>NC_079495.1:86018746-86347496 GCF_030052815.1 Hevea brasiliensis
CTACTATGCTATAACAAACACTCAAAACACAATAGACACTTTACACTTCGCCCACCATCCATGAAGCCCTAGGCTTCACTAAAAATTCCCACCAAAGGCAGAAATTTCGGCATCAGAAAATGGTGGATGTTACATACAACCTAATCCTTGTAGTTATCCAATAACCATCATCACCATAACCCAATATCTAGGTTTAGGATAGTGGGTACGTAAGGGGAAGGTATTAGGCACCCCTTACCCTGGTCCAACCTTGTTCATTTGAGTGTCAGTCGTTTACTAATATTTCTAAAAGTCTTATTTATTATTCCTTCTTATCTTAAAATGCAATTTCTAAACCTATACATGCAAGTAATTCAAACAAGGGTTATTATTTACAAATAATTTTCATGCACAAGTACTCTCTATCTATAGGGTTACTAAATTAATTAAATAAAATTTACCAAATGACTAAAATTAATCTATTGTTGACAATTTGATTTTCACATAAGTTCAATTTACAAACAACCCTAGGTTTCTAATTAACCTATTTTAATTTTTTTACCAAGTTACCTTAACGATAATTTAACTAAATAATTTATGTACATGTATTATTTATTCCAATAAACATCTAACAGTTCCAAATAATTACACCTTAAAAATTATTTCTAATATGCTAATTTATTTTATGATTTACCAAGCATTTAATTAAACTTAATTTACATGCCAAATATGGGTTAAAAAAAAACTAAATTGACTTTAGTATTTACCAAATAAATTCCTATTATCATTACATATTAAATACAAAATTGTTATTTAAACAAAGTTTAAGGGGTACTTACCTTTTAGTTATTGCAATTACCATTGAGACAAGTTACCCTTAAAAAAAGGCCTTCTCTTCTAGTATGTTAAGTCAATCCCTATCTCACTCCCGTTAAGCTCCACGTAAGCTGCACGCAATTATTGCCCTTTTTGATACTTATCTTAGGGCTATTTACCAATTTATTTTTAAAATATAATAAACATTACAATTAAAAATTTAATCACTTATAATTTGTTCTAATGAGCCAAAACTATACAATGGCCATGGGTCCATCTAACCTAATTCGAATAGCTCATAATATCCTATTACATCATATAAACAATAAATTAACATTAAAATGCAAATTTCTATAGAAAAACATCAAATTATAAATACACATGAAAATTCTAGATTTTAATAGATTTGTATTGTTTTTGTATTTGAATTTCTAAAATTAGTTAAACATGTACAAAAATTATACAAAAATTCTAGAAGCATGGCAAGAAATCATATCAAACTAGAAAATTATTATTGTGGTTCACCACTCTTATGCATCCCACAAATCATAAATGATATTTACATGAAACCAATGGGAAACGTTAGATGAGATCTAAAATTTATTTTTAGAATCAAGAATCACAAAAAAAAAAAATGAAGAATTGAGGGAGATATTGGCTCCAAAATTCAGCTTTCCTGTAAATCGCGGACAGAAGCTACCCTAACTTTAAATAGCCATAACTCCTTTAATTTAGAAGGTTTTTGCATAATTCTTGAAGCTAAAATCATTAGAATTTTATGAAGTGTACAAATATAATTTTGGTACATTTTTTAAAGAAACATAAATGTACAAAATATAACAAACACCATAAAGATAGAAAATCAACATGTGCAGAATTATAAGTTCCCCTCAAATTTATTACATGAACATGAACATTATAAATATATGAGATTATCTAAAGGTATATAAACATAAAAGAACATATATATGGTGTGTTTCTTGAACATTCATAACTTAGAACACATAACTTGAAGAATTTCTTGAATGTTTCCAGAAGAAAAAGGAAGAAGAAGAAAGAGGGAGGGAGGGAGATAGGGAAAGCTTACCGAATTGGAGAGATAGAGTGAGAACTTTTTTTTTTTTCTAGGTTGTGTTCTTCTCCCTTGTGTCTCCTCCTCTTTTTTTTTTTTCTTTTTGTGAGGTATTTATGGGGTTTAGGTCAAAAAAATTATGTAAAAAGTTTATGTAATCCCTAAATAAGAATATTTAAGAAGTCTTGAAAAGAAAAACTTCCTATTTAATTTTTATTTTCCTTTAATAAAATAAAAAAAGAATGGTAGCTTTTTATTTAGTTAATCAAAATTTCCTACTAGACCTTATTGGCCTTAGAGAGGCCAATTAGGTTTTTTCAATAAAATAAATTCTCAAAATTAAATTTAAACAAAAATAAATTTCATTTAAATTTAATTAAACATTTTTTTCTCTTCAAAATTATTTTCTCCAAAAAACATACCATACATATGATTATCCATTTTTAATGCCTCCAAAATATATCTCACAGTCATATAATTTTTTTATTATCTAATTCCTTACGGCCTCAATGCACATGCCTACAAAGTTACACAAATAGGAGTCTACAGATTGCCTCCAACTTTGGTGAGATTTGAAATTAATGTAAAGGCATTGCTCAAATTTCACCAAAATGACAACACAATTTTTTGGAAACCATTTAAAAGCAAGCTAAATATCAGCTTTGAAAATTGGATATATCTTACTCTATTGATATATCCTCTGCATGAGTTAAGTTCAGGACTTTAAGATCTTAGACTAGCTAAGATCTCATAACAGTGAAAACCGAGCGCATCTTGCTTTATCAATACCCTCTATGTCATGGGACTAGCTATAGTCCAACAGTAGTGAAAACTGTGTGATTTGAAATTTTAAGTATATTTTGCTTTGTCAATACCCTCTATGTCATAGGATTAGCTATGATCCCACAACAGTGATAGCTGTCATGTTTTGATGGAAAGAAGAATGAGGAGAAAAAAATTATTATTATGTTTTCGCTAATTATGTCCATGTTGAATAAATAAAATTATATTAAAAAATAATTATTGGAGGGAAAGAAATTGGTATAAAGGAAAAATAGAAAAATTAATATTGTTTTTCACTCTTTCTTGCCAATTTGAGTGGAAAACAAAATGGCTAAAAATGCTCTTTCTACAAATCCTTGCAATTTCTTTTCCTTTCCCCTTTTCCTTAGTACAAAATAGAGGACTTAGACTTTTAATTTTTCATTCTTCATTTTTCCTTCTAATAAAACAAGAGAATACATTTTTTTTTCCTTCCCTGATCATTTTCTTCTAGCTTTTCCTCATTACAAAATAGGCCCTTAAATTAAATTATGTTGTTATTATTGATATTATTTATTTATTGTATCCGTGAGATTGGATATATTTAGCTGATTTGGAGCAAAGGAAACTAATGGGTTGGAAATGAAGTGAAACTGTGTTTGGATTAGTGGAATTTAAAAATTTAGAAGGATAGAGAAAGAAATTAAATAAAAAGTATTTTCCTTCTTGTTTGTGGTAAATAAATGAAAATGAACAAGCATATATGAAATATATATAAAAAAAATCCTCACTAAATTAGTAGGAATTAGTTAGCAAAGCAAAGAGAGAATTAATAAAATTACTTATTTTCTTTATAAATATAATTTTTTAAGGAAAAAAATATAATGCTAAATAAATTGTGCAAATATTTTTTAAGCAATTATATAAATATTTTAGTATGGTATAATGATGGAGGTTTGTTGAAGAAGGCTTTTTGTAAAATTAAATTAAAAAAATATATATTTAAAAATCAGGTTGCATCGGAATTTATTTTTCAAATTGAAGCAATTTTTATATGGGATAGCATAGTTAGTGCGCAAGCCGATACTGTGACTGTGAGCGTGCAAGCTAATAAATAAAATAACTGAATTTAAATAGCATGCATTGAAAAATATAAAAATATTATTTTATATTTTCACATAAGTAAAAAAAATTAATTGAACTAAAATAAAAATGTAAAAAATATACTTTTCTATTTAATAATTAATTAAAATTAAAATTAATTAAAATGAAACAATTTTTATTAAATAATAACATTTAATTTATAAAATCAAAATATTCATATTTCCATCTCATATTATAGTATTTTATTTTTAATATTTTAATTAACTAACTCTGAAGTAATACATCTTATTAATTTATTTCAGGTATTTCATTTTTATTTTTTTTAATTAACTAAAGTAATATATTTCATTAATTCTATTTTCTTAAAAACTTTAATTAGAGATAAAATACACTAATGATAATTAGTTTTTTTAATAAATGATAATTGGGTATAATAATGAAAACTTAAATTTAAATAATTATTAAAAATTTAAGTAATTATTAAAAATTTTAATATATTATGATAATATTATCTTATATATAAAAAAATTAATAGAAAAATTATTAATAAATATAAATAACTAGTCACATATCCGTGCGTTGTGTCGTAATAATTTAAATTTTCATTTTTAATTTTTATTTAATCTAAATTAAATTAATTTCAATTGATAAATTATTTATTTTCTTTACATATATTGGCAAAAATTTTAATTATTATATTAATTTATATACCAATATATATATTGGTTTCATAACATTTGAGTCAAACCAAAATAGTTGACTGAATTAAAATAAGATGTAAACAAATATTTTTAAAAGATAGAATTGTAATCATTAACTCAAAAAGATAATTAATAAAAAATCTTTTAACATAAATAATAGTATGAAATAATGTACATGCATCAAGTAAAAAAATATTAAAGATTAAATATTTTTAAAATAAAAATATAATTAAATAACATACCTTATGAATTATTTTTAATGGTCATATATAAATAAAATTGAAGATATCACATAAATTTAATATGTTAAAAGGATTTCGTAATATATTAAATTTTCAGTACTTAATTATAATAACCAACCTGATAAAATTAAAATTATAATAAAAAATTAAAAATGAAATTTCGGACTCAGTTAAGATAAAATTATTAAGTTATATATTATTTAATACTAATAAGTAAATTTATAATTAAAAAAAAGTTAAAATGAAATTTTAAACTTTGCTAAGATAAAATTATTAAGTATCTAATACTAATAATTAAATTTAAGAAAAAGATAAACTAAAATAAAATTTTAAATAATTTATTTTTTAAATAAAATTATTAGTTTTAATTATGTCAAGTGTCAATAAATTATGAATATAAGTACCAAGTTTTTCAAATGCAAAGTTTCAGGTCAAAAGAGGACCAAATGGGATTTTCATTTTTTGTTTTGAAGATGAGGAAGATCGAGATAAAATATATAATGAGGGCCCCAGGAACATAGACAACCACTTGTTGATTTTGAAAAAGTGGCCTCCTGACATTGCGATTCAAGCAGTGAATTTCACTACAAATGGATTTTGGATCCAAATACATGGCTTGCCACCAAATTTCTGGAATCAGGCTAGTATAAGCTGTATTGGGCAACTGTTTGAAGGGTTAATTGAATGGGATGATTCAGGCAATGATAATGAAGATTGGGTCTCCTACTTGAGTATCAAAGTTTGGATAAATGTTGAAAAGCCTCTTTTAACAAGATTTTATGCTATAAAGGAAGGAGGTATGAAAACTTGGGTGATGTTTAAATATGAGCGATTGCCTTTTTTCTGCTTCTTTTATGGAGTGATAAGCCATATGATGCGAAGTTGTGAGGTTCGACTAAAGAAAGAGCGAGATCAACCAGGTATGGATCTAAAACCCAAATTTGGTATGTGGTTGCTTGCTAAGGGTTCCAATCTTGCTCCCTTTTTTCCCAGAAGTATCCCCAATCCAACACATAAAATGCTTCCCCAAGATGAACAACCATCTTCTTTAATACTGGTCCCTATCTTAACCTCCCCCTTAACATCTCCACCATTAGAGGTGGCGCGTAAACCTCAGTCACCCACAGAGGCAGTTTGGTCTTCTGCTCCAAAACCACCTACCCAAATTAAATGTCTAGATCCTGGAAATCCTGTGGTTTTGGCGTTTCCTGCCACCAGTGTCAGTAGAGATGAACCTTTTACTCTTCCCAATGACAACCTTAACAAAAGAAAAAAGCCTCTATACCCTGAACAAGCCCTGGTTTGGTGTACTGATAATTCTCATTCCCAGTAATACAGTTTTTCTTCCTCTGAAAGTTCTGATACTCTTATTAATGAACCTTCTCTTTGTACCTCAAACATCTCAAAACTAACGGCTTCCCTTCTTGTTGAATCTCTTAAACCCCAAGAAGCTAGTGGGACCCTATTTCATACATCCTTCTCACTCTAATCCATTTGTTGATTCCGAAAGGCTCACCCGAAAGAGAGAGTTCCAAACATCTCTAACCCATTTGCAAATTAAAAAGCCCAAAGTGTTTGATCCAAATATAGTGGACCCTAAACCTTTGGACTGTCTAGTCCATCTAGCTTGTAGCCTTTTTAAACTAGAGAGTATTACAGCGGGCCCATCCCCAACCCAAATAGCGTCTATTCTAAATTTTACACTTCCAGATATAGCCCACCCAGCTTCTCTCCCTGACCAAATATCTACCCTGCAAGCCTCTAAAGAGGGTGATGCTCAGTCTTTGGGTAAATCCTCACTAAGTAACATTCTGACAAGGAATATTAGAGTTGGCAAGAAATGGAAAAGGAGAGCAAGGGCTATAATTGCTAATAGGAGTGTTAATACATCTCAGGATCAGAAAAATGCAGAAAATAAACCAAGTCAAGAAAATATAACGACAGATAAAGCTTTGGAATCAAATTTGTTATCTCAATCTTTTGAGGCCTTGGTGGCTGGCCAAAAGCCACCAGAAGCGCTATGATAGTCTTATCATGGAATAGTCAGGGGATTGGGCAACCCCGGACAATTCGAGCTCTGCGGAAGCTCATTGCAAAACATCGCCCCTCCATAGTGTTTCTGATGGAATCCAAAAATAATCAAAATTACATGGATACACTAAAGAGAAGAATGGGTTTTGATTTTGGAGTGTATGTTGATCCAGTGGGATGGTCAGGTGGACTTTCTCTGTGGTGGACTAATGAGGTTACGATTTCTATTTTATCAATGTCTTCTCATTTCATTGATTCTGTTATGACTTCTAAAAATAACTCTTGTACGTGGCATGCCACATTTGTATATGCTAATCTGTCCCGTGAGGGCAGAAATGAGTTTTGGGCTGAAATTAATTCATTGAAGCTTCCGATCAATGACCTATGGATGTGTTTGGGTGATTTTAACTCAGTTATGTCTTCTGAAGAAAAAAAAAAGGGTGGAAATGAAGTTAGAAGTTCTCAGATGCAGGATCTTGATGATTTTGTTAATAGTGCTGCTCTTATGGACTTAGAATATAAAGGCCCTCACCATAATTGGTTTAATAGATAGTTTGGAGATTCAGCTATTTTTGAAAGGTTAGATCGAGCGTTAGTCTTTGTGGATTGGAGAATGGCTTTTCCAAATGCTTGTTGTTACACAAAGCACTGGTTGGATCAGATCATCGTCCGCTAGTGCTTTGCCTTAATGGTATAAGACACCAAAAGCGATTCTTGTTTAGATTTGAATCCAAATGGTTTCTGAGCAATCAGTGCCCAATTGTTATTTCTACAGCTTGGAGTAATCCTGTGAGAGGCTCCCCGATGTTCTTGGTGGCTCAGAAACTGAAATTATGTTGTGCATCCCTTTGTCATTGGAACAGGGATCAATTTCAAGGAAATCATCGTGAGATTCAGTAGCTCAAAATTAAATTAGAAGAAATTTATGAGAATCCCCAGATTGAGGAGAATTGCCAAAATGAGCAATTCATTTTAAATCGCTTGAAAGATTTATGGAATAGATAAGAATCTTATTGGAAGCAGAGATCTCACATTCAATGGTTGACAGAAGGGGACAGAAATACAAGGTTCTTCCATGCTTCTACAATTCAAAGGCGACATCGAAATTCTATAGTGAAGCTCGAGAAGGCTAATGGTACTTGGATTGAAACTGAACAAGAGATCCAATCAGAAATTCTAAATTTTTTTAAAGGCATTTATAAGAGCAATCATATAAGCAATCAGGAAGAAGTTTTGAACTTGATGCCTTCCACTGTCTCTCCTGCAATGAACCAACAGCTTCTTGCTCCTATTCTAGATGAAGAAATCAAAAGAGCAATTTTTGATTTAGGAGGGCTAAAATCTCCTGGTCTAGATGGGTTCCTAGGGTTGTTTTACCAAAGGAGTTGGAATGTAGTGGGAAATGATATATGTATTATAGTTCGGATTTTTTTTGCTTTTGGGTTCATGCTAAAAGAGTTCAATAGAACAAATATTGTTCTTATTCCCAAATGTAAAAGCCCTTATTCTATCAATCAATATAGGCCTATAAGCCTATGCAATTTCACATACAAGATAATCTCAAAAATCATTATTAATAGACTGAAACCTATGATGGATGCTCTCATTTCCGTAGATCAAACTGCTTTCATTCCTCATAGATCCATTCAAGATAATATTGTTATTGCCCATGAAGTGTTTCATTATTTGAAAGTTGTAAAATCAAAAAAGCACTTCATGGTTGTGAAGTTAGATATGCATAAGGCGTATGACCAGGGTAAATGGTCTTTTTCTGGAAAGAGTGTTATTTCAATTTAGTTTTGATTTGGCTTGGGTTAATCTAATTATGCAATGTGTTTCCACAGTGAGTTACTCTATTCTTATTAATGGGGGGCCATCTCAGCCATTTTTTTCCTTTAAGGGGCCTTAGACAAGGTGACCCATTGTCCCCCTATGTGTTCCTTTTCATTTCTCAGGCTCTATCTTGTCTTATATCCAATGCTCATCAAGATGGTTTTCTAAAAGGGATTCAGCTAGCTAGAAGAACACCTGCTCTCACTAACTCTCTCTTTGTAGATGACACTCTTTTATTTGGTAGAGCTACCAGAGGAGAAGCTATGGCTACTATGGATATAATTTCTAAGTACTCTGATGCTTCAGGACAGCAAGTTAACGTTCATAAGTTTAGGCATATTCTTCAGTAAGAGAACTCCTGTCCGATTGAAACATGAGATCCTTTCTATGTTTAACATGCATGAAATGAAGCTAGAAGACAAATAATTAGGTCTTCTTTCCTTTTGGGATCGATCCAAAACCCAAGCTCTAAATTTTTTGAAGGAAAAAATTAAGGCAAAAACTCAATCTTGGAAATGAAAGCTTCTATCCCAAGCAGGCCGTGAAACTCTTATTAAAGCAGTGTTATGTGCCATTCCTATGTACACAATGTCTATCTTGAAGCTGCCCAAGAATTTCTGTTCTCAGCTCAATAGTTTGGTAGCTAATTTCTTGTGAGGAAAATTAGACCAGGAGAGTAAGATGCACTGGATTAGCTGGAAATCTACTTCAAAGCCGAAGTCTAAAGGGGGAATGGGCTTTAAAGATTTTGAATTGTTTAACTTAGCATGTTTAGCTAATCAGACCTGGCAATTGATTAATCACCCAAATAGCTTATGGGCTAAAGTGATAAAAGGGCCTTATTTTCCAAATTCATCTTTTTGGAATGCTTCAGCCTCTAAAAAGAATAAATCTTGGATTTGGCAAAGCTTATTAGCTAGTAGAGATGTTCTTAAAGAAGGGTTTAGACATAATATAAGAGATGGGAGTGATACTCTCGCTTGGTTTGATCCATGGATTCCTCATATTTCAAAGTTTAGAGTGAATCATCCAGCTCATTGTTCGACAAATATTAATAAGGTTACTGACCTCATTGATCACACTTCTCTCAAATGGAAAATGGATTTAATTGACAATTTATTTGAGGAGGAAGTAGCTCAGGCTATTAAGCTTATTCCAGTCACTCTCATGGGACCTGGTGATACTTATGTATGGCATTTTGACTCTTCGGGTAATTATTCTGTTAAATTGGGATATCAATTCTTGGTTGAAAAGCAAAGAGTTAGTTGTCACACCTTACCCCTCTGTAAGGCATAACATGATCCCGTAGAATACCTAATGAACTACCGAACTTCACCTACCGATAACTCATTAAGCACCCTATAAGGGATTTTAAAACAATTTTCTTACTTTTTATAAGTGGTGAGCATTTTCTATTAGGTATCAAAACATTTAATTATAGTTTAGAAACTAGTAAAGATTTTTGTCTCATTTTATTTTTTCGCAAATTTTATAAAAATTTCAGCAGAGTGCCGTCTGTATTTTGAGAAAACAGTTCTTCAAATACCTGTAAAAAGCACTTCCAAAGATTTATCTCAATAACTTCATCAATTCAACATCCATCCCAACCAATTTCAACATCATTTCTCAATTTCCAAAATTCAACATAATCAAAATACTATAATTCAATTTCATCAAATTAAAACAAAATATTTCCATTCATATTTCAATAAAGATAAAACAATTTATATACATCATTATAAAAATTTATATTAAGAAAAATCCAAACTAAAATTTATTACAAGTTTTATACAACTGCTCATGACCATTTCCTACATTTACATACATTACATACATCAAAATAATTTTTACAATCAGGGTATAAAATATACCCGATAAACTTCAGAGTAGGTAGCTCCTCAATCCTTAACAGCTCACTCTGCTGCTTCTCTAGTCTCTATATCTGCGACAGCAATAACAGCCATCGCTGAGTACTAGGACTCAGTGGTGCACAACATACTAAAATAATCTTTATGCAGAATTTAAATTATATTTATTGAAAAATTAAACTGAACATGAAATATAAATTCAAAATATGATTTATAAGATTTTAATCCAATCAATTTCATTTCAAAAGTCTCAAAACAAATTTCATAAAAACACACAGTTATATCATGCCATTCGAAACAAATATCATCTTAATAGCCAGAGGCTAAGGAGAAGTCACATCACAAGGCTAGCTAGCTCAAATATATGGGAACCCATTCTTTTTCTTCTTCTACTGGCACACCCCTCAATACTTCAGCCAGAGAAGGAATCAAAATTCGAAACTGATTTCTCCCTGTAACACCCTCAAAATATTTAAACTAAGGTAAAGAACCATAATTAACTCAAATATTAATAAGAAAAATTTAGGAAAAATTTTAAAAATAAAATACAACCAAGTCAAATGGCGATGGGTAACGGAAGTTGCGGTTCAGCCCTAGACCCGGAAAAAATTCATAAAATAATTTTTGGGACTCCAGAGAAGGGTCATTGAGGTTCCTATGGCATTAGAATGCCAATAAAATAACTAGAAAAATTTTTCAAAAGTTACATACAATTTAGACCCGTTAAGCCAAACGGAGGGCATTTTGGTCATTTCGCCTTCAGAGGTGATTTTTGGCCGACTTGTCCAGTCGAGTAAATAATTATTATGAACTAAAATATGAATAAATATTGTTAAAAATTAAATTGAAAAGTGGTAGAAAAAAAAAGCAAAGAAAAATCAAAATAATGCAAATAATGACATCACATGATGTCACTCACTTACTCCAAACCAATCACAAGTTAATAAGTTTTATTAAAACACTTAAAAGAGTCAAAGAAGACCAAAAATTCTGGTCATCTTTTTTTCTTCTTCTTCTTCCTCAAGACGTGAAACCCATCTTCCCCTCTCCCTCCATTGAAGCTCTTGTTTCAAGCTTGATTCCCTTCACTTCCCACCATAAAATCTCTTCTTCTTTTCATTAAAAACTTGTCTCTACCTCTTGGGAAGTGTTTGGCAGCCTAGAAAAAGAAGGAAAGTGAAGTTTTAGCTTGGAGAAATCTGCCCTACAAGAGGTTAAAGTGAGGTTAGTGCCTACTTATATATATACTTCTTTGATTCCATGTTAGAAGCTTGAAATAAGTGAGAAATTGTAAATTAAATGAATAAAAGTTAAGTGTATGCATCCCTTGAATTTTTGGCAGCCCTAAGGAAGGATGAGTTTGATTGTTTTAATGAACTTAGAGTGGCTAGAAATGGTGTTTAAGGTATGAATATGCATGGATGTTGAACTAGTGTGCTAATTGAGGTTCATGGGTAAATTGAATTGGACATTAGGGTTTTGAGAAGTAAAAATTGACTTGGCTTATCAAACTGTTAAAGAACACTCTAATGGTCAATAAGTGACCATTTGAGGTATGTGGACCCCAATTTGGACTGAAAAATGGTATGGCAAAATCAAGGTGTAAGCTGCCCTAAGACAGCAGCAAATGGACTGAGATTTCAGTCCAATTACATAGCCATAACTTTGGCTGTGTTAGTCCAATTGGTGTTTGGCCAATTGGACATGAAACTAGGCTTATAATGGCACATTTTTGCTGAAGAAACTATGCCCAAAAGACCAAAGCAAGAGGACCAAAAGTTGGCCCCAATCCGGACACCAATGACCAAATGAACAGTAACTGTTCATTTGGCCATAACTCACTGTATATTTGGTCAATTGACCTGAAATTTTTACAGAAACAAGTTAAGACATAGAAAAACAACTTTCATGAAGAAACCTACCCCAAATTATGACCAGAACCTAATCAAATCATTGAGCAAAGTGAAGTTTACTGTACTGAGATTTCCAGAATTTTCATTTGAGCAGCAATGTTTGGAGGACTATAACTCTCTCTAGAAAAGTCGGATTTAGGCGATTATTGAACCGATGGAAACCTAAGGCATAGTAGAACATTTCATATGAAGAAAGTTAGACCAAATTAGGAACTTAACTTGATCAAATTACTGACCAAAGTTGGATCAAAATCACCCATGATAGCACTTATTTTGGCCATAACTTGAGCTACAAAACTCCAAATGGAGTGATTCAAAAAAATAAATTCAACTAGACAAAATAAGGAACATTTTCTATGAAGGAAGTTTTGTCAAATTCCAACAGTAAATCAACCAATGAAACAGTGCAACTTTGGAGCACCAAAACCGAAAATTGGCAATTTTGCCAAAATGACCTAAGCTTTGAGAAAGTGACCAAAACCAACAAGTTTTAAATGAAAAATGTAGTATGTTTGAAGTGCCAAAGTCAATGTATATATTTTCTATGCAAAAGTCAACATTTTAGTTGACTAATGAAGTGAATAGTGACATGAAAACTTGAAATAAGCTTGGAAATGGATTTGGTAATTGATTCCAACAAGTTTTAAATGCAAAATGTGGTACATCGGGAGTGTTAAAACCAATGTACCTATTGTCTATGCAAAAGTCAACATTTTTGTTAACCAATGAGGTGAATAGTGACACCAAAACTTGAAATTCAAAATTTGAAATTAGAAATGCATCTAAGGGACTTTAAATTGCAATTGGCAATTAATACTAGTAAATGTAAAACTCAAAATGTGGGATCTTGGTGTAATTAGAATTAATATATCCATTAAGTATAAAAAGGTCAACATTTTGGTTGACTAGTATGGTGAATAGTAATCAAAATTATTAGTGAATTAAGATGAAGACCTAGAACCAATTCTACGCTTAAATGCTTAGAATTGTATGACAAATATGGACTATGCATCCTAGTCAAAATTGTTAAAAAGAAATTTAGGCCATAAATTTGAAATCCATGAAATATTCATGGATTACTTGAAACATGAAAAATAAGTCACCTAATTGATGTGAATAGATAGTTAGGGCATATATGCCCATCACAAATGGAATTCATAAAATATTAGTAATTCAACTTGAAATATAAAATTTGTAATTACATAAGTAGACTCTTGAATGTATAAATGAGAAAGGAAAAAATGTTTTGAATACAATGGTACATGTGAACCATTGTTTAGAATTGGGATCAATATGAATAACATAATGAATGGATAAATAAACCATATTAATGTATGAATGAGACATTAGTTCTCATTATTGTAAAGAGGAGAAGTATTTTGAGTACAATGGTATAAAAGGATAATTGATGTGAATTGTGATCATATAAATGATCAAATGAATGTATGAATTATGATTGAAATTTATCATGAAATATTGAAGTCATAAAGCACAATATATTAATATTTTAAAGTATCAAATGCCCTAGTATACCTAACAAGATTGGTTTGGATAGTTTAGCATGCCAATAGGGTATTGTTTTAGCGATAAGGCTTTATGATTCATGGCTTTATGCGTATTCATGGCTTTTATGCCCGTATGCATGGCTTTTATGCCCGATTATGTGATATCATGGCTTTTTAGCCATAGTATAGGTTACTTTTAAAGTATTATTCAATTGTTAAGTTAAGTATAATGAAAATACAATTAAATTAAGTATTGATTGAATAAGCAAAAGAGATTAGCAAAAGAAACTTATCAAAAATATAAATTACTTGAAATACAATATAGAATAAATTATATACCGCTAGTATTAAAGTTATAAACTAAGCACTTCCAAAGAGGAACAAACTAGTATAAAAGATCTTTGATAATAGAAATACAATACAAAATAAAATAGATTCTTGAGTATCTGAATTATCATTTATTTCTTTCTTTACTTGTATATATTATTTCTTATATTATTGCACCACTAATGCTTAGCGCGATGGAATTGTAAAACCAGATTTTTGGAGTCAAGAGTTCAAGATTGTCACCTCTCATGCATGTAGATAGGGCTCATTTTATACATGTTATGTATATTGTTCATTCGTAGGTTATTTTTTATTTTTTGTATATCTTGTTATAAATAAAATCTTGTAATTAAACTATGAATTATGGTTGATTTTGAAAGTAAGTATTTTTGTATGTGAATTGATTTTGAATTATAATGAGATTATACTTGTGAATATTGAGATATTGAAAATCTAATGAGATTTCTGAGATACATTATGTTTGAAAATTTTTGAGACTATTAAGTTTGAGAAATTGAGTATATATTGAAATTGTCTTTGTGAGTCCAAATTACAAATGACACTTTGTCGGATTATCGTTAAAATTTTTGAAATTTCCAACTTAGTTAGATTTTGATAAAAGTAAAAATAGCCTAAATCTTCAATAAAGTTTTTGAATAAATAAATCAAGGATGAAATCAGATAAAATAGAGTGCTCGTGGCATAACTTGCTGTGTCACACTCCCACTAGTCATGCTAGTAAGGTATTCAAATATATGTTCATGAAACTATGGTTTCAAAACTATCTTAACAATTTACTAAACCTTTATTGCCATTTCAAACACAAACAATTAATCTTTCAACAATTTAAATCAAAAGCATAATAAACTTTTCAATTCAATTATGTCACAATTTCATATCTCAGTTCATTCAAAACAATGTGCAGAAGAAAATTTACAAAAATTCTATGTTGTGCACAAACCTTATACGAGTCGCCTCTTGGCCGTCACTCGATCCCTCGGGTTCGTTCCTGGTATTCTTTTCAACTGAAACTCTTAGTTTCACAGTGTTTCAGTATCATAACTTATCATAAATCCAAAAATAAATTTAAATTTATGTTTACCTAGCTTTAATATGCTAAAATTGACGTTCTCTAAAATTTGTATTTAGGGGTTACTATTCACGACACTATTTAAGTCAATTTGTTGACTTTCTAAGGCTTAATAGGTATGAGAATTCCAATTTCACTCATATACCACATTTTGGTTACTAAATTTGTTGGTTTTGATTGTTTACTCAAATTTTAAGTCTTTTAGGCAAATTTGTAAATTTTTAGTTTTTGTGTCTTATGTTTCACAGTTCCATTGGTCATTTTGCTGTTAGAATTTAGCTAAGTTTCCTTCATAGCCCAGATTTTCTTGGCAAATTCTGGGTTCTGGCAGTTTTAGGTCATCAACTTTGGGTGACAAATGACTTGGTTAAGGGCATAATTTGTATTTGGGTTCTTCATGAAAGTTTTAGGTATATATCTCAGCTTTCTACTGATAAAATTTCAGGTCATTTAAACCTGTCTAGCCCAAGTTATGGCCAATATTGTTTATTTGGTCATTTTTGTACAGGACAGCATACCTAATTCCGGATTTGGTCAATTTGTTCACTAGGTTTTAGTCACTTTTTGGGCATGATTCCTAAATGAAAAATATGTCATTTTGTGTCGAGTTTCATTCCCAATTAGCCTCACACTAATTGGGTTAGTAAATTTTCAGTTTTGGTCCCTGAAAGGGACCTTGGTCCTACTGCTTGCATAATGGCCCTAAGCAATCCAAATTTTCATTCAATTCCAACACTTCCAACATACCACAATTGGTCACAAATGACCATTTTTCAGCTCAAACAAGGTCAAACACACCATTTGACCAATTCTCTAATTTTTGGCTTCCAAAACCCTAGGTCCAAAACCCTAACTTCCATGTTTAGCTCATTTATTAAATTCTAAATGCATATTTAGTATTTATACATTCAATCACACTCAACTACTTCATAATTTACATCAAAATCACTCATTTCAACCTAGATTTACTGCTGGCCAAATTCACATATGGTCCCTCAATAATAATTTTCTTTTCATTTTAATAAAATTCTAAGCTAAAGTCACTCAAATCATGTATTTTTAAACATTAAATTTCAATCTAATGCTTACCTCAACTTGGAGTTTCCTCTTCCTCAATTCCTTCATTTTCCTCTTTTCTTTCCTTGCTCAAACTTCTTTTTAAGTTGCCTAAACAAAATTTAGTTATGGTAGGTAAATTTTCTTTGGTGGAATTCGGTGTTCTTCAAGCTCAAAAGTGAGCTTTCATGGTGGTTTTGGAGAGGGAAAGAAGAGAGAGATCGGAGACGGCTTGTTTTGGGAAGAAGAAGACTTTTGCTTTTTCTTTTTTTTCTTTCTTTTATGTTTTTAATCCTTATGGAAAACCAATAATTATCCAAAATTTAATTTTTAATTATAATGTTTATTGCATCATGCATGATGTCATGCATGATGTCATCACTTTTTCACTTTTTCTTTTTTCTTTTTTTTTCTATTTATTTTTTCATTAGTTCTTTAATTTAATTCTTGATCTCTAAATTTTCTTTTTTCAGATTTTATTTGACAGTTAGGTCAGGAGTCAGCTCTAGGGGTTAACTAACTAAATTGCCCCTCACCGGTTCGACCCGGTTTGCAAATAATTTAATATTTCTTCTGGATACCTGACCTAATTATTTGACCAGCTTAACATTTCTTTTTTGTGATTTTCTCTTTTCCACTGTGTTCGCAATAGTCCTAAGGACCACAGTGTCATATTTTATGGTTCAAAATTTGAGTTTAAATCGACTTCACAATCCTTCCCTAGAAAGTCACCCATCGCTATGACTCTCGGCTCATTTAACTTCTTAAGTTCTGTTTTTCTTATTTATACTTAACTAATTGACAATTACTAATTATTTGTGTTTAGGGCTTGTCTTAGATATGGTTCTAATCTCCTTAATTTTTCGAACTGACACCGATCACTGAAATAGTGAAATATACCAGGCTATACAAATAGGGGTGTTACATTAGTAATCCTTAAGTACCCTCTCAATCACTCTCAATTTCTGATCTTGTATGGAAGAAGACATGGAGTTTATCCATTCAACCAAAAATAAAAGTTTTCATCTGGAATGCCATTCTTAATGCATTACCAGTGAAAAGCAAGTTGGCAATGAGGGGTATTCCTGTTGATCCTTCTTGCCTAGTGTGTAAGTCTGAAGCTGAAACTGTTGAGCATATGTTGTTTTGGTGTTCTCATGCAAAAATAGCCTAGTTTGCGAGTTCCTGCAATTACAAACCAAACCCGATAGGCTTCTCTTCCTTTGCACAATGGTGGATGTCTATTGTCCAACATTTCCAAGGAGAATAAGAAAGTATCAACACAATAGTCACTGCTTGTTGGATTATCTGGAAGGAAAGGAGTAAGGTAACTTTTAATAATTCTAATCCTAATCCTTATTTTGTCGCTCAACAAATCAATAGAATCATTACTGAAGCACAGATGTTAGAGGAAAATAAACCCCCTAATCAAAGGTTAGATTATGGTTGTCACACCTCACTCCTCTGTAAGGCATGACATGATCCCGTGGAATACCTAATGAACTACCGAACTTCACCTACCGATAACTCATTAAGTATCCTACAAGGGATTTTAAAACCATTTTCTTACATTTTCGAAGTGGTAAGTGTCACACCCTACTCCTCGTAAGATGTAAAATGCTCCCGTAATATACCTAATGAATTACCGTACTTCGCCTACCAGTAACCCATTAAATATACTACAAGAGATTTTAAAACAATTTTCTTACTTTTATAAGTGGTGAGCATTTTCTAATAGATATTGAAATCATTTATTTAAAGTTTTAAAGCTAATAAAAATTTTTGTTCCATTTTATTTTTCCACAAATTTTATAGAAATTTCGACAGAGTGCCGTCTGTATTTAGAGAAAACAGTTCTTCAAAACCTAAAAATAAAGACACTCCCAATATTTTTCTCAACAACTTCTTTAAATTTCACAATCAATCTCAATCGATTTCTCAAGTCTCAAAATTCAAACAATCCTCATTTCACAAATCAACACAAGCAATTCAATACACAGTTTAAATTAAATCAAATATTGAAATATCTCATTAAGATAACAAAATGAATATTTACATTCATGGGAGTATTAAAATTTAATAATGCAAAACTTTATAAGTATATAAAATCTCAAGATAATATTACAATAATTTGTATTTGATTGCAATCGAAATATATATATTACAAAAGAGTTGGTACATCTGCTCAAGGGAAATTTCATACATATAATTACAGAATTACATCAAAAACTAATGTACAAGGGTATACCTATGATGTACCCGAGGATAATCTCACCGTGTCCTTTAGTAACCTCGCTCAGTTGCTCTATATATTTTCTTTCACCTGCGACAGCATACAAAGCTATCGCTGAGTGGTGAACTCAGTGGTGCACAAACTAATAATTTAAAACTTAATACAAATTATTCTTAACAATTCATAATGAATAAAAATTTAAAATTTCTAAATTCTTCAAAATCCATGACATTCAAAAATCAATATTTTTATTCATGCAAATTATTCATTTGAATAACATTTTGATCAAATAGTAACTATTTATTTACATTTCTTTTAAATTTCGAAACAATACAAAAATATTTTGAATCGCTAACAAATTATTCATTTCAATCACAATTTATCAATTTATGCATAATTTAAAGGGCGTTGTCAACAATTCACACAGTTGATCCCATGACCTAAAATTCAAATATATGTCGTGTAGTACACCGTGACATTTGACATTCTCCCAATAACCGAGGCTAAAAGGGAGAAACAAAGACTAGCTAGTATATATGAGTACTCATTCAAATTCTTCCCCAACTGGCAAGCCAGAGAGGAAGTAACTCACCCCATCTAGTGGAAGAGATATCTCACTAGACAAGCTAATGAGAATTCACAACAAATTTTGCCATGTCAACTGTGGTTTCAAATCATATTCAAAACAATTTCTATTTACAAAGTGTTTACAAATCCTCAACATATTTAATCATCATAAATTCATGCTCAAGGTTGGCAACACATCAACCTTAAAATTTACAATCCTCAAAACAATGCAATAAATCCTTAAATGCATAAGAAAATTTATATTCAAATTATACAATTTCATTCAATAAGTTAAAATTCTCAACACAACAAAAATCATAAATCATGTAACACCCCTATTTGCACAGCCTGGTATATTTCACTGTTCCGATGACCGGTGTCGGTCAGGACAATAAAGAGGATTAGAACCACACTTAAGACAACTAGAGAAGCCATAAACACAAATAATTAGTAATGTCCAATTAATTAAGTATAAACAAGAAAAATAGAACATAAGAAGTTAAACGAGCCGAGAGTCACAGAGATGGGTGACCTTCTCGGGAACGACTGCGAAGTCATTTTACACTCAAATTTCGAACAGTAAAATGTGACGCCGTGGTCCTTAGGACCCTTATGAACACAGTGGAAAAGAGAAAATCACGAAAAAGAACTATTAACCCAGTCAAATAATTAGGTCAGGGAGCCGGAAGAAATATTAGATTATTTACAAACCGGGATGAACAGGCGAGGGGCAATTTGGTCAATTGAACCCGAGAGCTGACTCCTGACCTAACTGTTAAATAAAATCGAAGAAAAGAAAATTTTTGAGTTGGGAATTAAATTAAAGAACTAATAGGAAAAAAAAAAGAAAAGAAAAAGCTAATTATATCACTTTATGACATCAAAATGATGTCAAAATTAATTATTTTAATTCCCACAAATTTTGACCCATTCAAATACATAAAGTAAGTCTTAAAAGACATAAAAATTAAAAAAGAAAATGGTCTTCTCCTACCTAAAAAAAAAACGGTAGCCATGGCTCTCCCAAATTCCACCATTGACTCCTCCATGAAAGCTTGAATACAAGCTTTTAAATACCCATTTGACCCTACCTTACCCCAAATTCTCCCATAAAAACTTGATTTAATCCTTGAGAAGAAGATTGGTCATCAAAGAAAGAAGAAAAGAAGAAAGAAAATTGGAGAAAAGGGGAGTTAGAAGTTGCTACACAAAGGTTAGTGATTTAAGTTGCAAATGAGTTTATTACTTGTGTTTATAACTTAGTTAACTTAGAAAAATGCTTAAAATGAAATAAAAATTTGTTAAGGGATCATGAATGATTTTCAGCTAGCATGTATATGAGAGTGATTATCATGATTTGAATGGTTTGAATGGGTTTAAGAACTTTAGTTAGTTGAATGGTTAGGATTAAAAGCTTTGAAGGTAGCTAAATACATGAGGTTAGTGAATTAGGGTTTGGACATTAGGGTTTAGAGACCAAAAATGTGAAAAACTTGTAAATGGTGTCTTTGACCTAATGTGAAGCGAAAAATGGTCATTTGTGACCAAATGAGGTGTGTTAGAAGTGTTGGAATTAAAATCCAATTCGGATTGGATAAGGTCATGTGCTGGCAGCATGACCAAAATCTCTTTTGAGGGACCAAAAATGAAATTTTACAAGTCCAATGGATATGGGACCAATTAAGGATGAAAATAGGCACTAAATGACACAATTTTCATTGAGGAAGCATGCCCAAAAAGTGACTAAAACCTAGTGAACAAATTGACCAAAGTTGAGAAATCACAGTCTGCCTTTGCACAACCTGATCAAATGAATAGTGTTTGTTCATTTGGTCATAACTCGAGCTAGGCAGGTCAAAATGACCTGAACTTTTACTAGTGGTTAGATGAGATATAAAACTAAAACTTTCATGAAGAACACAAACCCAAATTATGCCATTAACCAAATCAAATTACTGAGCAAAATTGGGTTACTGAATCTGCAAACTGCAGATTTGCCATTTGAACAGTAAAGTTTCAATGGCTATAACTCTCTCTAGAAAACTCCGATTTAGGTGATTCTTAAACCGATGGAAACCTAAGGTATAATAGAACATTTCATATGAAGAAAGTTAGACAAAATTATGGACCTAACTTGATCAAATTACTGAACAAATTTGGAATTAATAATCTGCCAGAACAAAATTCTCTAGCATGAACAGTAAACGTAATTTGCTTATAACTCGAGCTACAAAACTTCAATTGGGGTGATTCAAAAAGGAGAATAAACTTAAAATAATAAGGAACATTTTCTATGAAGAAAGTTTTGCCAAATTCCAACAGTAAACTGACCAATGAAACAGTACAATTAGGGACACCAAAACTGAAAATTTGGCCATTTTGCCTAAAAGACCTAAGTTTTGAGAAAATGACCAAAACCAACAAGTTTAGTGACCAAAATGTGGTATGTGGGTGAAGTTGGAGTTCCCATACCTATTGAGCCTTAGAAAGTCAACAATTTGACTTGAATAGTATAGTGAATAGTAACCCGAAACACAAAATTTTGAGAACTTCTACTTTAGCACGTTAGAGCTAGGTAAAAATAAAGCTAAATTTATTTTTGGATTTATGTTAAATTATGGTACTGAAACATTGTAAATTGTGTGTTTCAGTTGAAAATAATACCAGGAAAGAACCCGAGGAACCGAGTCGAGGCTAAGAGGCAACTCGCTTGAGGTTTATGCACAACGTATACTTCTTATAATCATCTTTTGCATACTGTTTTGAATAATGTGAAATATTGGATTATGGCATTCTTATGATGTTTGATCTAAATTGTTGAAATGTTATTATGTATATTTGAAATAACAATGTTTAGCAAATTGTTAAGATAAGTTTTGAAACTACAGTGTCATGATCATATATTTGAACACCTCACTAGCACGACTAGTGGGGGTCATTAGTTTTGAATTTTGATTCCTTCTCTGGAGAAGTGTTGAGGGGTGCCAGTAGAAGAGGATGTGAATGGATATCCATATATTTGAGCTAGCTAGCCTTGTGATGTGATTTCTCTTTAGCCTCTGACTATTGAGATTCTATTTGTTTCGAATGGCATGATCTAACTGTGGGTTTATGAAATGTGTTTTGATACTTTGAAATGAACTTGGTTTTCATTAAAATCTCATAATTCATGTTTTGTGCTTAATGCTCATGTTTAGTCAAATTTTTTTGAATAAATGTGATTTAAGTTTTGCATAAAGATTATTTTAGTATGTTGTGCACCACTGAGTCCTAGTACTCAGCAATAGCTTCGATTGTTGTCGCATATACAGAGACTAGAGGAGCAGCAGACTGAGCTGCTGAGGTGTGAGGAGCTATCAGCTTAAAGTCATCGGGTATAATTTATACCCTAATTGTAAATATTTCTTTTGATGTATGTATTGCATAGAAAAGTATGGACATGTAAATGGGTCTTGAGCAGCTTATATAAAGTTTGTATGAAGTTTGTAATAAAAAAATTTAGTTTGAATTTCCTTGATGTAAATTTTGTAGTGATGTATATATATAAATTGTTTTGTCTCTAATGAAATATGAGTGGAACTATTTTATTTAATTTGAATAAAATGTATTGTTAGTATTTTGAGGATTATTGAATTTTGAACTTGAGAAATTGATTGAAATGATTGTGGAGTTGTTGAAATGGATTGAGTTTGATTGTGAAATTGAAGTAGTTGTTGAGAAAACATTTTTAGAAGTACTTTTTACAGGTATTTGAAGAACTGGTTTCTCAAAATACAAACAGAACTCTGTCAAAATTTTTATAAAATTTGCGGAAAACTAAAATGGACCAAAAATATTAACTAGTTTTAATTTTAACTAAATGTTTTAAATACTTATTAGAAAATGCTCACCACTTATCAAAAATAAGAAAATTGTTTTAAAATCCCTTATAGGGTACTTAATGAGTTATCGGTAGGTGAAGTTCGGTAGTTCATTAGGTATTCTACGGGATCATGTTATGCCTTACAGAGGAGTAAGGTGTGACATGTTTTAGTGGCATCAGAGCAAATTTTTAAAGTATATTTTAACTTGAGAATTTGTGTCTTTCTTGTTAAGTACAACTGCTGAATGTCCATATTTATTATATACAGTGCATTACATCATAAATATGAACTAACTGAGGGAAATCTCCACGTGTTACTTATTCAGGAGATACCCTAACTTCAGCCTGAAATGGAAGAAGGGGATCGCTCAGTTGAGCAGTCTGTTGAAGCTGAGGCACAAGGGGAAGCCCCAGCTCTATAGAATGTTAGTGGGTCAACAGCACCAGCCCCACAAATGCCGCAGTTCCCTGCACAGTTTCCACAGCAGATGGCGGGAATATTTTAACAAATGGCTGGGGGTATACCTGTTCAAGCTCCACCCCAACCACCTGTGGCACAACCACTGCCTCCAGCCAGACAGTATGATAAGTTATTGAAGTATGGGGCTGCAGAATTTAAGGGTACAGTGGACCCTTTGGAGGCAGAGCAATGGCTTGAAAGAATGGACAGAGTATTTAAGAAGCTGCACTGCCAAGATGAACTAAAGTTTGAGTATTCTGTGTCGCTACTGCAAGGGGATGCGTATGATTGATGGAAGACCATCCCCGACAGCTTGGCTGAACCACCAGTGCTTACCTGGGATGACTTCATCAGAGAGTTCAGACAGAAATACATCCCAAATGCATATGTTGATCAGAAATTGCAAGAATTTTTGAGTTTGAAATAAGGGAACCGATCAGTGGCGGAGTATGAGAGGGAGTTCTCCCGCTTAAGTCATTATGCTGGGAGTCTCCTTACTACCAGCAAGGCAAGGTGCAAGAGATTTGAAACGGGTTTGAAGCCCAGCATAAGGATGCAAGTTGTGGGATTTCGACATAGCAACTTCTTAGAGCTTATTTCTCAATCACTTAAACTGGAGAGAATTGAATCAGAAGCAGCCCCAGTGAAAGAAAAATCAGAAAAAGCTGGGAAATCAAAAAAAGACAAGGTGGAAAAGTCAGTAGAGTCGAGTTATGGTGGTACCTCTGGAAAGAAAAAGAAATTTAGTGGACCCAGCAGGGGTCGAGGTGGAAGATTTGGTAGGGGCAAATTTTCTGGACAGAGACCCCCTAGGTCCAGTCGTGATGAGCGGTGGATTCATATTCACGCCCGTCGGACTTGTGGCAAGATTCATGGGGGGGAGTATTATTGGGCCACTGGAGCCTACTTTAACTGCGGAGGCAAGGGTCATTTAGCAAGAGACTGCACTAGTGCTCCGTCTTCGAGATATGGTCCAGCTCCTATTACTGCCGAGGGATTTATTCAGAGTCCTTCTCCCAGAGGTTCACAGTCAGTTGGCAAAGGAAGAGGCAGAGGTAGAGGCACTGCTTTAGGTAGTCAGGGCACAATTGATCAATCAGCACAAGAAAGTGCTTCAGCCAGAGTTTACACGATAAGACAGCAAGAAGAGGCTGAGACTTCCGATGTGGTAGCTGGTACATTCTCTATCTCTAATCATGAAGTATTTGTATTGTTTGATCCGGGTTCAACCCATTCATATGTTAGTGCTAGCATAGTCAGTTCACTTGCTGTTCCATGTGTGCAAATGGGTTTTGAAGTGCTAGTAACTAGTCCGTTAGGACAAGAAGTCCGGGTCAACAGAATTTATAGAAACTGTCCTTTGGTGATCCAAGGACATGTTTTCCTGTCAGACTTGACTGAAATGCCCTTTAGAGAGTATGATATCATCTTGGGCATGGATTAGTTAGCCAGGCATCACGCCATGATTGACTGTAGACTGAAGCCAGTCACTTTTTGTCTCCCTTTGTACGATGATGTGGTAATACATGGGGAGAGGCATTTACTGCCATCAAACATCATTTCGGCTGCACTAGCCAGAAGGATGATCAGAAATGGGTGTGAAGCATACTTGGCACATGTGATAGACACCCAAGTGGGGAGTCCAACACTAAAAGACATCCCTACTGTATGTGATTTTCCGGACGTGTTTCCTGATGAATTGACAGGATTACCTCCAGAAAGAGAGGTGCAGTTTGAAATTGATGTTATGCCTCGTGTGGACCCAATCTCCATAACACCATATAGAATGGCACCAGCAGAATTGAAAGAGTTGAAAGTGCAATTGCAAGAATTGTTTGACAAGGGCTTTATCCACCCTAGTGTGTCACCGTGGGGAGCGCAAGTGTTGTTTGTTAAGAAGAAGGATGGCGCTCTCCACTTGTGTATCGATTATCGGCAGTTGAATAAGGTGACAATAAAGAATAGATATCCATTGCCCCGCATTGATGACTTATTTGATCGATTGAAGTGCAATGTGTTCTCCAAAATTGACCTGAGATTAGGTTATTATCAGCTGAAAGTACAAGAGCAGAGTATTCCTAAAACTGCCTTCAGAACCCGCTATGGCCATTATGAGTTTTTGGTTATGCCATTCGGGTTAACTAATGCTCCGGCTGCTTTTATGGATCTGATGAACACTATCTTCAGACCATACCTCAACTAGTTTGTTGTGGTATTCATAGATGATATATTGGTCTATTCGTGGATGCAGAAGAGCATGATAGACATCTGTAGATTGTACTGCAGACTTTGAGAGAGAAACAGCTATATGCCAAATTGTCGAAGTGTGAATTTTGGCTGAAGGAGATATCCTTTTTGGGGCATGTAGTATCAAAAAAGGGCATTAAGGTAGTTCCAAGTAAGATTTAAGCTGTCCTTAATTGGAGGCCACCCAGAAATGTCACAGAGATTCGCAGTTTTTTGGGTTTAGCTGGATATTACCGTCGATTTGTGAAGGGATTCTCCATGTTGGAATCTCCATTGACCAAGTTGCTTAGAAAAGATGTGAAATTTCAATGGACGGATAAATGCCAATAGAGTTTTGATGAATTGAAGAAATGTTTGACTGAAGCTCCAGTCCTGACTTTACCTACTTCGGGTAAAGAATACACAGTTTACAGTGACGCTTCTCACAATGGGTTAGGCTGTGTATTGATGCAAGATCGAAATGTCATTGCTTATGCATCACGCCAGCTAAAACTGCATGAGAGGAATTATCCAACACATGATTTGGAGCTTGCAGCTATTGTGTTTGCTCTTAAGATCTAGAGACATTATTTGTATGGGGAAAAGTGTTACATCTACATAGATCATAAGAGTTTGAAGTATTTGGGCACCCAGAAAGAGTTGAATTTGAGACAGAGGAGATGGTTAGAGTTGATAAAAGACTATGATTGTCTGATAGACTATCAGCCAGGGAAAGCTAATGTTGTAGCTGACGCCTTAAGTCACAAGACTAATGCAAGTCTATGGGTTACTCCTTTGTCTTTGGTACATGAGTTGAGATCATTACATGCCAGCTTAGAGATTAATGATCATAGGCAGGCAGCAGTTGCATGGCATGTACAGCCAGTGTTGATTGATCAGAAGTATCAGAAGCTGATGGAAGAAGTTCGACAGGGCAAGAAACCAGAATTCTGAATCAGAGATGATGGTCTATTGCTACACCAGGGCAGAATGTGTGTTCCTAATAATGTTGAATTGAGGAAGATCATTTTGAAGGAAGCACATGAGTCTCCTTTTGCCATGCACCCTGGTGGCACAAAAATGTATAGGGGGCTAAAGGAGCATTACTAGTGGATGGGTATGAAAAGACATGTGGCAGAGTTTATTTCTAAATGCCTAACTTGTCAGCAAGTAAAGGTAGAGCATTAAGTACCCGCTGGGTTGTTACATCCACTACCAGTACCAGAATGGAAATGGGAAAAAATAACGATGGATTTTGTGATGGGACTTCCGCGGACACAAAAGAGTCATGATGCAGTATGGGTCATTGTCGACAGACTAACCAAGTCTGCTCATTTTCTGCTAGTCCGGATGGACTACAATATGGAAAGAATAGCCAAGTTGTACATTGATGAGATTGTGAGACTGCATGGAGTGCCAGTGTCCATCGTATCAGACAGAGATCCTAGGTTCACTTCTAGATTCTGGGGTAGTCTTCAGAGAGCCCTAGGAACTAGATTGAACTTCAGTACGGCATTCCACCCATAGACAGATGGCCAGTTTGAGAGGGTAATTCAGATCTTGGAGGACATGCTACAGGCTTGTGTGATTGAATTTGAGGGCAGTTGGGATACACACTTGCCTTTGATTGAGTTTGCTTATAACAACAGCTACCAATCAAGCATTGGGATGCCTCGATATGAAACTTTGTATGGCAGAAAATGTAGAACCCCGTTGTGTTGGGATGACGTGGGTGAAAGAAAGATGATTGGACCCGAAATTATTCAGCAAACTGAAGAGAAAATCAGAGTGATCTGAGATCGACTTAAGACTGTATCAGATCGTCAGAAGTCCTACATTGATTTGAAAAGAAGGGATATTAAGTATGCAATGGGTGAGAAAGTTTTCCCCAAGGTTTCTCCTTGGAAGAGAATTATGAGATTCGGCAGAAAGGGAAAACTGAGTCCTCGTTTCATTGGGCCAGATGAGGTTCTGGAAAGAGTGGGTCCTTTAGCATATCGTTTGGCACTACCTCCAGAGTTGGAGAAGATACATAGTGTCTTCCATGTGTCTATGTTGAGGAGGTATCAATCAAATCCATCTCATGTACTACCAGTAGAGGAAATTGAAGTGAATCCAGACCTCACATATGAAGAAGAACCCACAGAGATTCTGGCTTATGAGGTGAAGCAGCTACGGAACAAACAGATATCGTTGGTAAAAGTACTGTGGAACCATCATTCAGGCCAGGAGGCTACTTGGGAACTAGAGGAGGACATTAGGAGACAGCACCCATAGCTGTTCAAAGATTAATACCAAGTAAAATTTCGAGACGAAATTTATTTAAGGGGGGGGAGAATTGTAACACCCCTATTTGCATAGCCTGGTATATTTCACTGTTCCAGTGACCGGTGTCGGTCTGGACAATTAAGGGGATTAGAATCACACTTAAGACAACTAGAGAAGCCATAAACATAAATAATTAGTAATGTCCAATTAGTTAAGTATAAACAAGAAAAATAGAAATAAGAAGTTAAACGAGCCGAGAGTCACAGCGATGGGTGACCTTCTCGGGAATGACTGCGAAGTCATTTTAAACTCAAATTTCGAACTGTAAAATGTGACGCCGCGGTCCTTAGGACCCTTATGAACACAGTGGAAAAGAGAAAATCACGAAAAAGAACTGTTAAGCCAGTCAAATAATTAGGTTAGAGAGCCGGAAGAAATATTAGATTATTTGCAAACTGGGATGAACAGGCGAGGGGCAATTTGGTCAATTAACCCGAGAGCTGACTCCTGACCTAACTGTCAAATAAATTGGAGAAAAGAAAATTTCAGAGTTGGGAATTAAATTAAAAAACTAATAGAAAAAAAAAAGAAAAGAAAAGAAAAAGCTAATTACATCACTTTATGACATCAAAATGATGTCAAAATTAATTATTTTAATTCCCACAAATTTTGACCCATTCAAATACATAAAGTAAGTCTTAAAAGACATAAAAATTAAAAAAGAAAATGGTCTTCTCCTACCTCAAAAAAAAACAGCAGCCATGGCTCTCCCAAATTCCACCATTGACTCCTCCATGAAAGCTTGAATATAAGCTTTTAAATACCCATTTGACCCTACCTTACCCCAAATTCTCCCATAAAAACTTGATTTAATCACTTGAGAAGAAGATTGGTCATCAAAGAAAGAAGAAAAGGAGAAAGAAAATTGGAGAAAAGGGGAGTCAGAAGTTGCTACACAAAGGTTAGTGATTTAAGTTGCAAATGAGTTTATTACTTGTGTTTATAACTTAGTTAACTTAGAAAAATGCTAAAAATGAAATAAAAATTTGTTGAGGGATCATGAATGATTTTCAGCCAGCATGTATATGAGAGTGATTTGCATGATTTGAATGGTTTGAATGGGTTTAAGAACTTTAGTTAGTTGAATGGTTAGGATTAAAAGCTTTGAAGGTAGCTAAATGCATGAGGTTAGTGAATTAGGGTTTGGACATTAGGGTTTAGAGACCAAAAATGTGAAAAACTTGTAAATGGTATCTTTAACCTAATGTGAAGTGAAAAATTGTCATTTGTGACCAAATGAGGTGTGTTAAAAGTGTTGGAATTAAAAGCCAATTCGGATTGGATAAGGTCATGTGCTGGCAGCATGACCAAAATCTCCTTTGAGGGACCAAAAATGAAATTTTACAAGTCCAATGGATATGGGACCAATTGGGGATGAAAATAGGCACTAAATGACACAATTTTCATTTGGGAAGCATGCCCAAAAAGTGACTAAAACCTAGTAAACAAATTGACCAAAGTTAAGAAATCACAGTCTGCCTCTGCACAACCTGCCCAAATGAACAGTATTTGTTTATTTGGTCATAACTCGAGCTAGACAGGTCAACATGACCTGAAATTTTACCAGTGGTTAGATGAGATATAGATCTAAAACTTTCATGAAGAACACAAACCCAAATTATGCCATTAACCAAATCAAATTACTGAGCAAATTTGGGTTATTGAATCTGCAGACTACAGATTTGCCATTTGAACAGTAAAGTTTTAATGGCTATAACTCTCTCTAGAAAACTCCGATTTAGGTGATTCTTGAACCGATGGAAACCTAAGGCATAGTAGAACATTTCATATCAAGAAAGTTAGACAAAATTATGGACCTAACTTGATCAAATTGCTGAACAAATTTGGAATTAATAATCTGCCAGAACAAAATTCTGCAGCATGAACAGTAAATGTAATTTGCTTATAACTCGAGCTACAAAACTTCAATTGAGGTGATTCAAAAAGGAGAATAAACTTAAGATAATGGGAAACATTTTCTATGAAGAAAGTTTTGCCAAATTCTAACAGTAAACTGACCAATGAAACAGTACAATTAGGGACACCAAAACTGAAAATTTGGCAATTTTGCCTAAAAGAACTAAGTTTTGAGAAAATGACCAAAACCAACAAGTTTAGTGACCAAAATGTGGTATGTGGGTGAAGTTGGAGTTCCCATACCTATTGAGCCTTAGAAAGTCAATAATTTGACTTGAATAGTATAGTGAATAGTAACTCGAAACACAAAATTTCGAGAACGTCGAGTTTAGCACGTTAGAGCTAGGTAAAAATAAGGCTAAATTTATTTTTGGATTTATGTTAAATTATGGTACTGAAACATTATAAAATTGTGTGCTTCAGTTGAAAAGAATACCGGGAAAGAACCCGAGGAACCGAGTCGAGGCCAAGAGGCGACTCGCTTGAGGTTTGTGCACAACGTATACTTTTTATAATCATCTTTTGCATACTGTTTTGAATAATGTGAAATATTGGATTATGGCATTCTTATGATGTTTGATCTAAATTGTTGAAATGTTATTATGTATATTTGAAATGACAATGTTTAGCAAATTGTTAAGATAAGTTTTGAAACCACAGTGTCATGACCATATATTTGAACACCTCACTAGCACGACTAATGGGGGTAATTAGTTTCGAATTTTGATTCCTTCTCTGGAGAACTATTGAGGTGTGCCAGTAGAAGAGGATGTGAATGGATATCCATATATTTGAGCTAGCTAGCCTTGTGATGTGATTTCTCTTTAGCCTCTGGCTATTGAGATTCTATTTGTTTCGAATGGCATAATCTAACTGTGGGTTTTATGAAATGTGTTTTGATACTTTGAAATGAACTTGGTTTGCATTAAAATCTCATAATTCATGTTTTGTATTTAATGCTCATGTTTACTCAAATTTTTTTGAATAAATGTGATTTAAGTTTTGCATAAAGATTATTTTAGTATGTTGTGCACCACTGAGTCCTAGTACTCAGCGATAGCTTCTATTACTGTCGCATATACAGAGACTAGAGGAGCAGCAGACTGAGCTACTGAGGTGAGAGAAGCTATCAGCTTAAAGTCATCGGGCATAATTTATACCCTAATTGTAAATATTTCTTTTGATGTATGTATTGCATATAAAAGTATGGACATGTAAATGGGTCTAGAGCAGCTTGTACAAAGTTTGTATGAAGTTTGTAATAAAAAAATTTAGTTTGAATTTCCTTGATGTAAATTTTGTAATGATGTATATATATAAATTGTTTTGTCTCTAATGAAATATGAGTGGAACTATTTTATTTAATTTGAATGAAATATATTGTTAGTATTTTGAGGATTATTGAATTTTGAACCTGAGAAATTGATTGAAATGATTGTGGAGTTGTTGAAATGGATTGAGTTTGATTGTGAAATTGAAGTAGTTGTTGAGAAAACATTTTTAGAAGTGCTTTTTACAGGTATTTGAAGAACTGGTTTCTCAAAATACGAATATCAAAATTTTTTTATAAATTTATGAAAACTAAAATGGACAAAAAATATTAACTAGTTTTAATTTTAACTAAATGTTTTAAATACTTATTAGAAAATGCTCACCACTTATCAAAAATAAGAAAATTATTTTAAAATCCCTTGTAGGGTACTTAATGAGTTATCGGTAGGTGAAGTTCGGTAGTTCATTAGGTATTCTATGGGATCATGTGATGCCTTACAGAGGGGTAAGGTGTGACATATTTTAGTAGCTTCAGAGCAAATTTTTGAAGTATATTTTAACTTGAGAATTTGTGTCTTTCTTGTTAAGTACAACTGCTCAATGTCCATATTTATTATATACAGTGCATTACATCATAAATATGAACTAACTAAGGGAAATCTCCACGTGTTACTTATTCAGGAGATACCCTAACTTCAGCCTGAAATGGAAGAAGGGGATCGCTCAGTTGAGCAGTCTGTTGAAGCTGAGGCACAAGGGGAAGCCCCAGCTCTACAGAATGTTAGTGGGTCAGCAGCACCAGCCCCACAAATGCCGCAGTTCCCTGCACAGTTTGCACAGCAGATGGCGGGAATGTTTCAACAAATGGCTGGGGGTATACCTGTTCAAGCTCCACCCCAACCACCTGTGGCACAACCACTGCCTCCAGCCAGACAGTATGATAAGTTATTGAAGTATGGGGCTGCAGAATTTAAAGTCTGATGGACCCTTTGGAGGCAGAGCAATGGCTTGAAAGAATGGGCCAGTATTTAAGAAGTCAGACCGCCAAGATGAACTGAAGTTTGAGTATTTTGTGTCGCTACTACAAGGGGATGCGTATGATTGATGGAAGACCATCCCCGACAGCTTGGCTGAACCACCAGTGCTGACCTGGGATGACTTCATCAGAGAGTTCAGACAGAAATACATCCCATATGCATATGTTGATCAGAAATTGCAAGAATTTTTGAGTTTGAAACAAGGGAACCGATCAGTGGCAGAGTATGAGAGGGAGTTCTCCCACTTAAGTCATTATGCTGGGAGTCTCTTTACTACCAGTAAGGCAAGGTGCAAGTGATTTGAAACGGGTTTGAAGCCCAGCATAAGGATGCAAGTTGTGGGATTTGGACATAGCAACTTCTCAGAGCTTATTCCTCAAGCACTTAAACTAGAGAGAATTGAATCAGAAGCAACCCCAGTGAAAGAAAAATAAAAAAAAGCTGAGAAATCAGAAAAAGACAAGGGGAAAAAGTCAGCAGAGCCGAGTTATGGTGGTACCTCTGGAAAGAAAAAGAAATTTAGTGGACCCAGCAGGGGTCGAGGTGGAAGATTTAGTTGGGGCAAATTTTCTGGACAGAGACCCCCTAGGTCTGGTCAGCAGTCGAGCAGGGGTTCATATTCTGCCCGCCCCTATCAGACTTGTGGCAAGATTCATGGGGGGGAGTGTTATTGGGCCACTGGAGCCTGCTTTAACTGTAGAGACAAGGGTTATTTAGCAAGAGACTGCACTAGTGCTCCGTCTTCGAGATATGGTCCAGCTCCTATTACTGTCGAGGGATCTATTCAGAGTCCTGCTCCCAGAGGTTGACAGTCAGTTGGCAGAGGAAGAGGTAGAGGTAAAGGCACTGCTTGAGTGATCGAGAACGCGATTGGTCAATCGGACAAGGAAGTGCTTCAGCTAGAGTTTACACGATGAGACAGCTAGAAGAGGCTGAGACTTCCAATGTGCTAGCTGGTACATTCTCTATCTCTGATCAAGAAGTATTTGTGTTGTTTGATCCGGGTTCAACCCATTCATATGTTAGTGCTAGCATAGTCAGTTCACTTGCTGTTCCATGTGTGCAAATGGGTTTTGAAGTGCTAGTAACTAGTCCGTTAGGACAAGAAGTCCGGGTCAACAGAATTTATAGAGACTGTCCTTTGGTGATCCAAGGACATATTTTCCTATCAGACTTAATTGAAATGCCCTTCAGAGAGTATGATATCATCTTGGGCATGGATTGGTTAGCCAGGCATTACGCCATGATTGACTGTAGACTGAAGACAGTCACTTTTGGTCTCCCTTTGTATGGTGATGTGGTAATACATGGGGAGAGGCATTTACTGCCATCAAACATCATTTCAGCTGCACTAGCCAGAAGGATGATCAGAAAGGGGTGTGAAGCATACTTGGCACATGTGATAGACACTCAAGTGGGGAGTCCAACACTAAGAGACATCCCTACTGTATATGATTTTCCGGATGTGTTTCCTGATGAATTGCCAGGATTACCTCCAGAAAGAGAGGTGCAGTTTGAAATTGATGTTATGCCTGGTGTGGACCCAATCTCCATAACACCATATAGAATGGCACCAGCAGAATTGAAAGAGTTGAAAGTGCAATTGCAAGAATTGTTTGACAAGGGCTTTATCCGCCCTAGTGTGTCACCTTGGGGAGCGCCAGTGTTGTTTGTTAAGAAGAAGGATGGCACTCTCCACTTGTGTATCGATTATCGGCAGTTGAATAAGGTGACAATAAAGAATAGATATCCATTGCCCCGCATTGATGACTTGTTTGATCAGTTGAGGGGTGCAGCTGTGTTCTCCAAAATTGACCTGAGATTAGGTTATTATCAGCTGAAAGTACAAGAGCAGAGTATTCCTAAAACTGCCTTCAGAACCCGCTATGGCCATTATGAGTTTTTGGTTATGCCATTCGGGTTAACTAATGCTCCGGCTGCTTTTATGGATCTGATGAACACTATCTTCAGACCACACCTCGACCAGTTTGTTGTGGTATTCATAGATGATATATTGGTCTATTCGAGGAATGCAGAAGAACATGATAGACATCTGCGGATTGTACTGCAGACTTTGAGAGAGAAACAGCTATATGCCAAATTGTCGAAGTGTGAATTTTGGCTGAAGGAGATATCCTTTTTGGGGCATGTAGTATCAGAAGAGGGCATTAAAGTAGATCCAAGTAAGATTGAAGTTGTCCTTAATTAGAGGCCACCCAAAAATGTCACAGAGATTCGCAGTTTTTTGGGTTTAGCTGGATACTACCTTCGATTTGTGAAGGGATTCTCCATGTTGGCATCTCCTTTGACCAAGCTGCTTAGAAAAGATGTGAAATTTCAGTGGACGGATAAATGCCAACAGAGTTTTGATGAATTGAAGAAATGTTTGACTAAAGCTCCAGTCCTGACTTTACCTACTTCGGGTAAAGAATACACAGTTTACAGTGACGCTTCTCACAATGGGTTAGGCTGTGTATTGATGCAAGATCGAAATGTCATTGCTTATGCATCATGCCAGCTAAAACCGCATGAGAGGAATTATCCAACACATGATTTGGAGCTTGCAGCTATTGTGTTTGCTCTTAAGATCTGGAGACATTATTTGTATGGGGAAAAGTATTACATCTACACAGATCATAAGAGTTTGAAGTATTTGGGCACCCAGAAAGAGTTGAATTTGAGACAGAGGAGATGGTTAAAGTTGATAAAAGACTATGATTGTCTGATAGACTATCAGCCAGGGAAAGCTAATGTTGTGGCTGACACCTTAAGTCGCAAGACTATGGCAAGTCTATGGGTTACTCCTTTGTCTTTGGTACATGAGTTGAGATCATTACATGCCAGCTTAGAGATTAATGATGATGGGCGCATGCAGCTTGCATGGTATGTACAAGGTGTTGATTGATCGATCGTAATGGTCGCTCGTAATGATCAAGTATCGGTCGATGGAAGAAGTCCGACAGGGCAAGAAACCAGAATTCTCAAGTTATGGCCAAATGAACAAATTCATTTGGTCAGTTTGTACAGGGCAGACTGAGATTTTTCGAGTTTGGTCAATTTGTTCACTAGGTTTTGGTCACTTTTTGGGCATGCTTCCTAAATGAAAATTGTGTCATTTAGTGTTTATTTTCATTTCCAATTGGTCTCATACCAATTGGACTTGTAAAGTTTCATTTTTGCTCCCTCAAAGGGACCTTGCAGCATGACCACATTGAGTCTGAATTTAGTCTCAACTCCAACACTTTCAACATATTTCATTTGGTCACAAATGACTATTTTTCACTTCAAACTAGGTCAAAGACATCATTTACCAATTTCTCACATTTTTTGTCTCTAAACCCTAAGTGTCAAACCTTAACCACACTAATTCATTGCATTTGATTAATTCAAAGCCTATATACATGTTTCTTCATCTCAAACAAGATCACATACACTTTTAAATCTATCAAACTCATGCAATAATCCCCTCATACACATGCTGGCCGAAATTCAGCTTGGTCCCTCAACAATTCATTTCATTTCATTTTAAGTTTATTTCTAAGTTAATCAAGCTATAAACACAACTAATAAACTAATTTTGCAACTTAAATCACTAACCTCAATCTTTGATGTCCAATTCTTCAATTCTCTTACTTTTTCTTTTTCTTTGCTCTTTCAATCCTCTTCTTAGGTTGACGTAACAAGTTTTGATGAAGTGTTTATGGAAAATCTTAAGGTTAAGTGAGGGAATTTGAGCTTGAATACAAGCTTCAATGGAGGTTTAACAATTGAGAGGGAGAGAGAATTGGGAGACGGCAACTAGGGAAAAAAGAAGACTTTGGATATATTTTTTTTCTTTCTTTATGTCTTTTGTCTTATGGAAGACTCAAAAATCAATTTAATTAAATTTATTAATTATAGGATTTATGGCATCATGCATGATGTCATGCATGATGTCATCTCCCTATACCTTTTTTATTTTCTCTTTTTTTTCTATTAGTTATTTAATTTAATTCCCGACTCCGAAATTTTCTTTTCTCCGATTTTATTTGACAGTTAGGTCAGGAGTCAGCTCTCGGGGTCAATTGACCAAATTGCCCATCGCCAGTTCAACCCGGTTTGTAAATAATTCAATATTTCTTCCGAATCCCTGACCTAATTATTTGACTGGCTTAATAATTCTTTTTCATGATTTTTTCTTTTCCACTGTGTTCGTAATGGTCCTAAGGACCGCAGCGTCATATTTTACTGTTCGAAATTCGAGTTTAAATCGACTTCGTAGTCGTTCCCGAGAAGGTCACCCATCTCTGTGACTCCCGGCTCGTTTAACTTCTTATGTTCTGTTTTTCTCATTTGTACTTAACTAATTGACAATTACTAATTATTTGTGTTTATGGTTTATCTAGTTGCCTTAGATGTGGTTCTAATCTCATTAATTATCCGGACCGTCATCGGTCATCGAAATAGTGAAATATACCAGGCTATACAAATAGGGGTGTTACAGTAAGCATTTTGATAGGAATTAAAATCATTTATTCGAAGTTTTAAAACTACTTAAAATTTTTGTCCCATTTTATTTTTCCACAAATTTTATAAAAATTTTGGTAGAATGCCGTCTGTATTTTGAGAAAATAGTTCTTCAAATACTTGAGAAAAACACTTCTAATAAATTTTTTCACAACTCCCAACTCAAATCAACTCAAAATTCTCAAATCAAACCACTTCAAAATAATTCCACCAACATTCCATTTAGTAAGGCTAATTTACATTCACAAGTTTAATTTACAAATATAAAATCAAAAAATAATATTATTACAATTTATAAATACAACTGCTCAACTTTATATTAATACATATGAACAATATTTATTCACATCAAATTAAATTATATTGGGTATAAAATAATACCCGTACAAAATCAGCGAAGGCTTTTCCAATTTAGCAGCTCACTTTGCTGCTTTTTCCTTACTCCTATCTGCGACAGCAAAATAAACTATCGCTGAGTATAAAAATACTCAGTGGTGCACAATAAAGATTTGAAATGCAGTACATAAAATATTCATTAATAAATCACAATTTAAATATTTCACAATTACATTTCACAAATTATCAAACTAATTATAGCACAATTTTGGTCAAATAATTTAACAAACATAGTGTTGCCAATTCATACACAACTTAAGCCATGACACAAAATTTCTTATCAATGCCGTGTTGTACACCACGACAAAGCGATCTATAACCCCACTAATCGAAACCAATGAGGGAGGTGGCTAGCTAGCTAATAAGTACTCATCCGATCTACAACCTCAACTGGTAAACCAGAGAGGAAGGAAAATAATCGATCACACCCCATAAATGGAGGAGGAATAATAAGGCACCGTCATGCTAAGTGTGAATCACAAATCTATTTCAAACATTTTATTCAAATAATTCATGAGAAATCTGATAAATTTCCAAAGTCATAGTTTCATTCACAAAGTGGCAACACAATTCATGATTAACACTAAATTTTCATAAATCATACCAAATTAATTTTTTAATGACAAAATGCTCAAATAAGGTTTATTGTGCACAAACCTGACGTGAGTCGCCTCTAGGCCTTGACTCAGTCTCTCAGACCTTCCGAGTCTTTTTCAGCTAAAATACAAAATTTATAGTGTCTCAGTATCTTTACTTCATAACAATTCCAATAACTAATTCCAATAGGTTTAAACTTTCATTCTTGCAAATTTTCATGTTGAGGTTACTATTCATGGTACTATTCAAATCAAAATATTGACTTTCTTATACTTAGAAGGTATGGGAACTCCAACTATACTCACATACTACATTTTGGTCACCAATTTTGTTGATTTTGGTTGTTTTCTCAAAACTTAGGTCTTTTAGGCAAAATTGCAAATTTTCAGTTTTGGTGTCATATGTTGCACTGTTCCATTGGTCATTTTGCTGTTAGAATTTGGCTAAGTTTTCTTCATAGAAATTATTCCTTGTTGTCTTAACTTTATTCTCCTTTTTTAATCACTCCAATTGGAGTTTTGTAGCTCAAGTTATAGCCATTTGAATCATAGCTGCTGGATTGGACTTAACCCAGATTTCTGGGCACCAAACTGGTTCTGGCAGTTTTAGGTCACCAATTTTGGGTGGCCAAATGACTTGGTTAAGGGCATAATTTGGGTTTATGTTCCGCATGAAAGTTTTAGGTCTATATCTCAGCTTTCCACTGGTAAAATTTCAGGTCATTTAGACCTGCCTAGCCCAAGTTATGGCCAAATGAACAAACATTTGTTTATTTGGTCATTTTTGTACAGGTCAGATTGCCTAATCCAAATTTGGTCAATTTGTTTACTAGGTTTTAGTCACTTTTTGGGCATGATTCCGAAATGAAAAATGTGTCATTTTGTGTCTAGTTTCATTCCTAATTGGCCTCACACCAATTGGGCTTATAAATTTTTAGTTTTGGTCCCTGAAAAGGACCTTGGTCATGCTGCACGCATACTGCCCACATCCAATCCGAATCTAAACCTAATTCTAACACTTCCAACATGCATCAATTGGTCACAAATGACCATTTTTCATCTCAAAAAAGGTTAAACATACCATTTGACCATTTCTAAAATTTTTGGCTTCCAAAACCTTAGGTCCAAACCCTAATTCACACAATTTGTTACATTTAACCAATTCAACACATATAACATACTTCCTCAACTCAATCAAGCCTAGATACAATTTTAATTCTATCAAAACACATGTATATTCATATTAAACCCTAGCTGGCCAAAATTACTTCTAGTCCTCCAACAATTATTTTTATTTCATTTTAAGCATAATTCTAAGTTAGTTAAGCTATAAATACAATAATTAAACTATAAATTCCAAGTTTAGCTACTAACCTTGAATGAAGCTTCCCAACCTCTTACTTTTCTAAATTTTCTCCTCTTCTTTCTTCTTCAATCTTCTTCTCAAAGCTTAAACACAAGGTTTTATGAAGTGGTTATGGGAGAAACTAGGGTTTAGTAAAGGTTTTAAAGCTTGAAACAAGCTTTAATGGAGGAGAGTGAGAGAACTTAGAGAGAGAGTGTGTCACGGCAATGGGAGGAAGAAGACTCTTTTTTGGTTTTTCTTTTCTTTTTCTTTTATTAATTTTTATCCTTTATGGAAGACCAAAATTATCCAAATTTTATTTTTTGTTTAATTAGTGTTTATTGCATCATGCATGATGTCATCACTTTTCACTTTTCCTTTTTCTCTTTTTATTTATTTATTTTACCATTAGTTCTTTAATTTAATTTCTGATTCTGAAATTTTCTTTTCTCTGATTTTATTTGACAGTTAGGTCAAGAGTCAGCTCTCGGGGTCAATTGACCAAATTGCCCCTCGCCGGTTCGACCTGGTTTGCAAATAATTCAATATTTCTTTTGGATTCCTGACCTAATTATTTTACAGGCTTAACAATTTTTTTTCATGATTTTATCTTTTCCACTATGTTCGCAATAGTCTTAAGGACCGCGGCGTCACATTTTATGGTTTGAAATTTAAGTTTAAATTGACTTCGCAGTCCTTCCCTAGAAGGTCACCCATTGCTATGACTCTCGGCTCATTTAACTTCTTGTGTTCTATTTTTCTTATTTTTACTTAACCAATTAACAATTACTAATTATTTGTGTTCAGGGCTTATCTAGTTATCTTAAGTGTGGTTCTAATCCCTTCAGTTATCCGGACTAACACCGATCACCGGAGCAGTAAAATATATCAGGCCATGCAAATAGGGGTGTTACACTTCTCCTCCCCTTAAAATAAATTTTGTTTCGAAATTTTACCTGGTATCAATCTCTGAACAGCTGTGGGTGCTGTCTCCTCATGTCCTCCTCTCGTTCCCAAGAAGCCTCCTGGCCCGAATGATAGTTCCATAGCATTTTCACTAACAGGATTTGCTTATTCCGTAGCTGCTTTACCTCATAAGCCAGAATCTCTATGGGTTCTTCTTCATATGTAAGGTCTGGATTCACTTCAATTTCTTCTACTAGTAGTACATGAGATGGGTCTGATCGATACCTCCTCAACATGGACACATGGAAGATATTATATATCTTCTCCAACTCTGGAGGTAGTGCTAACCTATATGCCAAAGGACCCACTCTTTCCAAAATCTCATATAGCCCAATGAAGCGAGGACTCAGTTTCCTCTTTTTGCCGAATCTCGTAATTTTCTTCCAAGGGGAAACCTTGAGGAATACTTTCTCACTCACTTCATACTCAATATCTCGCCTCTTCAGATCAATATAGGACTTCTGACGATCTGATGCAACCTTGAGTTGGTCTCTGATTAATCTGATTTTCTCTTCAGTTTGCTGAACAATTTTTGGCCCAATCATCTTTCTTTCACCTACTTCATCCCAACACAGGGGAGTTTTGCATTTTTTGCCATACAAAGCTTCATATGGAGGCATCCCAATGCTTGATTGGTAGCTGTTGTTGTAAGCAAACTCAATCAAAGGCAAGTGTGTGTCCCAACTACCCTCAAACTCAATCACACAAGCCCATAACATGTCCTCCAAGATCTGAATTACCCTCTCAGACTGGCCATTTGTCTATGGGTGGAATGCAGTACTGAAGTTTAATCTAGTTCATAGGGCTCTCTGAAGACTACCCCAGAATCTAAAAGTGAACCTAGGATCTCTGTCTGATACGATGGATACTGGCACTCCATGTAGTCCTACAATCTCATCAATGCACAACTTGGCCAATCTTTCTAAACTGTAGTCCATCCGGACTGGCAGAAATGAGCAGACTTGGTCAGTCTGTCAACAATGACCCATATTGCATCATGACTCTTCTGTGTCCTCGGAAGTCCCATCACAAAATCCATTGTTATTTTCTCTCATTTTCATTCTGGTACTGGTAGTGGATATAACAACCCAGTTGGTACTTGGTGCTCTGCCTTCACTTGCTGAAAAGTTAAGCATTTGAAAACAAATTTGGCCACATCTCTTTTCATACCCATCCACCAGTAATGCTTCTTTAGCCCTCTATACATTTTTGTACCACCAGGGTGCATAGCAAAAGGAGACTCATGTGTTTCCTTCAAAATGATTAGCCTCAAATCAACATCATTAGGAACACACATTCTACCCTGGTGTAGTAGTAGACCATCATCTCTAATTGAGAATTCTGGTTTCTTGCCCTGCTGGACTTCTTCCAATAGCCTCTGATACTTCTAATCATTCTGAGCAACCATTCGGATCTGATCAGTCAACACTGGCTGTACATGCCATGCAACTGCTGTCTACCCCTCATCGTCAATCTCTAAGCTGGCATGTAATTATCTCATCTCATATACCATAGACAAAGGAGTAACCCGTAGACTTGCCATAGTCTTGCGACTTAAGGCGTCAGCCACAACATTAGCTTTCCCTGGCTGATAGTCTATCAGACAATCATAGTCTTTTATCAATTCTAACCATCTCCTCTGTCTCAAATTTAACTCTTTCTGAGTGCCCAAATACTTCAAACTCTTATGATCTGTGTAGATGTAGCATTTCTTCCCATACAAATAGTGTCTCCAGATCTTAAGAGCAAATACTATAGCTATAAGCTCCAAGTCATGTGTCGGATAGTTCCTCTCATGCGGTGTTAGTTGGCGTGATGCATAAGTAATAACATTTAGGTCTTGCATCAGTACACAGTCTAACCCATTGTGAGAAGCATCGCTGTAAACTGTATATTCTTTACCCGGTGTAGGTAAAGTCAGGACTGGAACCTCAGTCAAACACCTCTTTAATTCATCAAAACTCTGCTGGCATTTATCCGTCCACTGAAATTTCACATCTTTCTTAAGCAGCTTGGTCAATGGAGATGCCAACATAGAGAATCCCTTCACAAATCTATGGTAGTATCCAGCTAAACCCAGAAAACTACGAATCTCTGTGATATTTCTGGGTGGCCTCCAATTAAGGACAGCTTCTATCTTACTTGGATCTACCTTGATGCCCTTTACCGATACTACATGCCCCAAGAAAGATATTTCTTTCAGCCAAAATTCACACTTCGATAATTTGGCATACAGCTATTTCTCCCTCAAAGTTTGCAGTACAATGCGCAGATGTCTATCATGCTCTTCTGCATTCCTCGAATAAACCAATATATCATCTATAAACACAACTACAAACTGGTTGAAGTATGGTCTGAAGATAGTGTTCATCAGATCTATAAAAGCAAACGGAGCATTAGTTAACCCGAATGGCATGACTAAGAACTCATAATGGCCATAGCGGGTTCTAAAGGCAGTTTTAGAAATACTCTGCTCTTGTACTTTCAGCTGATAATAACTTGATCTCAGGTCAATTTTGGAGAACATAGTTGCACCCCTCAACTGATCAAACAAGTCATCAATGCGGGGCAATGGATATCTGTTCTTTATTGTCAACTTATTCAACTGTCGATAGTCAATGCATAACCGGAGAGTGCCATCCTTCTTCTTTACAAACAACACTGGCACTCCCCAAGGTGACACACTAGGGCGGATAAAGCCCTTATCAAGTAGCTCTTGCAACTGCACTTCACTTTCTGGAGGTAATCCTGGCAATTCATCAGGAAATACATCCGGAAAGTCACATACCGTAGGGATGTCCCTCAATGCTAGACTACCCACTTAGGTGTCTATCACATGTACCAAGTACGCCTCACACACCTTCCTAATCATTTTTCTTGCCAGTGTAGCTGAAATGATGTTTGACGGCAATAACTGCCTCCCCCCATGTATTACTATATCACCATACTGAGGGAGACCAAAAGTGACTGTCTTCAGTCTACAGTCACTCATGGCATGATGTCTGGCTAACCAATCCATGCCCAAGATAATGTCATAATCTCTGAAGGGCATTTCAATCAAATTAGACAGAAAAGTATGTCCTTGGATCACCAGAGGACAATCCCTATATAGTCTATTTACCCTGACCTCCTGACCTAATGGACTAGTTACTAGCACATCATAGTCCATTGGTACACACTGAATAGCAGTAGAACACATCACACTAGCACTGACATATGAATGTGTGGAGCCAGGATCAAACAACACATATATATCTTGGTCAAGGATGGAGAAAATACCAGCTACTACGTCTGACGTTTCAGCCTCCTCCCTCTGACACATTGTATACACTCTGACTGGTGCGCCACTGGGTACTGGCTGGTTAACAGTACTTTGACTTCCAGGAGTGTTACCAGGACCCCTACCTCTGCCTCTACCTCTACCAACTGGCTGTGACCCTCTAGGTATAGAGACTTGGGCTGATTCCTTAGATGTAGCAGAAGGTCCAGATCAGCGCGGACTAGTACAATCCTTAGCGAAATGTCTGCTCCCTCCACAGTTAAAAGATGCACCGGTGGCCTTGAAACAAACCCCACCGTGTGTTCTACCACAAGTTTTACACTGCCATACTGATAGAGCTCCTCGGGGTGCTTGCTGGGTCTGCTGACCAGACCGGGGTGATCTTTGGCCAAAGAATCTGCCTCTACTAGATCTACGAGAGTTGAATCCTCCAGACTATTTTCTCTTCCTTGAACCACTTTCAGGTGCTTGTCCAGTAGTCTTTGCAGTATTCTCTTTCTCTGGTACTCTTCTTCACTGCCCCTTCTGATTCTATCCTTTCCAGTTCTAGGGCCTGTGAAATCAGCTCAAAAAAATTCTGGTGTCTAAATCCCACAACTTGCATTCTTAAGCTAGGCATTAACCCAGCCTCAAACCTTTTACATCTGTCTCTGAGAGTGGAGACTAAGTTTCCGCATAGTGGCTTAGCCTTGAAAAGTCCCTCTCATACTCTGCTATTATTCTATCCCCTTACTTCAGACTCAAGAATTCTTACAATTTCATATCTACATACGCATCAGGAACCCATTTCTGCCTGAATTCCCTCAGGAAGTCTGCCCATGTCAATACAGATGGCTCAACCAGGCTGTGGGGGATGGTCTTCCACCATTCATATGCATCCCTTTGTAAAAGAGATACTGAATATTTAAATTTTAATTCTTCAGCACACTATAGTTTTCTGAATACCCTTTCCATTCTTTCTAGCCACTGTTCAGCCTCCAATGGATCCACAGTACCCTTAAGCTCGGTGGCCCCAAATTTCATTAATTTTTCATATTGCCGAGTCGAGAGCTGTAGTTGTGCTGTAGGTACTTGCATATGAGCTTGAGATGGCACATTTCTCGCCATTTATTGGAAAGATGCAGTCATCTATTGTGCAAATTGAGCAGGAAACTGCGGCGCTGGAGTAGGAGCTGGAGTGACTGACCCACTTACATTCTGGAGTGCTGGGGCTTTCCCTTGAACCTCAGCCTCAACAGATTGTTCCACGGAATGATCTCCCTCTTCCATTGCGTTTCTCAAAAATTTCTACTTCCTGAGATCAAACACAAGGAGGTTGACCTCCATTAGTGCACATTAATGATGTAAAAATGTCATATGTATCAATTAAAGACACTTGAGCAGTTGTACTTATCAAAGAAATATTCATACACATAGTCAAAATTTATTGAAAAACCATGCTCTGATACCACTAAAACATGTCACACCTCACCCCTCTGTAAGCCATGACATGATCCCGTAGAATACCTAATGAACTACCGAACTTCACCTACCGATAACTCATTAAGTATCCTACAAGGGATTTTAAAACCATTTTCTTACATTTTGGAAGTAGTAAGCATTTTATTAGGAATTAAAATCATTTATTCGAAGTTTTAAAACTACTTAAAATTTTTATTCCATTTTATTTTTTCGCAAATTTTATAAAAATTTCGACAAAGTGCCATCTGTATTTTGAGAAAACAATTCTTCAAATACCTGAGAAAAACACTTCCAATAAATTTTTCCACAACTCCCAACCCAAATCAACTCAAAATTCTCAAATCAAATCACTTCAAAATAATTCCATCAACATTCCATTCAATAAGGCTAATTTACATTCACAAGTTTAATTTACAAATATAAAATCCAAAAATAATATTATTATAATTTATAAATATAATTGCTCAACTTTACATCAATACATATGAACAATATTTATTTACATCAAATAAAATTACATTGGGTATAAAATAATACCCATACAAAATCAACGAAGGGTTTTCCAGTTCAGCAGCTCACTCTGCTGCTTTTTCCTTGCTCCTATCTGTGACAGCAAAATAAGCTATCGCTGAGTATAAAATACTCAGTAGTGCACAATAAAGATTTGAAATGCAGTACATAAAACATTTATTAATAAATCACAATTTAAATATTTTACAATTACATTTCACAAATTATCAAACTCGTTATAGCACAATTTTGGTCAAAAAATTAAAAAACATAGTGTTGCCAATTCATACACAACTTAAGTTATGACACAAAATTTCTGATCAATACCGTGTTGTACACCACGACAAAGCGATCTACAACCCCACTAATCGAAACTAATGAGGGAGGTGGCTAGCTAGTTAATGAGTATTCATCCAATCTACAACCTCAACTGGTAAACCAGAGAGGGAGGAAAATAATCGATCTCACCCTATAAATGGAGGAGGAATAATAAGGCACTATCATGCTAAGTGTGAATCAAAAATCTATTTCAAACATTTTATTCAAATAATTTATGAGAAATCTGATAAATTTCCAAAGTCATAGTTTCATTCACAAAGTGGCAACACAATTCATGATTAACACCAAATTTTCATAAATCATACCAAATCAATTTTTCAATGACAAAATGCTCAAATAAGGTTTATTGTGCACAAACCTGACGTGAGTCGCCTCTAGGCCTTGACTCAGTCTCTCAGACCTTTCGAGTCTTTTTCAGCTAAAACACAAAATTTATAGTGTCTCAGTATCTTTACTTCATAACAATTCCAATAACTAATTCCAATAGGTTTAAACTTTCATTCTTGCAAATTTTCATGTTGAGGTTACTATTCATGGTACTATTCAAATCAAAATATTGACTTTCTTATACTTAGAAGGTATGGGAACTCCAACTATACTCACATACCACATTTTGGTCACCAATTTTGTTGATTTTGGTTGTTTTCTCAAAACTTAGGTCTTTTAGGCAAAATTGCAAATTTTCAATTTTGGTGTCATATGTTGCACTGTTCCATTGGTCATTTTGCTGTTAGAATTTAGCTAAGTTTTCTTCATAGAAATTGTTTCTTATTGTCTTAAATTTATTCTCTTTTTTGAATCACTCTAATTGGAGTTTTGTAGCTCAAGTTATAGCCATTTGAATCATGGCTGCCGGATTGGACTTAACCTAGATTTCTGGGCACCAAACTGGTTCTAGCAGTTTTAGGTTACCAAATTTGGGTAGCCAATGACTTGGTTAAGGGTATAATTTGGGTTTGTGTTCTTCATAAAAGTTTTAGGTCTATATCTCAGCTTTCTACTGGAAAAATTTCAGGTCATTTAGACCTACCTAGCCCAAGTTATAGCCAAATGAACAAATACTATTCATTTAGTCATTTTTGTACAGGTCAGATTGCCTAATCCGGATTTGGTTAATTTGTTCACTAGGTTTTAGTCACTTTTTGGGCATGATTCCTAAATAAAAAAATGTGTCATTTCATGTCTAGTTTCATTTCCAATTTACCTCACACTAATTGGGTTTATAAATTTTCAGTTTTAGTCCTTGAAAGGGACCTTGGTCATGCTATCTGCATACTGCCTACATCCAATCCGAATTTAAACCTAATTCTAACACTTTCAACATACATCAATTGGTCACAAATGACAATTTTTCATCTCAAACAAGGTCAAACATACTATTTGACCATTTCTCAAATTTTTGGCTTCCAAAACCCTAGGTCCAAACCCTAATTCACACAATTTGTTACATTTAACCAATTCAACACATATAACATACTTCCTCAACTCAATCTAGCTTAGATACAATTTTAATTCCATCAAAGCACATGTATATTCATATCAAACCCTAGCTGGCCAAATTACTTCTAGTCCTCGAACAATTATTTTCATTTCATTTTAAGCATAATTCTAAGTTAGTTAAGCTATAAATACAATAATTAAACTATAAATTCCAAGTTTAGCTACTAACCTTGAATGAAGCTTCCTAACCTCTTACTTTTCTAAATTTTCTCCTCTTCTTTCTTCTTCAATCTTCTTCTTAAAACTTAAACACAAGGTTTTATGAAGTGTTTATGGGAGAAACTAGGGTTTAGTAAAGGTTTTAAAGCTTGAAACAAGCTTTAATGGAGGAAAGTGAGGGAACTTAGAGAGAGAGTGTGTCACGGCAATGGGAGGAAGAAGGCTCTTTTTTTGTTTTTCTTTTCTTTTTCTTTTATTAATTTTTATCCTTTATGAAAGACCAAAATTATCCAAATTTTATTTTTTATTTAATTAGTGTTTATTGCATCATGTATGATGTCATGCATGATGTCATAACTTTTCACTTTTCCTTTTTCTCTTTTTTTTTCTATTTATTTTACCATTAGTTCTTTAATTTAATTCCCGATTCTGAAATTTTCTTTTCTCCAATTTTATTTGACAGTTAGGTCAGGAGTCAGCTCTCGGGGTTAATTGACCAAATTGCCCCTCGCCAGTTCGACTTGGTTTATAAATAATTCAATATTTCTTCCGGATCTGTGACCTAATTATTTGACCAGCTTAACAATTCTTTTTCATGATTTTCTCTTTTCCACTATGTTCGCAATAGTCCTAAGGACCGCGGCGTCACATTTTACGGTTCGAAATTTGAGTTTAAATAGACTTCGCAGTCCTTCCCGAGAAGGTCACCCATCGCTGTGACTCTCAACTCATTTAACTTCTTGTGTTCTGTTTTTCTTATTTATACTGAACCAATTGACAATTACTAATTATTTGTGTTCAGGGCTTATCTAGTTGTCTTAAGTGTGGTTCTAATCCCCTCAGTTATCCGGATCGACACCGGTCATCGGAACAGTAAAATATACCAGGCCATGCAAATTGGGGTGTTACAATGGTCAAAACCTTGTTAGTAATGATTGGTTCCCTCCCCCTGTGGGTTATTTAAAATTCAACTCTGATGTAGTGTGGCCATCAAAATTCAACTCTGTTGTGGTTAGAAATCATTATGGCCAATTGATTGATGGATTAGTTAGATTTGTTGAGGTCTCATCCCCTCTGGTTGGAGAAGCTTTAGCTATGCAAGAGGCGATTAGAATGGCCATCACCATGGGTGTGCCTAAGATGGTTCTTGAAACGGATTCCTCCATCCTTCACTCTGCACTGTCCTCGGAGCAGCGGGTTTAAATGTGAGAAATTCATGCTATTATTATGGCTAAAAAATTTTTGGTTTGTAAGATTCCACATGTCCTTTTCTCTTTGGTCAGAAGGTCTGCCAATAGAGCTGCAGATTGTCTGGGAAAACTTTTTTATACTGGGAATGTTTCTAGTAATTGGTTGACTGCTATACTAGATAATTTATATGTTATCTTGTATCAGGATGCCCAAAAGGCCTTATAACGCAATTTTGTTGCAGTTCAAAAAAAAAGTGTCAAGTTTTTATTTGAGTTATATATATTAAAAAATTTAGTAATAAAAATGAGATAAATTTTGATAACTATTCTCAAACTTAAAGAGATTATAATATTATAATTTTTTAACATAAAAATATAATATAAAACTTTTCAAACTTTTAAATTTTATATAATAAAATTTTTTTAACATTTAATTACTAATTTTCATTTAAACACTGATATGAACAAATTTGATGTGATGCTTAATCATCATCTTTTATCTCTTATATTGCATATAATAAGACCATACTTCAACCATTTATTAGTTATAAAACTGTTAATATTTTAACTTTATTATTTATAAAATCATTATCTTTTAACTATATCCTTTATAATATTATTATCTCACATCTTCCTATCAATATATCACAATTTATTTACAAATGATGGAGGTTTATTGAAGGAGGCTTTTTGTCAAATCAAGTTATGTCAAATCAAGTTAAAATAAAAAAAAAATTCTCAAATCAGATTGCATCAAAATTTATTTTCTCAAATTAGAGTATTTTTATATAGAGTAGCGTGGCTAGTGCACATGCTGATGATATAGCATAATTGTCAACGTGCAAGCTGGCAATGTGCAGTTATTGTTGAGACAGTGGGTGTAGAATAGGCTTTGAGGCGTGATGAATCACTATCTTTAAGGTATTAATTGCCCCCACTAGATTGCTGCAAGGTTATAGCAATATACCTCCAGGATACAACAAAGCCTGAAATCTGTAGACAGCAACTCCTGAAGATTTCCCTTAAGAACTCTTTATACGAACCGTTTAGAGAGACTAGAAGAAAAGAAGAAGTAGAAGTAGTATATATCTGGATTGAAAAACTCATCTATATTTATAAAGAGTGAAAAGTCATAGCACCTTTACTAGATAGACACATCTGTCTATCTCCAATAGATACAACTGTTTATGTAATAGACATGTCTGTTTATTAAAAGATACCTATACAAATAGTTGTGACTATTTGTATAGAATAGACATGTCTGTTTATTAACAGACACCTATACAAACAGTTATGACTTTTTGTATAGAATAGACATGTCTGTTTATTAACAGACACCTATACAAACAGTTGTGACTGTTTGTATAGAATTGATATGTCTGTCTATTAACAGACACATCTACTTGTTAATAAACACATCTGTTCGTAATTTATTTACGAAAATTACAATATGATAATTATTTTATTTCACACATATACGTGCCAAGTACCATAATAGAATAATATATATTGAATTTATATATATAATTCTATACATATTTCACTCTTACCATTACCTTATATTTTAACAATATATGAATTCTTTCTCTCTATACTGTCTAACATACAAGCTATTTATAACAATCCCCCACTTAGCTTGTATTGTTAGATCCCATTGTTTCATGCATAATGAAAAGTATCTTTCGATTTAAACTTTTCCTTAGTGTAAGTATTTCAAAGTTCTAAAGAAATCATTGTGGCCTTAGCTTAAACCTAGATTCCTATTAAATAGAACCGGAAATAATACACACACGAATCAATTAGTTCGACTTAAAAAGTTTACCAAAATTTTAGCACGAATATGGCCTTGTGCTACCTCCTGTTTTCATGAACATTTACAAAAGTTATTCTCACTTTTGTTGACGTGGCACCACTTCCTATGTTCATATAGGTGAAGTTTCCTTTGTAATAATTTTAAACTTCATTAAGAGTATAAATACTCATCCTCATTCCATTAACTTAGTACGTTAAGTACTTTAATTACAACATTTACTAATGACTTGTTGTTACCCTTTAAACTTTATTTGGTAATAATACTATAAAGTAAGGTTCCCATCATTAGTAAATTTAATGGAATATTCTAAATCCTAATCAGCACATGTACTTATAATCATAACTCTCGAGAGCCCTTTTATTAAAGGATTTGCTAGATTATTATAGGATTTAACATAAATATGGTCATAACACCATTAGAGACTAATTGTCTTACATTTTCATGTTTTAAGCTTATATGTATATACTTTCAATTGTATATTTTACTATAAGCTTTAACCATCGTGATTTAACTATCACAATATAAAGAAATAGATAGCACAGGTTGTGGCCACAACTTAATATCCGATAACAAGTTTCTCAGCCATTCTACTTCTTTACCAACATTCGCCAAAGTTATAAATTTGGATTCCATCGTAGAATGAGTTATGCAAGTTTGTTTCTTTGATGCCCAAGAAACAAAACCTCCACCTAAAGTGGACACCCAACCAAAGGTTGACTTATTATCCGTAGTACTACTTATCCAATTGGCATTTGTATAATCCTAGGATCTCCACCATATTTGTTTCACTAGTCAACCATATAATCATATGTTTATAACATGAAATACATAAATAATTCACAGTCTAGATATATACCTTATTTTTTCAGAAATAAATTACTCCATAACTTGTTTAAAATGAGAGTATCCAACAATAAAGAACCAAGGTAAACTTGCACATACACACAAATGCATACTCATTTGTCCTTTTGTTACTTCTTACAAATGACTTGTAAGGCTCTTATATTTACTACCATTTGTATAATCCTAGGATCTCCACCATATTTGTTTCACTAGTCAACCATATAATCATATGTTTATAATATGAACTATATAAATAATTCACAGTCTAGATATATACCTTATTTTTTTTAAAAAAAATTACTCCATAACTTTTAAAATGAGAGTATCCAAAAAAAAAAAGAAGTAAACTTAAATACACACACACACACACTCATATTCATTTTTTTTTACTTCTTACAAATGACACTTGTAACTTATTATATATTACTACAAAAAAAATGTATCAACCTTTTAAAATATATATCTCATATATGTAACTATTAAGAAGAATTGCATCTTTTTATTTAGTTACATCTTTTGGCCAAGAGACACAACTCTTTGCATGAATACAACTCTTTATATGGTTTTAGCACATTTGGAAATTTATCACAGAATAATCTATAGTTTATAATTCTTTTTTTTTAATATCCAAAAATCCTTGAAATTTCTTTCCAGTATTTCATACTAATATTACTAGTATAACTTGATAATTTAAATACTGCGAAAGCATTATCAGGTCTAGTGCAATACATAGCATATATTAACCTATCAATAGCATTAGTATACTCAATTTGAGTAATTATTCTACCAAAATTTCCAGTGAATTTGCAATATATATCATATGGAGTATTTGCTTCCCTCAATATAATGAAATTGATAAAGAGTAAAACCCCTACTATGTTACAGCTAGGTAGTTTAGGCAGATCCCTCAAGGATAATAACCAAAATATAAATCTAGATAGTAATTTTAAAATTCTTCCAAGAATAAATTAAAGAATAATAATGTTGATTATCGGTAAAAATGAAGAGAAGAGACAAAAAAGAAAAGTTAATAGATTTTTATTCTAAACAGCCATTTATAAAGCATTTGCATCTCTTCAAAAATATACAATAGTTTACTTTGTATCTATTAGAATAATTACATCTATTCTCTTATACCTTTTACAACAGATACAATCGTTCACTTTGTATCACTTTGAATAATTACATCTGTTCACTTATACCTTTTACAACAGATACAACTGTTCACTTTGTATCTCTTAGAATAATTATATCTGTTCACTTACACCTCTTAGAACATATACAACTGTTCACTTATACCTCTTAGAACAGATACAACCATTTACTTATACCTTTTAGAATAGATAAAATCATTCACTTATACCTTTTAGAACAGATGCAGCCATTCACTTTGTATCTCTTAGAATAATTATATATGTTCACTTATGAACAGACATAACTCTTTTGAAATGAGATAAATTTTTTATCACTAATATTTTAACAATATCCCCACCTAGTTAGTGATAGATACAATTAATATGAATTAGGATTTATGCATACAAAAAGTGTTTTTCTACTTATGCACATAAATTTTATTACCTTCTTTAACACATTCACCATGAGCTTTAGCATCATAATATAACATTATATTTCTTCTAATATAAGCATGTCATTAACATAAAGACAAATTATCACATAAAAAACTTTTCACAAGTAAGTGTTTCTGAATCTGTTTAAAAGAAAAGTTGTATGTGACATACAATAATTTCTTCCTATAATCATTCAAACTAAAAGTATGATGTGCTATTATTCCTCTAATTGCAGTGATTTAGGAACTACCACTTTCAAATCCTTAAACTTTGAAATAAAGATATGCAACTCATGGACTTATCCATAACAAGCATATTATCAAGTATTTAGAATTCAAAATATTTCATAATGAGAAATTTTATCCGTGCCTTTTTTTTTCTGTATTATATTCGAATTCTAACGAATTCCAGATTTCCTTGGAGAATTGACAGAGGTAAACAAATCTTATAGCATATCTGATGAGTTATTGAGAATATGACCTCTGCATGGCAATTCATCTTCTTTTCCTGATCTGTTTTTACCTTCTCAGTGAACATAATTTGTTCCTTAAAATGATCAAGTTTCACGAACTCTTGATTCATCACGGAAATAGCCTTAGACTCCATTGCGATTAATACCTTAAAATTGTTGAGGCAGTGGGTGTAGAATAGGCTTTGAGGCGTGATGAATCACTATCTTTAAGGTATTAATTGCTCCCACTAGATTGCTGCAAGGTTATGGCAATATACCTTCAGGATACAACAAAGCCTGAAATCTGCAGACAGCAACTCTTGAAGATTTCCCTTAAGAACTCTTTATACGAACCGTTTAGAGAGACTAGAAGAAAAGAAGAAGTAGAAGTAGTATATATCTGGATTGAAAAACTCATCTATATTTATAAAGAATGAAAAATCATAGCACCTTTACTAGATAGACACATCTGTCTATCTCCAATAGATACAACTGTTTATGTAATAGACATGTATGTTTATTAAAAGATACCTATACAAATAGTTGTGACTATTTGTATAGAATAGACATGTCTGTTTATTAACAGACACCTATACAAACAGTTATGACTTTTTGTATAGAATAGACATGTCTGTTTATTAACAGACACCTATACAAACAGTTGTGACTGTTTGTATAGAATTGATATGTCTGTCTATTAACAGACACATCTACTTGTTAATAAACACATCTGTTCGTAATTTATTTACGAAAATTACAATATGATAATTATTTTATTTCACACGTATACGTGTCAAGTGCCATAATAGAATAATATATATTAAATTTATATATATAATTCTATACATATTTCACTCTTACCATTACCTTATATTTTAACAATATAGGAATTCTTTCTCTCTATACTGTCTAACATACAAGCTATTTATAACAGTTATGTATGGCAACAATTATATTGTAGGTAAAATAATCGAATTTAAATTGTATTTATTGTAAAATATAAAATATAAATTTTATATTTTCTGTATTTTATTTTTTAATTAACTAACCTAAAAGTAATATATCTTATTAATTTTATTTCATATATTTCATTTATATTATTTTAATTAATTAAAGTAATATATTTTATTAATTCTATTTTTTTATAATTTTTTAATATTTTAATTAGAGATAAAATATAATAATAATAATAATAATAATAATTTTATTTTAAATAAATAATAATTAGGTATGATATTGAAAGATTAAATTTAAGTAGTTATTAAAAATTAATATATTATAATAATATTATTTAAATATAAAAATTAATTTAAAAAATTGTTAATAAATATAAATAATGTGCAAGGTATATTAAAAAAATTAGTAATAATATAAAAGGTGTTAACATGAGTAACTTGACTTGACTTGGGCAACCTAATTATTTAAAGTAAAAAAACCATCCGACGCTGCTTATTTATTCCCTGTGTACCATCATGGTACGAATATTTTAGATCCTAGCCGTTAATCACACTACCACACCTAACAAAACCCAGTACATATGGATTTGGGTAAATATAAAAAAATAAATAGCGTACGATGGCAGTCTTTGGTGAAGGCGGCTTTGAAAGGAAGAAACTGAAAGAAAGAAAGGGAGAAATTTTCCGATCAATATCCTCTTCTGTCTTCTACTTAAATAACAAGGAACCAAGTTAGGGTTTTACTGGTTTGCCTTCGATCCCATGCTCTCTCCCCCACCATAGCGGCGGGGGCTCCCACCGTCAAATGTCTCTACTCCAATCCCCCACAGTTGATTGCCCTTCCCAACGCTCCTCCACCACCGCTGCCGCTATCAATGGGCACGATCACCGCGTCTCGTCCAAGCGCAAATTGGACGACTATGCACCGAGTTTCGAAGACGATGATGACTTGGATTTCTCGGAACTAGTCTCTGTCAGAATGCGAAAAGACGAGTCCCTCGCGGTGGATTCCTCCTCCGCGGGTAATAATCAATCATCGTCGCCCTCTTCTTCAAGCCTCTTCGATACTCGCGTCTCCGAAGCGAAATCCGCTCATTACTCCTGCTCCTCTCCTCTGGGGCCCAGTCGTTCGGCTTCCAGGCTCCAGTTTTTTATAAGAATGATTTCCGATGGCAACCACATTGTTATACATGCCAATTCCGACGACACGGTGAAATCGCTTCACGAGCGGATTCAGGCAATCACGGGAATTCCGGTTATCGAGCAGAGGCTAATTTATCGGGGAAAGCAACTCCAGTGGGAGCAGTCACTGGCAGAGTGTTCAATTCAGAACGACGCAGGGCTTAATTTGGTGGGGCGGATGCGAAGTACCAAGCACCCGCAGACTTTTCAGCTAATTGATGACATGGTATCGTTTATTTCTCGGCTTTGTAAAGCAGGATTGCCTTGCCATGCTTACGCCTCAAAACATATCAAAAGTTTGATGGATGAGTTCTTTACTCTAACGCCCAAAGATGATAATGAGACGGCAATCGGGCATCTTCAGATTTTTATATCATCCTCTGCTCCTGCTGCTTTGGTAATGCTTTATGTTTCTACCATTAAAGGTAACAAGGAATGCGCTGAGAGCTCAATTACACATTTTTTGAATTCATGTAGGATTTCATTGCCAAAGCCTTTGCATACACAGTGTGCACCTATAGTATTAGAGTTTTGTAAGTTGCTTAGGAAAGTTGCTCATGATGATCCTTTGTATCTCTCTTGCCGGAGTACCCTTGGATCATTGTTGGAGACTATGGGAGTATCACGTGGTTTGTCAAAGTATGGTGGTGGAGAGGATGTAAAGGGATTGATTGTGATACAGGACATTTTCCCATTTGTGAATGAGTTAGCTAATAGGTTGTCTAGGGATTTGGTTTCAAGTATGGAGTCTGCTACCAGTGGGGGGCCAGCGCCAAGTGATGTTCGGGACTTTTCAGCCTTCTTGCTTCCTTTGCAGACTACAATTACTGAGCAAGTGGGTTTTCAAGGGCCCATTTCTATGCCTTTGAACAAGAGGGGCTTTAGTCATCCATTATATGTGGAGGAAATTGAGCAACTTCATGTTATATTTAGTGATTTACTGATAAAAATGGATAACTGCCTTACCAAAATGGAGGGATGCTTGCCGTTGAAACCAAATGGAGAAGGTGAGTCTACTCACACAGCATGGTCTCAGTATCTTGCTATTTTGAAGGAATTGAATAACATTGCCGAACTTTATAAAAACGCTGAAGAACAATTTTGGGCAGTTTTGAGGCTTAGGAAGGCATCCCTTTGTGTTCTAATTGTTAAATATGCAAAACGAAATGATGATCATCAGTGGCTTCTTCAGCACAAGGATGTCACTGATTTTGAGTCCAGGAGGCATTTGGCCATGATGATGTTCCCTGAGGTTAAAGAAGATTACGAGGAGCTGCATGAGATGCTCATTGATAGATCACACTTGTTGGCAGAATCATTTGAGTATATAGCACGAGCAGACCCTGAGGCACTGCATGGTGGTCTATTTATGGAATTTAAAAATGAAGAAGCTACTGGTCCTGGTGTCTTGCGGGAGTGGTTTTTCTTGGTTGTCCAAGCTTTATTCAATCAACAAAATGCCCTTTTTGTTGCATGTCCAAATGATCGTAGAAGATTTTTCCCTAATCCTAGTAAGCTTCCTCTAGCTTTTTGATGCATAAATTCTCAAGCAGTGCTTTATTCTTGTTGATGGTTGAGTTATTTTGTCACTGCATATATTATCTTAGATGATAATTTTGTTTGAACGGTATGTTTTATTAAATAATGTATGGGTTGATATGTGGGAGAACTTCATATGTTTCTATTAGAACTTCAACACTTTGTTGATACTGCTCTGTGATTTATTATGGGAATCATTTATATATAATGCTTTGTTTGTAAATTTTTGTGTAAAGATGATGCGGCATAGCTACTTTGAAACTCGCACAGTCACACGAGTGAGAGAATTTGAGTAAAATCTCTGTTGGAATTTTATTGATAAAAATTTAACTAAAATACGTAAAAAAATCTGGGGTATTTATAGAGTTTTTAAACCCCTAAACACAATAGGAAAAGATCTCTACTTAATGGGAAGTTAAAATAAACCAAAGTACTAAACCTTCTCCTAAATAAAATAGGAATAAATTAATCCTAGTTGAATAGGGAAACATAAATATATCCTAGATAAACAAAATAAGTCTCTACTAAGTGTGTGCCACAGCTGGTCCATGATAAAATAGATTGTCCAAGCTGAAATAGGACTTTTTGGAACAAAATCTGACCTACAAAACTCATCACCCGCTCCTGTTCAGAGAACCACATGCCTTGGGCGTGTGGCAGAGTGCTATATGCCCAGGGCATGTACAACTATGGTTTTAAATAACGGCTATTGTGTAACATAACGGCCGTTACATTATGTAATATAACGGCAATTATTTAAAGGTTTTTTGGCTTACCATTTCCGTAAAGGCGGTTTATGGCCGTTATGTAAAGGTAATGGCCTTTACTTTTCCAACTATGAATTCTTAGTGTTTTTTTTTATTATTTATTTATTTTTTATTTTTATTTTTTATTACTTCTTTCATATGAAATGCAGCAGAGGGAACTTTTTTGGGGCAAAAAACGTTCTTGGCTCTTTCATTTTAGCACCTTTTTATTTTCTCTCTAGGCAACTAAGCCATTTTCTCTCAACTTTCTCTCAATTTTCTCTACATCCAACTCAAGTGAAATCATTCATTTCTCTACAAATTTTTGAGCTCAAGAGTATGGATTATAAAATAGACAAGGTAATTTTGGAGTAAAGGAGATTGAAGGGTAAATTATTGTTTTTTTTCCCTCTAATTTTTAGCTATTTTGAATATTTTTAGGTAAATACATAAATAATTAGAAAATAATGTCAAAGAAAGTTTAGGCTTTAATAATTTGCTAAGTATAAATTTAGGCTTTGGTAAGATAAAATTTAAGAAAAATAAATAATTACGAAATCAACTCTTGAAAGATTTTCTAAATTAAATAGTAAGTTTACAACCTAATCACATAGTAAGTTAATAACCTAATCACATAGTAAGTAAGTTGACAATCTAAGCTAATGATCAAAGCTTTCAATTCCGGTCCTAGGATCAAAGTCAAGATAATTAAGAATCTCCTAGACACTTATTTTGGTGGTAATAAGGTTAGTTGTTTACTATCTTCTTAGTTATTTTGGCTTTAAATTGATCAATGCTAATGATGTATAAAAATGATGAATTTAATGTCTTTATTTATTTAATATATTTGTGCTTATTATTTAATTGTATATCTTAGTTTTAATTATATCTTTGGATATTTATTCATTTCATGAATTTTGCAAATTTTTCAAAAACATTTGCGTAGCATAAGCGTTTATCATTACGCTACGAACGCTACTGGCCCGTTTCCATTACTCGTGACCTTGACCGTGAACGCGGCCACGACCGCAATTTAAAACCATGTGTACAACACTGCCAAAACTTGTCAATTTTCCCCAAACTTGCTGCCACCACGTTTTTGTCCCAAAAGCCCAAAATAGCGCCTCGTCAAAAGATAAGAAGTAGGTAGTATCAAGGATTAATTACTAGCAATAAGGGAATTAGGTATTTTCTGGTTTGACCTAATTAGTTATTATTTTTTTCACGATGTAGCGGTTATTTTAGTGCATATCCAACTTCTAGTAATTCTTTTTTTTTTTAATTTATTTTTTATTTTATTTTTTTAGCAATAAAATAGGAAAAAGAAATAGGAAAAAGGATCTTCCTCTAAATAGGAAAAAGAAAAAAATTTAAAGATCTCCAGTCTTGCTGAACATCAAGAGATATATACCTTTAACAAGCCCTTTGGAGAAGTAACCTGAATGAAGCCTAAATCCTGTGTAATTTGCACAAAGAAAGATATTCGTACTACTACAAGAACATAACATACAGGAATAAAGCTCTTGCTGTTTGATCCTCCAATATTCTTGCAGTTCCCTTACGCTTAATGTTGGTAAAACATAATTTGTGCTCATATTGCATTCACCAAAATCTTAGCATCATCAACATCTTCATTTGTTGTGAGCTGCATCCAAAATTTGGCTGCCTTGAATAATAACTTCCTGTTTTGTGGAAGTTGGATGATGCGTCATTATACTCAATGATGGACAAGGCCTTTGTGAGAATCTTATACCAAAACCAGACTAACATGTTTAAAGTCCCTGAACTTTCCCATTGTTACTGCTTCTGTCACAGGGACATGCAGAAATGTTTTCGTACTATATAGATTGTTTGAGAATATTTTATATGCTGATTTATTACTCTGCCTGTATTAGCACTAGCATTTTTAAGAACCTTTTCCTCTCTTTTCAAGAAGAACACTTCTGATTGGAAGTCTAAATTCCTTTTACCTTTGTACTTAATTTCATAATGAACTTATGACATAGATGAATTCTCTCTCTGCAAATGAAGTGTATGTAGTTCACAATTTTTACTTTATGCTGCAGCATCTAAGGTGGACCCTATGCACCTCGATTATTTTACGTTCTCTGGCCGAGTTATTGCATTAGCTTTGATGCATAAAGTGCAAGTTGGCATTGTCTTTGATCGTGTGTTTTTCTTGCAATTGGCTGGAAGGCATATTTTTTTGGAGGACATACGCAATGCAGATCCGTGCTTATACAGTAGCTGCAAGCAGATTCTTGAAATGGATGCTGATTTTATTGATTCGGATGCTTTAGGATTAACATTTATTAGAGAAGTTGAAGAGTTGGGATCAAGAAGAGTTGTGGAACTTTGCCTTGATGGGAAAAGCATTTCTGTAACTAGCAAGAACAGAGAGGAATATGTTAATCTTCTCATTCAACATCGCTTTGTCGTATCAACCTCTGACCAGGTATCTCGTTTTGCACGAGGTTTTGCTGATATCCTTTGTAACTCAGGGCTCCGGACATTCTTTTTCCAAAGTTTAGAGCTCGAAGATCTTGATTGGATGCTATATGGAAGTGAAAGTGCTGTCTGTGTAGAAGATTGGAAGGCACATACCGAGTACAATGGCTACAACGAAACTGATCCCCAGATATCCTGGTTTTGGAAGGTGTGTTTCCAGCATTATGTTCTCATTCTTTTAAATTATACTGTTTCCAGTATTATGTTCTCATTCTTTTAAGTTATACTTTGGATTTTCTCATATTTCTGCATTATATTATATGATTTATGATCTATGGAGGGGATGATAATTCTATATTGAGAAATAAGCAACGTGTTAAAAATATTTATATGTGCCTCCTCGTGGGGTTCATCGCTCACTGTAGCGCAGCACCATTGACATTGAAGCTAAAACTATATGAATCCATGATTATGAAACTTTGTAGCAGAACAATTTTGAAAAAATAAGTTTACAAGAATTTCTATGTTTTCATTAGTTCAATAAAGAAATTGTGGGTAGATTATTTGATTGATAAAGGAAAATGTTAGTTTTTCTTTCTTGTTTGCTGAGAATATCAAACTCAAAATTTTATTCAAGCAGGCTATGAGAAAAATGCAATTGATGCGGGGATCTATAGATCAAATGAAAACATATGGACGTACAATATACTGAATTTAGAGAAGCAATGGAAACATGAGTTTATTTTTGGTGTGCCTAAAAGACACTAAGGATGAAAGATCATTTTGGTAGCCTCAAACTCAAAGGAATAAATGAAACTACAATTAAACATGCACTTAAAATAAGAATTGAACAAGAACAAAACAAGCTATATGAATGGAACATAGAACACGCTAAAGAACATGGAGACAAACCAAATGAAACTTAAAACATGAAAGAACTTGAATAACAATTGAAACACGCCAATAATGATTCTTCTTATTGGATTTTATAAATTTAGAACAATAACACAAAACACAAGAAAGCTAGGAAGTAGAAAGAACTTGCAATTGTCTCTTTGATAGGTTGAACACCGCAAAGGAACAAAAATAAGGTTCGGAATTGATTGATCTTTGATAAGCAAGCACCACAAAGAAGAACCAACCTAAGGTAGACGCCACTCCTAATGGAGATGAGTCAAGGATACACACCATAGCGGTAAAAAGTTGACAAGTGAAAATATTATAAAGCGAAGTTTTATTAAAAGAAAATATTCAACATCTAACAATTGAAATTATGAACGTTTAGGCCTTTATATAGGCACTTACAAAGAAATAAAGCCAACTAGGAAAAGGAATAACAATGTCCAACTAAAACTAGGAAAAGTAAAGATATAAGTAAAGTAGGAAACATAATAGACTTAGGAAAACGTCTTCTCTTGGCCAGTGGGAGTGTAGAATGCCACATATGGATAAGATTAGGCTTGAACTTCATCTCTGATCTGGAACAGGTTTTGTAGGAGAATGATCCTTGAATTGAGCCTTAAAACTAGGAAACTTATCCAAGTCAACCAAACATCTGTTACATATAGCGGAGATAGACATGGGAGAGGAAAGAATAAGAATGGAGCTGTAGTTGTATGGGGAAGAGAGTAGAGTAGCTGAAGTGTAAGTAAGGTAGTTAGAGTTGTCTGAGTAGTTAGAGGAGAATTAGTTGAAAGTAGTTAAGTGATCAGAAAAGGGTGGAAATAGTTATTGTCAAAGGAGTCTTTGCTTTTATAAATAAGAGAAGTGTACAAGGGAGATTCATCCCAAGAATCAATACAAAGAATTATATTTCTCTCTTCTCTAATTCTCTCTATATCTTCTTCCTTTTCTATTTTTTTTTACTCAGCTCGGTCTCTCTCTCTCTCTCTCTCTCTCTCTCTCTCCCCCTATTTCTTTGTTATGAAGGGCATTATAGGTTTAATACATAAGAAATTGGTATCAAAGGTGGGTTCTGAGGTGGGATTGTTTCCAAATCTTCTCACTACAGTTGCAATTATGAGCAAATTAATGGGGGTCTCCGGAATTCCAAGTTTTGCCCTCTATTCTTCATCATCGTCTTCTTCTTCTTCTTCTTCTTCTTCTTCTTTTTCTTCTGGTCTATCTTCTTCATTTCTCCATCTCTTCTTTCTTCTTCATTTCTCCATCTCTTCTTTCTTCTTCTTTGAGATTTCTTCCCTCTCTTTCCTCTAATTCTTCTTCCTTTTTCCCCTGAAATTTCTTCCCTTCTTTCCCATTATTTCCTGCTTCTCAGCCAATCCTATTTTTTCTTCTTCTTTTTCTTTCTTTCTTGAAATTCTTGAATCAAATTTCTTTCTTTTGTTAATTTCTGGTTCTTTCTTCTATTTTTCTTCTTTAATTTTTCACTTCCTGCATGTCAAGAAACCTGTTTCTTGAGATTTGTCTTCCTCTCCCTTGTTCATTCTCTCTTGCGAGCTACCTTATTCCTTTTCCTTCAATTAAATTCTTCTCAATTTCTCTATTTTCAATTTTTGCCTGGTTAGGGTTTCATAATCAAGACCTGTTTTTAAGGTTCCACTATCAAATTCCGTAAAAATCTAAATTAAAAAACAAAGAAGAAAAAAATCTTTCTTTCATCTCTATTTTTCTTCCTTCTCTGCAAAATATTTTTTTTTTTTGTGATTTCTTCTCTATTCCTCTTTTCGCAATTTTTCTTCTTCCTTTCTTTGTAATTTTCTTCCAATTTCGGTGTCAATTCCTTGTTTTGAATATTTAGGTCTGATTTTCTTTTACTATTTTATTCCTCCAATTTTTTCTTCAATTTTCTTGGAAACAAATTTCTCCATTCTGTTTTTTTTGTTCTTCGGCGATCGGGATTTTTTTTACTTTTCGGCAATTCTTCTCTTCAAGAAATTGTTAGGGTATCCATGGAACTACAACCTTGGCAATAATAGATTACTTTGGCTATGCTTGACAAGTAGCTGGAAAAAGGGGATCAGAAACCCAATGACAAAAATTAGGAAATTTCTTGGGGTGATGGCAGGGAATTGAATTTCCAAATCCAAGAACCTGATAAGCCTTGGAATAATGACAGTGAAATGGGAGTGCCGATCCAAAAAGGAAAGACAAGGGATTTCGATGTTAAGGAGGAGATTCACCTTCTTGATGGTGTAGCATTATTCATGGTGATGGAGAGGAGGAGGAAGCTGATATTGTTGGTAATGGAGAAGAGGAACAGATTGATACTATTGGTGATGGAGAAGAGGAAGATGTCGATATTGTTAGTGTTGGAGAAGAGGACCAAGTCAATAGTATTGTTGATGAAGAAGAGGAAGAGTTTGATATTGCTGGTGATGGAGAAGAGGAAGATGCTGATGTTATTGGTGATGGAGTGGAAGTTGTCCTAGATCAATTAAATTCAATTGAAAATGAAGACCTGGCACCTGAGGATCAAGACAACATACTTGTTGAAGTTCAAAAAATAGCAATTCATCAACAGTTGGGATCAATAGAAGAAATACAAAGATCAATATGGTGCTAAGATAGAGCAAGATTTTATTGTTGATATGCCTACTGTAAGTGAGGCATATGAGGAGGAGAATAATGAAGATGAAAATGGTGATGATGGGCAACTAGAGTCTACAATGGGAAATAGGAGCTGAATCTAAAGTAATTACACAACTCATTACCAAAATTGAATTTTTTTGTTACGGAAATTCTTGGGGATGTTTTTGAAAACGAGAAACATAAAGGTATTACAACAAGTGTGGGTGTTGGAAGCAAGTGGTAGTATTTGGAGAGCCAAGATGATAAATTCAGTTGTGTTACTCCTATATGTTTTAACTCTCATGGAAGAAGAATGGGAAATTTCAAGAAGGGAAAGGAAGAAACTTAAAACACCAAATGGTATTATGATCTCGAAGTAGTGTTATTAAGGCGAAAGGTGACACTGAGGCGACAGGATACCCTATGGCCTTAGGCGAGAGGCGAGGGGTGAGGCGTTATAGCCTAAATTGCAAAAATTATATTTATATACAACAAAACAATAAAAATTCATACTTCTAACAACAAAACAATACCCATCTAACAAAAAAAGCAACATATACAAACCATATAGAAGAATAGCCATCACTAAAACCATCTATATAATTAAAAACCATCTAATAAAATAATACCCATCGCTAAAATTCAATGGCAGAGTTATGAATGACAGATTAATGGCTTTGGCATATGCATTTAGGCAACATATGGAAGAATTCATGTCACAGTTGAGTTCAAAGAGACGTATAAACAACTATTAAGGCTGTCCCAATTCAAAACATATAGAAGAATTTATGTAACTGCAACAACAGCCATCAATGTTGTCCCAATTCAAGTGAATAGGAAATTAAAGTATTAAACAATTAATTTTTTTTCAATAATTTGTACACTTGCACTACATCACAGCAAGAGCATTAATACCAATTTAATAAGAACATATCACAATTCACAATGCCCATTTAATAAAAATCATGCCACAACAATAACCATTTAATAAAAAAGTATATCACACTACCTATTTGCCATTTAACAAATTTAACAAAAAAAAGAAAAAAAAAGCTGAAGATGGAATTGCTAGAGTGAAGATGGACCAATATAGGAAGAGAAGAAAAGACTAAGGAGGAGAGAAAAGAAAAAAAAAAAAAAAGGATTGCAGGCACTGGATGGACTTGCTGGTAGGTGGCGCAAGTGAGAGGAGAAGAAATATAGAAGAAGAGTAGAGGAGAGAGAGGAAAGAAGGTGAAGATGGGAAAAAGGAAAGAAGAACATACCTGGGTTTGCTCTGTTTCTTTGCTCTGTAGCGTTCTTTGCTCTTCTTTGGTGGAGAAGTCGATTACTTTTATGCTTTTTTAAAAAAAAAAAATTGGAAGTGTACGTTATTGCTGAAGGCATCTCCTCGTCGCCCCGTCGCTCCTCGCTTGACCAGTCTCAGGCGCTCGCCTCTTTGCAGTGGACTTGCCTCAGCCAGGCGAGGCGTTAGGGGCTCGCCTCGCCTCGCCTAGCGCCTGGCTTGGTGCCTTTTTTCGCCTTTAACAACACTGTCTCGAAGGAACAAACATGGGAAATTGGGAGAAGAGAAATGAAGAAAATCAACTCTGTCATTTAAGAATTCACAGTTTCAACTGATGAGAAGAACTTGGAACTTTCAGCCAAACTTTTTGGGCAATTCAATTCATATTTTCAGCTGCAAATGAGAGAGTATCTGCAACTTTTAGTTCATATTTCTTGAATTTTTACATTCTTGGGGACAAGAATGTGCTTGTAGGGGAGGTATTGTTGCATATAGTAGAGATAGATATGGGAAAGGAAAGAATAAGAATGGAGTTGTAGTTGTATGAGAAAGAGAGTAGAGTAGTTGAAGTATAACTGAGGTAGTTAGAGTTTTCTGAGTAGTTAGAGGAGAATTGGCTGAAAGTAGTTAAGTGACTAAAAAAGGGTGGGAACAGTTATTGTACAGAGAAGTGTATCAAAGGAGATTCATCCCAATAATCAATACAAAAAATTATATTTTTCTCTTCTCTAATTCTCTCTAAATCTTCTCCCTTTTCTGTTTCTTTTCTCAACCTAGTTTGTTTCTCTCTCTCTCTCTCTCTCTCTCTCTCAGTTTTGAAGGGCATTATAGGTTTGATACATGACATCATCTCTCTTGGAACATGCAAAAACGCCACTTTTGTTGGGAGGAAGTTTCTTGGACTTCTTTTCCAAGTTTGGGTGGGATTTTTTTTTTTTTTTTTTTTAATTGGATAGGTTTTAGACAGATAAAGATAGCCTTTCTATGTTTTAAGGTATTTAAGCCTTGTCTTGTCGAGTGGATAAGCTTCAGCTTTTATAGATAAACTTAACTTTGTAAATAGACAAAAACATCTCCAATCCCCCTTAGGAAACACCCAACAAGCCATTATGGCTTTCTTGGGCCTTATGGACTTCCTTTTTGGTCTAGACAAACATCCCAACTTATGCCTCCATCCTGATTTTCTTCAATGCAAACAGGCTTAGTTCTTTATTATAATTCCAGCCTATAACCTTGAATTTCATGTATATTCCATGTTTTAGTTCTTCAAATAGTATTTCACAATTCCAATGAACTGGCTTCAAAATTTCAGACTTAGTGAGAATTGTTGACCCCCTTGTAACATAAAATTTTTGTTTTTCATGACTATAGTGGGAAAAAACAAGAAGGTGGTTAGTAAATACCTGGTTGGGGACATTTATATTATTGTGGTTGTCATGGTAGACGAGAACTTTATATAGGGAATATGCAATTTAAGTTTAGTGCTCGTCTTAGGTTGACATGAAAGGCAAAGGTTGGCAGTAAAAGACAAAGGGGTGAGGTTGGCAGCCTTACAGTAATCACTCCGACATTCAAGTTCGTATAGAATTGTTGAGAGAGTTCTTGTGCAATTGAGAGTTTAGTACTTGTGTTGTCTGGCTATATATGTAGGCTAATAATGACCCATTGAAGCTGTTAGCCAGATCTCATGATAATCGATGTCTCAACCTTTGGTGAGTAATTGCTTATCCACCGTTGTTGTCTGAGCCATATCCATTTTGAGGCATTATGTATTCTATCAGAGCCGAGCTATTGATCACTCATACTTCCATTCCGAGCTATGAAATGCCGAGTCATATGTCTTAGTTATCAAATGACTGTTTGACTGAACCAAGTGACTTTTTGACCAAGCCATTTGACTCTGTTCTTTTGGTGGGCTGTATCAGAAAATTACTTAGAATTTAGTAGATATGATGTTGAATAAATTGGAGAAAACTTAATTTTTAGAGATTAGGATTAGGATTCTTAGAACTCAAGAAATAGGGCTTAAAATAACTTGACAATCTTACGTTCTCATGAAAGGAATAAAAAAATAAATCAAACAAACAAAAGAAAACTACTTGCTCACACTAGCAAGATTTGGACTTGTTGCTATCAAGAAAGCTTCTCTCGTTGTGGTTAAAATTGCATCACAAAATTCAACAAACGTGATTGTTGGGATTTTACTTGAAAGCTGAATATCAAGCATACAAGAGTAGTTGTTTATAGACTTAAAACTTGTACTAACCTTCAATTGTTTGGACTCTTAATCCATATAAGATTTGGAGACAAATAAGATTCCCTCTTTTATTTGACTAGTAGACTAATTATGATTCAAATAAAACTAAGAACATAGATAAACTAACATTAACAACAACTACTAAGCCTTAATCCCAAATTAGTTGGGGTCAGTTATATGGATTTTTTTATTCTTGCAATTCAACTCTTCTTGAAACCAATTGAGCTTCAATATCTAAAAAATGTAAGCCTTTTAATACTACATCCTTTCATATAATTTTAGGTCTCCCTCTTTCATTTCTCACTGCTTTCACCTTATCTCATTTTTGTATTGAGACATTCGATGCTCTACGTTGGACATGACTAAACCATTTTAATTGATATTCTCTCATTTTATCTCCAATGTCTGCTATATTTACTTTCTGGTAGATGTGATTATTTCTTAATATCTGCATTTTTGCCATATTCATCTTGTTGGTATCTCGTACCTTAGATGTCCAACATTTATTCGCAACATATAGAAAATTGTTGAAATTCCTGTGCTGGCTAAAATTTATTTCTGTATTATGGCTTTAAACAAAAGGAAATATCAACCATTATTAGATTATTAGAATTTCAGCCTTTTGATATGATATTTCCCACTCTTATATTGGGAATTTGAAATGTCATTGAAACAAATTCTTTTTGATCATAGTGGCTACAACAGTTGTTTCTCACCATAAGACATGAGGGTTGCAACAGCTGCAATGATCGGGTAGAGAAAGAAAGAGGTTGATGAAGAAAATGGTGGTCTCTTTTTTTTTTTTTTTTTTGGGGGGGGGGGGGGGTTGCGGTTGCTAAAGTTGATCACGATTTGGTTAACAACACCGTTAAAACATTACCCATTTTGTCAATTTTTATAAATTTGGTTTGGTCAGCTTTTCATTTTTTTAACTGAATCTAATTTAATTGACAATAGTTGTTGAATTTAAATTTCATTAATAAAACCTTTAATAACGGCATTCTTTTAGTGAAAGTTCATTTTTTAAAATTTACCACGCTCATCAAGTATGTTAAAACATATATATTATTTTATATTATTTTTCAAATTAATTGTTTACCATATTAGAAGTAATAAAATATTTATTTATCACTTTGGTTTGAATAACCACATGACTTGTACATTAAAGTCATAATTGAGTCCATTTTTTTAATTAACATTTTTTTCAGATTTTTTTCTTGGCTTTTATTTGGCTTTGGTTTTTTAGATTTTTCTTTTTATTATTATTAATACCTAGATAGAGCCCTTTTGGATTTCTAGATTTACCCACTTCTAATTTTAAACCATAAAAAGGTCTCTCTCTCTCTCTCTCTCTCTCCCCTTGTGTCTAAGTAAGGTTCTTCTTGTTTTAGAGCCCTAATGCATAGTGGGCTTCCATGTAAATTCGTATTCAAATTGTCATCTTTAGTCTTATGTATGATATATGAGCTATCAATAAAGTTATAATTTTAACACAAAGGCTATTTTAAGGGTTATTTCTTTTAATTTTTTATTGCATGATCAACCCTTATTGGTTCTTCTTCTTCTTCTTCTTTCTTCTTCTTATTATTATTATTGTTGTTGTTGTTGTTGTTGTTGTTGTTGTTGTTGTTGTTGTTTTGTGTTACAACCTATTCATATATAGTTTTTTATTAGAATCACTTTTGTGAAAAGCAATTTCTTTTGACTCTTTTTTCTTTTTTAAATCTTTTATTTTTTCCACCACTATAAACTGTTAGATATAACAGATTATTACGTTCTATAGTTTAATTCTTTATTTAATGTCAATTTGAGTTTTGTTAATTGTGTAATACAATTCACAATAGTTGGAGCGGATTTGATTTTATTCAATCTGATTTTGAGTTGTATCCCACTCCATTATTTAAATGGTAAATTACAGAAGGACTTCATGAGGTTTTCTATAACATGCACTTTGGTTCTTCCCGTTTCAAAATTTGCAACTTCATTCTTTTAGGTTTATTTATTTATTTATTTATTGAGATGAATTCTTTTATGTTTCTTAATGACTCACTCCTATACTATTATAAGTGAAAAATATAAGATTTATTATTTTTGGGGAATTTAAGACATGAATCTACAGCAATAGCTGCACACAAACATTTCAAGCAACCCACATCAATTATTTAGCCCTTTACTCACCTGATGACAAGTCATTTTATAAATGGGAAAGAAGGGCTATAAGCCAGATATACCTGTTTGCATTCTTGTAGCCTTGAATTTCCAAGTGGTCAACTGCAGTCGAGGATATACGCTGTTGCCATGTCCATACTATGAATGTAAAAGCATTATTTGCTAATATAGTGTTATTTTTAATTATTCATTCTGTGAATATAAAAGCTTTATTTGCTAATATAGTATTATTTTTAATTATTTAATTTAAGGCTTGAATAAATTGCAGATTGTGGAGGGAATGTCTGCAGAGCAGAGGAAGGTTCTTCTCTTCTTTTGGACTTCAGTGAAATATCTACCAGTCGAAGGTTTCCGTGGTTTGGCATCAAGACTTTACATTTACAAGTCCTCAGAGCCACACGATCGGCTTCCATCATCTCACACATGCTTTTATCGGCTGTGTTTCCCACCTTATTCCTCCAGGGCTGTCATGCAAGATCGACTAAATGTCATCACCCAAGAACATGTTGGCTGCAGCTTTGGTACGTGGTGAAATATTGGCATAAAAAGGGTTTTAAATTGCACATAGAAAGATTGGTACTCAGCTTGTACAGATAGGATCATGTCATCGGTTTTCATTAGACTATGTAAGGTGTTTTAGTTATTTATGTATCCTTTAGAAGGTTGTGATGTCATTGCTCTTTTTTGCCGACTGTTTATATAGGTATAGCGTAAATAATGGAAGGGGAGAAGGAATAAGCTTTCTCTTCTCTGCTTCTATATCTACTTCCTTCTCTAGCAACAGCACCTGCTTTGCATGACCTGTAAGTACACAGATTACGCAATGACATCCAAATCAATACACAGATTAGAATCTCTATTTCTCTCACTTGCTTGAGCTCTCCTGTTGTCTTTTTTTAAATGCACAGTATGAAAGATCTAATGATTTCTCTTGCCCGGAAAAGAATGTTTCAAATGCAATCAATGTACAATGGTTATCATGTAATGCTTTTCTCATTGTTTACCTGAGATAATTTTTTAATATCCATACAACAGCTGAGTGTTGCCTTTTCAGTGACAATACTTTCCTCTCCTTGAATCCTATGGATCCCGTCTGCATGTCTCTGCAACTTGCACTTGAAATATGGATATAATGAGAGGTCCGGACCAAGGCTTAATCCGGTTTAATTTTTGAATCAATGGAAAAAGAGGATTAAGAGTTTAGAATTCATTTATTCATTTAATAATTTTATTTTATAAATTAATAATAATGTATTGATTTATATTTACATAATTTGTAGCTAAACTATAGATTATAATATAGTTCTTGAGATTTAGTCAAATTTAAAATTTAGTCATATATTGTATTAGTAAGAGTGGCAGAATGCCTTTTACAGTAGTGGAGTTTTCACATTACAAGTGTCACCCCTCTCTCTCTCAAGTAAGAGAAATTACAAATAAGAAAATAACCAAACAAAATATCTAGAGTCATCTCCCCAACTAGCATTTCCGAGCAATAGCCGAAAGAAATCCCTTTGCTGCTCTAATAAGCACTTATTTATGGCCTACTTTGCTGCTTTTCTTTCCCACGTGAATTTCCCTCCGCATTTCTTGCTAACAGAATCCTATGCCCTTGCTCACCATCCGGCTGTGTTAATCCAAAGACGTTCTCTCCTACTTGTTGAAGCTGCTTAAATCTTCTAGAGTACTCGCAAAGGTCTCGGCTTATTATCCAATGTTGCTGAGCTTTTAGCTAGTCATATCCAAAATGCTTCACCAGAATATCCCATGTTTCCAATAATACCAACCCCTCAAAAATAGCCTTGTCAAGCTTGTATTACAAACACCAAAAAAAATAATTCAAGCCATAGAATTTTCAGCGAGTCCATATCATCATCAATAAATCTTGGTTAAACACACTGCCTTTGCCAGTCACGAATATTGCACCTATGGATCTCATTGTGCATTTCTAACAACTCCTTTTCAAGGTCCTTGTCATTTGCCACTGAAACAAAAAACTCAAGCCAAGCAAGTTGTCGAATTCAAGAGCAGCACAACAATCTTCATTCTCATTTATTATACTCATCAAATCGACCAATTTAACTAGTTGGAAAAGTAGAATAGCAACAGACCCATGTGCACACACTTCTTGTGAATCAACATGATGACTAACTACTTATTTTAATTGTGGCATATGGGATATTGGAAGGGTTTTTCACTCCAACAAGAAGATATAATATGTATTCCACAGGACCAATTCTTTGAGAAATCAATAATGTTCTAAAGAACCCTGCCTTTATCATTAAACCAGATTGAAAGGAGCTAGTGCAGTCAAGTTCAAAAGAACTAATGCAGGCAAAAGAAGTGCAAATTTCCAAATTGAGACACTTACCTTCATAATTTTTTCTAGGCAAAAGTCATATTTTCTTACACAAAAGTCATATGTATCAATACTTATATAAGTTTTTAAAGTGTTAGAAAGTCTAAACAAATCCTTCAAATTAAAAGAAAAAAAAATTGAATAAACCCTTCAAATTTTTAAAATAGACTAAATAAATTCTTTTACTATTTTTGAAACAAATAAATTCTTTAACCATTAAAAATAAAATAAATAAAAAACTTAAATTATAATTTACTTTTAATATAAATCTAGTTAGTATCGTGCATAAAAATCTTTTAATACACGAATGTCCTTTGACTCCAAATTGACGAGGATAGGGAGCAACAAGTTGGATTGTTGCGGGCACCCGATCCGAATGAATTTTAATAAAATGAATTTGGGTAGTATATAATTGGGTTTGAGACGGGTTCGAATTTGAAAAATTAATACCACGATGAGTTTAAGTTTTAAATTTTACATATTCATATCCGTTATCTGAATTACTTTATATAAATACTTAGTTAAATATAAAATATATATTTTTGATAATAATATTTATAAATTTTTATATATTTTATTTTAAATAAAATGAAATTTAAATATTTTTTAGAATTATTAAATTTTAAAAAATAAATTATTAATTAAATATTTTTTATTTAAATTATTAATTAAAATATATAAAATTAAATGAGTTAAATTTTTTTTATATAATAATAATTAAGTTTAGAATAAATTCAAATAATTGAATAAATTTTAATGAGGCAAATTGAGATAGTTTGAATATTGATAATATTCTTCGGGTAGGGTAATTTTTGGTGCCCTTCCATCCCCGGACAAGGTGCTTGTTTGTCAAGCTCGAATGGATGAACTAAACTTAAGTACTAATTTGCTCAATGATTTAAAAAGTACTTATTTAGTATTAATATTAAAATAATAATTGGAAAGATTATTTTTTAAAATATATTAATAACAATATTAAAAAATAATTTTAAATTAAATTTAATATATTTTAATAAAAAATATTAAAATAATAAATTAATTTTTTTAAACTTTTTTTAACAACATTCAGTAATGGTGCTATATATTATATTTAGTGTTTGAATAGATTTTAATAATTGTTTCAAAATTTATCTAATTATAATATATAATTTTTTAATTTTAAAATATAATATAAAATATCATTGATTTTCATATTTTATATAATAGAATCTCTTTAATATTAAATTATTAATTTTTTAATTAAATATTAATATAGATAATTTTAATATAGAGTTTAGCTAATATTTTTTTTTCTCTAAAATTATATACAAATTAAATTATTTTTCTCTCTAAAAATAAAATAAATTTGTATGTATAAAAAAATAATTTTATATTTTATAAAAAAAATATTAATAAAATATTATGTGAGAATATATTTACATAGTTTTTAACCGAAAAATCAACGGTTGATGGTGAAAAAAATTTTATATAAAATTTAAAAAATTTTTCTATAATGTTTTGGCCGTCCTAAACGCAGTGAAACAGGCACAAAGTCTTTTTGCATTGGCCTAATCAAAACGAGCGAGGGAACTCTGACGGAGACGACGAGAATTTGCAGCCATGGCAGAAGATCTGGTGCTGGATACGGCGATAAGAGACTGGGTACTGATCCCTCTATCCGTAGTTATGGTTCTTATCGGCGTACTCCGCTACTTCGTCTCCAAGCTCATGCGCTCGTATCAAGTTCCCGATGCCAAGATCGTCAAAGAAGGGTGAATCCTGAACCCTAAACCCTAATCTCTCGGTCTATTCATCTATACATTTATGTCTGCTTATTTATTTTTTCGTATATTTCAGCCAAGTAATTGTCAGGGCTCGGAATTTGCGCTCTGGCGCTAATTTTATACCTTCTAAGGCATTTCGTGCTCGTAGGGTTTATTTCAGCAACGAGGTTTGTCTTATTTTGCTTCATCAAGATAAAGCTGCTGAAGGGTTTTGTTTGTTTTTAAAGTATCCAAATTGGCAAATTTAGCAGCTAAAAATATTGAGTATGATGGTTTAATATTTGGATTTTGGTAGGAAAATGGATTGTTATTTGTTCCGAAAGGCCAGGCACAAAATGCACAAGCACAAATGTTCTCTGATCCAAATATGGCCATGGATATGATGAAGAAAAACCTTTCTATGATTATACCTCAGGTATTAATAATTATATAGCATAACATTGTTTTCTGGTCTAATTGTTGATATAGATTATTATAATTGTGAATTGTAATCGTTTTCCTGCTGGCTAGACTCTTACTTTTGCTTGGGTCAACTTTTTCTTCTCTGGATTTGTTGCAGGTATGTTTCTTTGTCATTGTGTTAATATCTGGATTAGCACCCATTCTCTATGCTAGCTTGTCAATCTTAATTACTCACCATGTTGGTCTTCCCACTTTGATGATGTTCTTCTTTTGCATCTTGTTGCAACCATTTTAATGATCTTCTTTTGTTCCTTCCAGCTAAGATACCCTTTCCTCTGACTCAGAGGTTCAGGTCAATGTTGCAAAATGGGATTGACTTGAGCACTGTTGATGTTAGTTATGTCAGTAGTCGCTCATGGTATTTCTCTACGTTTATAAGCAAGAATCTATATTTTGCAACAAATGGTCAAAAAAGTATTTTCCTCATATTTTTGGCCGTTAACTGAATTAACTCTTTCTGACTCTGCTAATTTCTTTTTCCAGGTATTTCCTTAATTTGTTTGGATTAAGGGGTTTATTTAGTCTCATTCTTGGTGAAGAAAATGGTTGGTATTGGTTAATAGACATTGTGCTTGCATTGTATGCTATGATTAAATTGCTGTTTTCCTAATTCCTGCTTGCAAAATCATTCTCACTAGGCCTGTTCTTTAGCGATTTTCTTGCCTTGGATTTTTTTTGAATTATGTTAGATATTAAATTATAATGTTTAATGCAGCTATGGATGACACACAACGCATGATGCAAATGAGTGGGTTCGGCTTCGATCCAACAAAGGTACAAAATTGAGTGCTTCCCTATTGAGTATTTTGGTCATGTTTAAATTGTCAAATTTGAATTAATCATATTTTTACATTCTTCTTTAAGATTTATTTATTTTATTTATTTTACTATTATTGTGTTTGCTTTAAATAGTTTTCTTGAACAAATAGTTATCATTTGAGGCGCATTGATTGTAATTGTTGTTTTCAAACTAATATTAAAGAAGCTGTCTGAATTGGCTTTCCTATATAAGCTTCTTCCACCATTTGGTCCTGGTTGTAACTGATACTGACTTCAATCAAAGCATGATTGGCTGCGTTGACTAATGGTCTAACTAGTTACCTAATATGTCAGACCTATAGGCAAGGTTTTATACCTGTGTTGGTCTTTGAATTACTATGAGGAGGGGGCCATGAGTTAGAGATTCAACTAGGATTGAACTAGGGTTGACTGAAATTGAATTAAATAAATAATAAATATTTTATAAAATGTATTATAGTTTGTGTAATTTATTAAAAATACAAGTAAATCAAATATTTTAAAATTAATGAACTTTTTAAGCAAGTCATTGGAATAAAGTGGAATTTCAATATAATAAAATATTGCATTTAATTGCTATCATATTCTGTATGGAGAAAGTCCATCTTACATTTAAAAAAAAAAATTCTATCCATAATATTAAAGAATAAATATCATCTGTTGTAAAAAAGAAACTTTCTTCCCAAATATATAATAAAATGTTTGATATCAATGCCAAAATTAAAATATCCATCGACAAGCATCTTACTTCATAATAAAATCTTTTATCTTTTCCTTAATTTTGATGGAGATTTTTTTTCTTAAAATTTCACTAATGTGCATTCACACTCAACAATTTTGTTGCAGAAAACAATTCCTTGAAAGTTGAAATGTCTATCATATGTCCAACATGTATAAAGTTGTGCTAGACTGTGTGTCCAAAATGTTCTTTTCTTTTTGTTGGACATGGTTTGGTGTGTATGATGTGTGTTGGAGGTGTGCCAAGCATGTGCATGTGTTTAGAATGTTGATTCCATTGCACACTTGTTGGTGCTTCATAGCCTTAGGGCAGCAGACCTAGGTTGTGAGAGCGGGAAAAACATAACCTCTACAACTAGAACATTATAGTTTTGTTACTAAGTAATTGATAACCTTGGAAAAGAAAAGAAGAAAAAGCCAACTTGATGAATTCATTAAATTAAATTGAATGTTTAGAGTGCTATCATTGATGTGTTGAATAGTTAATGCAGAACTTGTTGGATTTGAAGTGGGTAACAGTGCTTGCTGTCAGGAAGTTTTAGATGGGCAATGATATGGGCAAAAATAGCCTACCTATGAAAGAATGACACATGTAACCATGTAGCAACCTCTAAGGATGTCTCAATGTCCCACTCAAGTGTTCATAAGACTAACCGACATGTCTATTAAAGATAGGGAGTTGGAGATTGGAAGATGAATATAGAGGGAGCATACCCTAATGACCAATCCAACACTTAGGGAATTCTATACTAAACAAGTATGGTGTTGATGACCGATCTTGCATCCATCTTGTACTAGGATCAAGGTTGTGAAAAGTATAAGGCGTCCTCAAAGCGATATATCCCCATTGCTTAAAGTGCAAAGTGCAAAAAAGTGCTTGCTTCATTGAAGGAAGCACTAAATTATGAAAACAATTAACTAATAATATAATACTCAACTCAACTCAACTCAATTCAACTAAGCCTTTATCCCAAGAATTTGGGGTCGGCTATATGGATTCTCTTTCTCCATTCTAAACGATTTTGGGTTAATAATATAATATGCAAATAAAATACGATATATAAAATTTAAATTCTTAAGAAATTATCAAACATCTAGAAGTTTTTAATATTCAATTTTATAGTCTCAACTTAGAGATCTTCACTAGATTTCCCATCAAAGTTCTCAACACTTTCATAAAATAAGATCCATTTACATCAAAATTTTCATCCAAATCAGTCTAAACATCTTCCAATGTTGGTCTTGAAGTTGAGGCTCTTTGCCTTTTTTTTTTTTTGGTGCGCATTTCTGCTCTTTTTAGCACAAAAATCCCTTACTTCACTAAATGCACTTTGCTTAGCATATGTAAAACTGCTTTCTTATTTGTTGCTGCGCTTTGGCGCTTTTGAGTGCACCGACTAGGATACAATATTGACGAGTCATTAATGGAGGATTTGATGTTTAGTGTAAAGACGTGGTCCTAATAAATTCTTAATAAATAAAGTGTGCATAGTGCACGTGAGGGAGGACATCATTACTGCACCACTTGACATAAAACCACCTTACAATATTCTCAGTAGTGATAGGGGAATCAAATGACTCGGAGCGTGTTGCCTTCGTGGATCAAACATAAATAATAAGTAGCCTCATACAACATATGTGGTTGGTCAACAACTGCCATCAATTTGAAAGCTACATCTGCCCTAGTCACCAATAAAAGAATGATATACTCTAGTAAGGATATCTTAATCTTTCTAATCTCGAATCTCTCAATTGCTTACTTCCTATTCTGGTCCTTTGGAACCCTAGCTTTCTCACAAGTCACTGACTTAAGCATTTGAGGTTCATCAGCAGGGAACACTTTACCTCCCTGTAACCCTTTTCTGTGACCACACTGCAGGTACCACATGGCAAACATCTAGTGCTTTTTCAACCCTTGTTATTTGGCACCGTCTGTGGGAAACACTAATATGTTTTCCCTTCTTTCTGATAACCTGAAACTATTATTTTCCCAAAACAACTATGTTCAAACTCACTGAACGCCATGGAAAAGGTCATGCGACCCCCATCCATTATTCTCACTCTCTAAACACCTCAGAAGACTACAAAACAAGGAGACCATGCAGATCCTGATCGCTCCAATGAGCTCCAAAATATGGTTGTTTCAGCTGTTATAAATACATTTGCCTTCAAAAAGCAATACAAGATTAGATGCAACAGCAACTGGAGCCTTTGAAAGCACATATGGACAATCTACAATAAGATGCACATAACATCTTCACAGCAAGAACCCTCGTACTCAAGGGGGTGGACGAGACATCCCCAAAAAGAATGATTGCAAGATAAAAACTCAACTCAACTCAACTAAGCCTTTATCTCAAAAATTTGGGTCGGCTATATGGATTCTCTTTCTCCACTCCAAATGATTGCAAGATAACATTCCAGAAAACGGTGGAAGACTAGTTGCTCAATAGAGAGGCCCTGCACAGAGACCACTCCCCTTCTCATTCTCCGCAATTGAGATTACTTGCAGAAAGTCAAAGAGGGGCCCCAAAAACACCCGTCGCCCCAACTGGTGGAAATACTCTAAAGGGCGAGGAGTTTATGGGGAGCTGTTGGTAGCTAGGATAAAAGTGGTGAGGGAGATGTGGGTATTCAACAAGGATCTTTGGGAATTATTGGTTCGTCATTAATTTATTTGATAACTTGCTTTTAGGTTTAGATACTCTCTTTAATTAGGAGTTTTATTCTCAATTTTTGGTAACCATTTAGAAAAGGAAGTATAAAAGAATCAAATAAGAATTAAATTTACCACAATGTAGCAATAGGAAAATCATTTCTAATTTTATCTTGCATGTTGTGAAAGATATACAAAATTTATATTTGGCATTGGGGGGGCAGCCAATACATAATCTGAGAATTTTTTAGTATATCATATATCTAAAACTTAAAAAAAATTCTTTTTTTTATTGGGTGGTTTGTTGGGGGGGGGTGTGGGGCAGGAGGCGGCGCGTGGCAGTAACCTCCATTTTTGCTTGAAAAGCCCCAGCCCTGGTAAGGAGCATGAGACTGGGTATGAGGTATATCCAACTCTTGATGTTGCTTGCATGAATTCAAGCCCATTAGTTAATAGGTTACGGCATTCAAGAAGAATGCAACTAAAAGAAAAAAAGGAACATTTTCATTGAAACAATAAATGATCTAAGACATTCAAGATTGCGGTTAGTAAAATGGCAAATTCTTAATATGATATTCACCTCTCCCCTGTAATTAACTTTGACTGTCAGTTGCTTTGCTCTCATGTTCACATTTTTATTGAAACAATAAAGGACTAGTTAGTAAAATGGCAATTTCACAATGTGATATTCACTTCTGCTCTCTATCTAATTTTGCACTGTATTTGTTGCTCTGCTCGCATATACGCAAACACTTGTATACACACCCTGTATATCTCTGCTACTGAGTAATATAGTTCAACACCCACTTTTGGTTCCAACTAATGTCTATTGAATGAAATAATGAGGCATATTTCCTTGTCTAGCTGGTAAAGGGACTGATATTGGTATTGACATTATTTGACAATAATCCTTATGGATGAATAGCCATTGCACTTTATGCATAATAGGTCCCAGCACTTGAATTTTCTTCCTCACCCTCTCTATCTCGCTTGATGCTGCTTCAACCCTCAAGGCATTGCTGCATTGGCTGGCCGCCTCTGTGATGCATTGCTCATTCTCTTCTTTCCCATGCAGTACCTGTCATGCTACTTTAAAGTAGGTTCACAAGATCATGCAAAAGGTGGGGCTTTATCATCATGCCTAGAAAACCTTCTTAACTTGCCATAATGAGACCCAACTTTTACGGAAAGGATGTCATACTTTTCTTAGATTTAGACATGATTTATGCATAATTTGATGACAGATGTCTGCCTTGTCATGAATATTTCTGATGGGACTTCAAAGGATGCTGTCCCCCAAATATTTTGTATCTTAGCTATCGTCTTATGGAAAATTTGGACTGTTTTGTATTCAAGACCAAATCTAAGTATTTTTGTTCATGTGTGAATGACCTTGCCTCTTTATTAGCATAATATACACGGCTCAAAGATGAAAATTGCCCTGGAAGAATTTTACCCTATATAACATCCCTGATGCTTCTTGATTGAATGGTGATGCGTTTGTCTTTGATCCCTAATCCTGTTTATGGATTGTTGTCAGAGCTTGAGTGCTGAGAAAGACAGTCTAGACATAGTTCAGCATGAATGGGCCCTGCCCAAATTTGAGCAGCGTGCTGAAGCAGTATTGAGAAAACTTGTGAGTTGAGCATTGGCACATATAGCAAATTCACAATTAATGGAGCATTTACATGTTGGGGTTCCCAGTTCTTTCTTTACATTCTGAATCACAAGTCTGCAGCAGCTTAAGTCGACTACAGTTTTAACAATTACAAGAGCTGGTGAATTCATCGTTGTAGTATTGAGAATGAATTCATGTTAGCCGTGACCATTGAAGAAAATATTCGCATTGCTTGTTTTAACATTTTTTTTTCTTAAATTGAATTTAGGTTTTTTGTTTTGCTAAAATTAATTTGTATGTGAAAATAGTTTATGGGAAAATGACCTAATTTCTGTTTTTGGGTGGCAATACTGAAAATTAGTTGCAATATATATATGTATATATTTTGCACTTTAAAAAATCATGAGAACTTTTTTTTTTTAAAAGAATTTTTTTGTTTAGATATGCTATATATAAAGTATGAATAACGGAATGTTTTAATGGGGAAAGAAAGTAGATGATTGAAAGGAAAAATTACTGAAATCTCTTGATTTTCCTTTTTTTTTTGTTTTTTGGTGAATAAAATCTCTTGATATTTGATGTTTGGGTAAAGAGCAATTTTTTTTTGTTCCGAAAAGATGATTCATTCAAGCCTAAGAAGGCAACTGATGCTGATACAAATAAGACTTGGGCCATAGCATTAAACAAAAAATCCTCATCCCATAAGGTTTTCGAAGTTAACTTATGAGCACAATCATTGGTTGCTCGTTTAACAAACTGGAAAACACAGTATCAAAATCAGCTACAAGAGTTTTATTGTCTAGGATAACACCTTGGATCTCTTGTGGGCATTCTCCTCCATTAAGAGCATAAATGACAATCTTAGCATCTCCTTCAATAATGATGCGGCGGAATCCCTCGCGTCTAGCTAATAGAATTGATTGTCTACATGCTAGACTTTCCAAAATAAGACGGTTGCAACTAGCAGGGATTCTTTTACAGACCCAACCAGTAGGAAGACCTTTGTAATCACGAGTAATGGCTGCTATTGCATCAAGGTTACAATAAGTTCTCCTAGCTACATCGAAATTGAGCTTAAACCCTCCTGATGGAGGAGCTAACCACAGCTGATTCTGGATGACTGGGTGCCTATGAAGGTGTTGAGTTTCTTGGGAAAGGCTAAACTCCTCAAAATGTCGCCAAGCTGCTAAGATAACTTCTTGATGAGATAGTCCTTTGTTGCGGAAGATTTGAAGATTCTTGTTCTTCCATAAATGCCACATAAGAAAGACAAACTGAGGGATCAAAGTCTCATTTTGACTGTTTTAAGATAGGAAATTTAAAATTTCTATCCAACCATCATAGAATGACCCTGTAGTAAGGAAGAGCTCAACCCAAAAGGAGACAGTATCCATACTTCAACTGCTTTGGGACAGGAAAAGAAAATATGAATTACAGTTTCAATTTCACCACAAGCTAAGCATTCTTCTGGAGCATCCTTGAACCTATTTTTCATAAGTTCATTGCAAGGAAGTCTTTCTTTGAGCACTCTCCATAAAAATATAGCTAGTTTTGGAGGGAGAGAGAGTTTCCATAATTGTTTCCAAACCATATTGTTATTCCTTGTTGAAGATGGTCCTAGTCTCACAGCTCAATGACTATTTATATGCTTTGAGTGGAAGGCTAAATGATAGCCTGATTTCACAGAGTATTCCCCATTTCGAGTATGATGCCAAACTAGCTTGTCATCTCTTTGAATAAGGCTTAGAGGAATGGCTAGAATATTAGGAATCTCTTCTTCACTGAACACTTCCCTTAGCGCCTGAATGTTCCAAGAATGCCTTTCTCTATGAATAAGTTGAGATACCCAATGAATATTAGGATTAGCATCCACTTTAATTGAAGGGGGATAAGGAAAGGAGTTAGGAATCCACTTATCTTCCTTACAGATGATAGATTGACCATCTTGGACTTGCCATCTTAAGCCTTTATTCAAAATTTCTCCCCCCCACAGGAGGCTTTTCCAACCCCAAGAAGAGTTTCCTCCGTCAGCAGCTTTAAGGAATGATGAGAAAGGAAAATATTTGCCTTTCAAAACTTAGGCTAGAAGTGAGGAAGGATCTTTCATGATTCTCCATCCTTGCTTAACTGGTAGGGCTTGATTAAAAGATATTAAATCTCTGAAACCTAAGCCCCTTTGATGCTTAGCAAGACACATGTTGCTCCAAGACACCCAATGCTGCTTCTTTTCTTCTTCTTTCTGCCTCCACTAAAAATTGGCAATCATCCTATTAATATCTTTTCAAAGCCCATAAGGAAGTTTGAAGCTCGCCATAACATACACAGGAATAGTTGTTGCCACAGATTTTATGAGGACTTCCTTTCCCCCATAGGAAAGCAATTGTTCCTTCCAACTAGCTAATTTGTGTCTAACTTTATCTATAATAGCTTCAAAGGTTTGTCTTTTGGATTTAGATGGTAGACCCAAAAATTTATCCTGACCTCCCAAATTTTGAATTTACAATGTGCAAGCAATTGATTTCCTCACATCTGATGGGGTATTTTTACTAAAGAATAACGATGATTTAGCATAGTTAATAGACTGACCACTAGCTTAAGCATATGTCATCAGGATACCTTTAATATGGGCTCCCTCCATAGTAGTTGCCTTTGAAAAGATCATCAAATCATCAGCAAAAAAAAAGTGGGTTATAGTAGAAGCATGTCGAGCAATAGAGATACCTTAGAGATTTGAGTGAGCTAGCATGTGAGAGAGACCTTCAGCACATAATAAAAAGAGTTATGGAGATAGTGGATCTCCTTGTCTAAGTCCCCGAGATGGATGAATGAGACCAACTCTATGACCATTAATTTGAAGAGTGTGGGAGACAGAGGTGATACATTTCATAACCCAGGAGATCCATTGTTCATGAAATCCAAAACATTGCATCATATGTTTGAGGTAAGTCCATTCCACACTATCATAGGCCTTACTGACATCCAGCTTGAGAGCCATTCCATACTTCCTGCCCTTCTACCTAGTTTTCAAGTGATGCATGAGCTCATGACAAATAAGGATATTATCTGAGATTAGTCTACCCTTGGTGAAAGCATTTTGCTCACTGCTCATTATAGAAGGCATAATTGGTTGTAATCTAGAAGTTAGAATCTTAGCAATGATTTTATAAAACACAGAGCATAATCCAATGGGCCTCAAGTCTTTCATAGATTTTACCTGTTGAACCTTTGGGATGAGAGTGATAAGAGTGTGGTTGAAATTGCTCGGGATATCTCCCCTTAAGAAAAATTGTTCTATAGAAGCACATAACTCATCTCCAATAGTGTTCCAATATTTTTGGAAGAATAATCTAGTGAGACCATCCATACTAGAAGCTTTGGAAGGGTGAATGGAAAATACCGCCTTTTGAATTTCCTCCCTAAGGATGGGTTTTATCAAATCATTATTCATAGCTGAAGATATACGAGGAAGGAACCCTTCTATGATTTGATTAAAATTGGATGGCTGAGATGAAGAGTATATGGTTTGGAAATATTCCACCGCAATGTCTTGAATGTCTTCTAATTTGTGTTTCCAATTGCCCACTCTATCTTGCAACCCAGAAATAAAATTTCTTCATCTTCTTTGAACCACCTTCACATGAAAAAAGGCAGTGTTCAGGTCTCCTGTCTTCAACCACTCTTGCCTAGCCTTTTGAGCCCAAGGAATCTCCTTATTCCTTAACTCTTTGATTAGATCCTTTTCGAGACTCTGAATTGATTCACCATCCCAAACAAACATATTTTGTTTTACAATGTTTATTTGGTGCTGAAGATCCTATATTTGGCTTTGGGAATTGAAATTGCATTTTCTACTCCATTCCATTATAGCATTCCTGCACTTGTTGAATTTCAGATGGATGTTATGCAAATGATATCCCACAGTGCTATCTCTCCAGGCAGCCTCAATGACCTCCCCTGCTTGCAAGGAATTTGCCCATCAAGCATTAAAAAAGAAATACCTCTTTGGCTTAATCCTACTCATATCTAATGACAGTAATGCAGGATGATGAACTAATCCACGATCTTCTAAATGTCTCACTGTGCAATTAGGATATAATAATAGCCAAGAAGAACTTGCCAAGCCACGATCAGTTCTTTCTTAAACATTATATGGATTACTACGCCTGTTGTTCCATGTCATCATTGGATAAGTAAAACCCAAATCCACAGCACCCATTCCTTGGACAAAAGTCTTAAAAAGATCCATTTATCATGAGAGTTCAGGTCCCCTTCTTTTTTTCATACAAAAATAAGAAGGCGTTAAAATCTCCTAGCAGAAGAAAAGCACCAGATATATTCATTCTATAATTTAAAATAAAATCAAATTGGGTTCTCATCACATCAATGTCATTGCTAATATAGAGCAATAAGAGATTTCATTGAGTTTAAATTTTTAAATCATAGACCCTTACATGGATGAAGAAATTGTTAGACAAAATAAAATCAACATCATAGTAGTCCTTCCATCCCACACACAGACCACCCAACATACCTCTAGGAGTTACAAAGTACACATTAGCAAAACCACATTTCCTCATTTGTTTCCTCACAATAGAATCTTTATTCTTAGTTTCTATTAAGTAGACCAAACTAGGGGAATGGAATCTACAAATTTCTTTTAGTGTGTGAATTGTCAGGGGGTTCCCCTCATCTTAACAATTCCAACTAAGAATCTTCATTGATGGGAGTGGGCCCATTTATGGCTAGCCACTTCCACCATTTGTGATTCAACAACATTAGTACAGACCTTTTTTACAACTTGTTCAGGTGATTCCTCATCTTTGTCTTGTTTACTTGGCAAGCTGCTAGTATCTTCATGTTGAGGAAGGTTGACAGTCTCAGATTCAGTAGGGATTTCTTCAATGGTCATAGTGGAATTCTTAGTTCTCGCAAGTCATTTCCACTTCGTTTTAGTGTTGATTTTTGGAGCAGTTTGATTAGCATGAATAGAGTCTTATGGGGAAGATGCATTTTGTTGTATTGGCTGCTCAAAGTGGTTGGACTGAAAGATTTGAATAATTGAGCTACTAGCTAGACTTTGGTACCCAATGACATCTAATCTTCAAGGTATAAATCAGGTTAAGGGACAAAAACTTGTGGATCCATTAAAAAGTTGTCAGATTTTCTTCTACCCTAAATGGCAAATGGACATGGTTGAAATTCTTCATTGGGCTTATGAGAAGATCCATGGTGAGAAAGGAGATTTGGGTTTAGTTTAGTATTGGGCTCCATTTCGGCCCGTGATGGAATACTAGAGGGGTTTGCTTCTATTTGTAAATCATCTTGAACATTGGAATGAGGACAGTGGTGGTTATCTTTTTGTGTATCTGGTGGAGGATTAGGTGAGGTAAGGTCATTCAGGGCAATTAATGCTCCCTTTTGCACAAGTTTAGTGAGAAACAGAAAGTTTTGAAACAAGGCATGGGTATTGACATTTTGGATACTAATGCAGGATAGATAATCTTACAGCAATTGGGGTAATTGATTTTAGGGAAATAACTCCTCTACTTTCCTATCAAAGTTAGAGTCTGGTACATTGCTCAAGGTAATCTCTTAGATGAAGGCTTTTTGAATCGATGAGTCAAGAATTGGTGATTTTCCTTTTTGGTATTGTTCTTCATTGCTAAGAATTTGGGGGAAAACCAATGGTGGTTCTGAAAATTTTAGGTGAATTAGACAAATTGTAGTTTGTGGAGATAAAAAAGGTAGAGAACCAAATGGTTGACAAGGTAATAGTTATTGAGATGTCAGGTGGTACTGGTTGAAATGGTGAGTGCTAAGGTTTTGGTATTTGGTGCGAGGATTTCCAATTCCTCAACAGTGGTATTCAAGGAAAGAAAGGATGAAAGCAAGGATTTGGTAAAGGTTGGGGATTGATAAATAGGCACCTAACCCTGATTTGACAGGGTTTGAGAATAGAGATGAGAGGGTTCCATGGCAATGTAAGGTTGTTTAGTAGAAGCTTCAAAGGGTTTAGATGAAGACGTAGTTTTGGATATATTGTGGGAAGAACTTAAAGTATCAGAATTGATGGACCGACAGGGAGAGGTAGCTTTTAAACATGGTCCAAAAGCCCATTGTGGACCCTACGCTTCTGTCATTTGTGGTCTGTCTATTTTGCATGAACTACTGAAGTGTCCCAGTTTGCCACAATTGAAACACAAATCTGGCATTCGTTCATATTTGAAAGAGACCTAGTGGATGGATCCATCCCCCTTCTTACTATAGAATCCAGTAATAAATACTTTCTCAATACTCACTATAGCTCGGATTCGAAGCACATAAGACATTCCTTAAAGTCCTTCATGCAAAGCGTCTAATTCTATGAATTGACAAATAAAATTTCCAATTGTTTTGGCATTCTATTCTGTGAGTTGATTCGAAGGTAACCCTATAATACGTATCCAGAATGGTGACTCTGTGAATACAAGTTTTTCCAACGAAACTTCAGGTGGCCAATCCCTAACAATGAGCAAATTATTGTTAATTGACCAAGATTGATTTGCAAAAACCAACTGAACATCCATCTCATGATTGAAAGAGAAGACAAAGACATTGTTCCTTTTAGCAGTAATGAAGAAGTCCTCTCTTGTGCGCTAAGATTTGGTTAGAACTTCTTTGACTGTCGTAACACTATATTTCCTTCTAGCAATTAATTTCCCAATCAAGATTCTCTCTTACAATTTTTGTCCATGAGTATCATCTATTTCCAATTATAGGATTTGGTCTTGGCATTCAAGATTTTGGGCTAGGTTACTGAGTTCCATGATTTCATTGTCAAAGTTGGGTGTGGTTGGTGAAGGTAGTAAAGATTGAGATGAAACAGAGATATGAGAAGGTGTAGATTTGCAAGGAGTTGAAACTCTCTGGAAGGTTGAGATAAAAGCTATGAAGAGAGCACACTGTTAGAGGTTCACTCCAATCCCCAAGGACCAAAAAGATGAACCTTTGTTCAGAGAAAAGGGCTAACCCCTAGGTTCGATGCACCTTTAATTTTTTTTTCAAGGTAAAGTGCATTTAGGTATTGTTATCTTAGTGCTATTATTATCAAGAGTGAGAAATTTTTTATTGCAATACACTGTCAACGCTTAGGTGATAAAAAATCTAATGATGTCAATATTTATATTGACATGTTGGCATTAAACACTGCCACCTTAGACAAGAAATTTAAAAATGATACATGTCAATGTTTTTCAACATCGTTTGACATTTTATCTGCTAACGATGCATTTAGTACAAGGTTTAAAAATCGAGAGGACCAAAGGAAACAAGGAATGATTATTTAATTTGTAACTTCTAACAGTTAATTTTCACCCATCATCCTTGAACTTTGGGGTTTGTATTGGTCTCGTCTCTCAACTTTAATTTGTATTATAAAAGATATCTAACTTTAATTTTATATCAGTTAAAATCCTTCTACCAGATTCTTGATATATACATGCTATATTGGCTTTAACACAATAATAAAAAAAAAAAAATCTCTTTCACAATCTCTTTGTGCATTTCATATGATAAACCAAAATCAATAACAAATCAAAACATGTGTTTCAATCAAGCCCAATACACACAATAATGAAAATCAACATTTATAAGAAAAAAATTAAAACCATATGCAATATAAATCATCATTCATCATAATACCCAAATAAAATATCAATAATTTCTATATTTCAATTAAACTCAAAAGTTTCAATCAAACCTATATTCATCACAATGAGTGCATGAGAGAGAACTGCCACATAATTGCATGGGATTCATCAAACCCAAATTCATAATATTAAGATTCATAAAAAAAAAAATTATAAAAAAAAAAGCAAGAACTGAAGCATCTGGATTTGCCCAAATTCAATCCATTCGCTAAATAACTGCATATTCTCTCTCATTCTCTCTCACTAAAATCCTAAGAAACAATCATTGATTTTGGTTTTCACTTTCATTTTTCATCAACTTGTGTGAAAAGTGGAGAAAGAGAGAAATAGAACAAAGAAAAGAGAGAGACTTGCTTTGCTTTCATTTGAGGACTAGTGGTGAATATGATGAGGTGGCGGCCACTCATAAGTACGAGGTGAGGCTGGTGGTCCAGAGGATGGAAGGGTGGGATCTCGTGTAGAGGGTGGAAGGGACAAGGAAAAAATTTCAAACAAATTAATGGGGAAGATTCAATGGAAGGGTTTGAAATTTTCACCGAGTTCTTTGAGGAGGATGACAAAGAGGAATTTCACTTGCAATTTCAAAACCCTTATTACCATTCTCCTTCTCGTTTGCTTAGTTTCTCTGTAGAATGACCCATCTTTGTTGTATACCATTATCTGTCTTTCTATTCTCGACTCTTGACCACTGACTCTACCCAGAGTAATGATCAAGAGAATGACACTAGAGAAAACCCACCTCAATTTAATCTCTATTTCTTTCCTTTTTAATTATCTTTTGCAATAGCTATTCAGGTTGAACTTTAATATACAAAGGTGGCGCTTTGCTTGTTGAAATTTGATTTTTATATATTTGATTGGTGGGGAACTTTTAAAATCGCATTTGGCATCGTTTTATTATTTGGTGATTGTTGTTAAATGTTTAATAAAAGTTCCTCTTGCCCATGAGGTCTTGTTGCAGTTTGTTGATGACCTGGAACTCTATGCTTTTAAGACTACTCATTATTGATATGTCTATGTGAGACTGGATAAGCTGTCCAATGAGTAAGGTTTTCTTCACTAGTAAATTAGAAGGCATGGACAAATCTTTCTTCAATTTTTCTTTTTGCAGCAATGACTATCTAAATTGTGTTTCATCCTTAAGAGATCAACTTTACAATCTTCAATGTGGGTTTGCTTCTCCTTCTCTCTTTGTCATTTTTATTAAAGATATCCTTTCTTTCATTTTTCTTTAGGCGTTGGGAGACTTACAATTAGTGAATTTCATGGATGAATATTTTGGGTTGAGTTTACAGTATTAAAAATTCTTTCTTTTTTTTTTTTTGGTTCTTTTGGGTTGCCTGCTATCAAGGCAAAACTAGATTGTGATTAAAGAATATAAATGTGAGAAGATTATTGTTTATTTCTATAGTTATTTATTATTTTTTAATCAAGTTTATTTCTACAGTTATTCATTTTTATTTTTGTTTTTTTGCTAATTTTATTTTATATTCAATTTGAGTGGATGGTAGTCTTTCATTTACCTTTATGAGGGGGCAAGAGAGAGAGGGGAAGGAAACAGTAGAAATGAGAGATAAAGAGATCATGGAGAGAGAAAATTTTGATTTTTAATTATTAAAATGCCATGTGTCAAAGAGAATTTTTTTTTTTAATTGTGTTAAAGGCAACATGGCATATACAGGTCAGCTTTTGGCCGTATTTCCCAACAGAATCCACCCAGAAAGACTTTAAATGATATAAAATTAAAGTTAGATGACTTTTGTAATACAAATTGAAGTTGAGGGATGTACTAATACAATCCTTAAAATTTAAGGACAATGGGTGAAAATTAGCCAACTTTTAACCTCTAATTAATGTTGTTTAGATGCTATAAAAGAATATGTTAACTTTTAATATCCTTAACATTAAATGTTAACATTAAGGGATTAGGTTAACAAAAACTTAACAAATGGATTAACTCCATACTTCATTAAAGTTTTTTTTTAACCTCTTGTCAAATACCATTAAATGTTACATCATTAATTATTCTTTATCCCTTAACAATTACTCTTTAAAATTTACAAGAATAACATTTGTTAACAATGTAAAACCATAAGTCTTAGCTTACAACAAAAATTTTTCCAGTCTTTAATAATAAAAATGCTAAACCACGAAGCAATTAAGTGATAAGCGTATCATATCCCATGTAACTTCCTGCAACAAACTAGATATGTTGATAAGCTCATAAATTGATAAGACTCTTATCCTTATTGTAATACACTTTGTATATATCCTTTACGTGATTATTAATATAAATGCATGTGCTCTTTCACGGTATCAGAGCCATAGGCCACAAAACCTAGCCAACAACACACAAGCCTTAGTCTCTTCCTCATATTCTTCTCAAAATTCTGCTCTCACCCACCCGAATAATATCAACCAGTTTATTTCTGTCAAACTTACATCAAACAATTATCTTATATAGAATGCTCAATTTAAACCTCTACTATATAACTATAATTTCTTTGATCACATCTCTATTTCCTTTATCCCACCATCTAAAACATTAGAAAATGGTAATGCTAATCCACTTTATAACCATGGTTTTGTAAGGATCAGTTGGTCCTCAACTGGATTTTTAATTCTGTATCTGAAAGTATTTTGCCACAAGTAAACCTCTGGAGAAGCTTGGATGAAACTCAACAACATATTTGCTTCTGGCACGCAAACCCAGGTTCAATAAATTAGAAAATAATTGAAACATCTCTCTAAGGGCAATGAATTTATTGATGATTACATGTGCCGTGCTAAGTCACTCTTTGGCCACTTGGCCACTCTAAATTGTTTTGTGCCTGAGGACATGCTTATTAATGATATCTTGGATAGACTTGGCCCTATTTTTCGTCCATTTTCAAGGGCCATTAAAGCTCAAAATACTTCCATCACATTTGATGACCTCTATGCCTTGCTCTTCAGTGAAGAAACTCATCACAAAATGGAGTCTTTGTCTATTGATTTTGTTATTTCTCCCACTACCTAGTTAACTTTTAAATCTTCTAAAAATTCTTATTGTCACTTAGGATACGGCCGTGGTGGTCATGGCAGGAGGCATTCCTCTAATACTTCCTTGCCTCATTTTTTTATGAGTCATACAACTATTTGGTATAATTGTAATGGAAATGGTCATTTGGCTAGCCAATGTCCTACTCCTAAGAAGTTGCCTGCACCGAATACTGTAAGGGCTCAACGGAAGTGGTTTGAAGGTTGGATTTCAAAATTTTCTAAGGTCTCATGCAAACATACAATATGTTTTGTGATCCTAACCAACCTTATGCACCCAAGGCATGTTAAAACATACTTTTACCATGCATGATTCTTTCATTTGCCATCAAGAATTGTTGTTTAACCATTAAACAATTTAAATCTTAACTAAAAGAGAGTTTAGAGACCTGTAACCTCAAGGGGCATAGAATCACACTTCTTGCTCCCTTTGGAAGTCTCCTGGGCTCCAATTGTAGCTCCTCTAGCTTGTCCACCACAAGCTTCACCAAGCTCCACCTTTAGCACCCCTTGCCTCTCCTTTGTGATGTGCCAACCACTCTTGTAGGGGTTTTGCTTTGGTGGGGTTCAATTGGATGTATTTGAGAGACTAGAAACACTTTCTAGTATTTTGATTCAAGAAAGAAATAAGCTTTCTTTCAAGTATCAATGGAGGAATATGAGGAAGAGGGAGAGAGAGAGGTGTCGTCCAACAAGAAGAAGGAGAGAGATGATCAAATCAAAAATTAATTATTTTATCTTCTTTTCTCCTTTTATATGTCACATAAGACAAGAGACATCAAATGGTTGCCACATGTCAAGCTCTCATTTAATCTAGCTTTTATGTGTCTTAATCTCATTATGACACCTGTCAAGCCTAGATTAAATCATCAACAATTGATCTTCCATCAATGAAAGACAAGTGGCACACATCTATAGGTGTGACGTGTCACCATCTCATGGTGCCATGTGTCACCATATGAAATTACCATAATGCCCTTGTTATATTTTGAGTTCCCAACTCAAAATTGTAATTCTCTCCCTCAAATTAATTTATATCACATATAAATCAATTAATTAATTAATCTCCATTAATTAATTTCACAATTAAATTCATATTTAAACTCTTTAAATATAAATCCAATTTATATTATACATCCAATATCAAAGATTTAGTTTCAAGTCATGCTAGGGACTTTGCAATCTTATTGCAAATTAAATCTATTTAATTAATTAATTAAACTCTTTAATTAATTAATTAATTAAATCATAATTAACTTGGTGGTTAACTTGTGTAGGTGTGTGACTTACTAGGCCCATTACTAATTGGCAATGAGAAATGATATTAACCGTTAATATCATTGGAACTCTTCTAGACTGCAAATGATTTCTCCAAATCATTTTGGGCATCTCATAGACCATGGTTAATACCTAGCATAGCATGTCATAGCTACTCAATCAGTAATAAGGAATACCTTAAATATAAATCTTTAATCATATGTCACCATGCACTAAAATCCTTCCGTATTATGTCCCAATCCCATTAAGGATCATGGTAGAGTCAAACTCCTTATCATGGAATCTTATGCACTCATTTGAAATCTTATTCTTGACATATAAGACTTTACCATCAAGAAACACCTTTCCTAATAAAGTCATCTGTCCTGGCCAGAAACTTAATCTTGTTAAGAACAGCTAAAATCTGCATAGGACTTTTAACCCTATTTACTCAAGGCTATGAATCCCCTCTTAACTGAACACCTGTCCCAACATATGATCAATCTGAGCCAACACACACCGAAATATCCATACATAGTATAGATATGTAAGTGGCATCAAACTCAAACCACCCATATAAGAGACCGTATCATCTCAGGTCTGAGGATTATAGGCATTAGTATGACACAGATAACATTTTATTAACTCGAGTAAACGCCATGTTTATGTCATCTGTACATTATAAGTTTAACCTACTTATATCATAAGTGCCCACTGTGTTTATTCCGATATCTCATATCAAATGGTATGAGACTCACCATTCCATATACATCAGTATCTCATACTGATCAATGGAGATAAACAGAGCTAACAGCTCTTTGGATATAATGTTCCCACAAAAATATCCTTTAGCTGTGAACTCTGATTTATAGCAAATGTCCCCTATATTTTGTCACTCATATTCTTATCTCATAAGAATAGAATATATAACATATTGCTAATAGACAATTTCAAATAAATATGATGTTAAACATACACAACATTTAAATGAAATGTTTATTGCCATTAAAATATTTACAATGTCATTTATAAGTTACAAGATTAGTGCATGCTCTAAGGCACACACAACTAACAAATACACCATCAAATCATCCAAAGCTTGTGTCAAATTTGGCAACTAGCAGTAATGACCCACCGCAATAATGGACTATTGATTCTAGTGCTAATTATCACATGAATGTTGATCGTGGATGTAACACCCTCACCTTAGGTAGTCCATACATTCTACTGTTTCGATGACTAACGTCTGTTCGAACAGTCAGGATGTCTGAAACTACACTTAAACTAGGGTGAGGAGACATAAATTGATTGAATAAAGACCAAGTAAAATTAAGAAAAAATAAAAGAAATGAAATGCTAATGGGTTAAAGGAGTCGAGGTCCCGGCGATGGGTAACCCTAACGGGAAGCGACTGTGAAGATAGTTGCCAACCCCAAACTCGTGGGGAAACCCTGTAAGATAAATATTGGGACTTAATTGAAAGATTTATGAGGTTTAGATGACAATAAAAATGCCAAAAAAATATAAGAAAATTTATGCTGATTGGTAAAGACAATTATAACTCAATGAACACAACGAAGGGTATTTTAGTCATTTCACCCTCAGTGTTGAATCTTGACCTAAATGTCAATCAAAATGAGAGAGAATAAAACCTTAAAAATAAATTAAAATCATGAATTTGTATTATGGAAAAGAGAAAGGAAAGAAAAAGGAAATAAAATTTAATTATGACATAAGCATCACCACATGATAAGCTAAGCATGACTTAAGTATAATGATAAAATGACATCATTAAAAAATTTACTTTAATTACATTAGGATAAATATAAATACATAGGACAAATTACATTAATTAGAAGCTCATGTTCTTCCTCCCTTAACCACTATGGCTGAACCACTTGCTTAGTGGTCTTCCACCATTTTTAACCTTACTAGCTTAATTTCCCTCCCATTTTTACACCAAAACCCATACTTGTCTTCACAAAATCTTGATTCTACACCTTGGGGAAGAAGTTGGCAGAAAAAAAGAGTAAAAATAGTGAAGTTTCTCAAGTTAAAGATTGGTCACAAATGAGGTTAGTGCAATATACAAGCCTCATTTCTTCTTTAAGTATTGTTAGCATGTTAAACTAAGTTGAAATTCCATGAAATTAAAAGAACACCATGAATAAATGGAAACCCTAAATTTTGGCAGCCATGGGAAAGATGAGAGTTTGATGATTTTGGTTGAATTAATTTGTTTAATGATAGTGATTGATGAGTATACAAGTATTAGAAGTTTCATGTTATGAGTTTGTATGAGTTGAGAAATTGGAAGTTAGGGTTTTGACTTAAATTGGGGATTTTGTGTTGTGGCTTGAAATTGACATTGTTGAGACCATTTATTGACTATTTGAAGTGTAATGAATGTGATTGAAGTTTGATAGTTGGGTGGAATTAAGATTAGAAGTGTTTAATTTTTGTACAGGGAATTCTGGACCTTGAGTCCAGTATGGTTATGTGGCCATAAGTAGAGCCACATTGCTCCAATTGGTGTGAGGCCAATTGAAGATGAAATTTAGAACATAAAGCCACATTTTTCATGTTGAGACACTGCCCAGAAACTGAACCTAACATAACCTAAAATTGGCTTGAATCCGGGTAACTACCTGCTGGACCTGGAAAAATAATCATATGAATAGTAAATGTTCAAATGGGCGTAACTCACTCTAGGAAAGTCAAAATGACTTGATTCTTGAACCAATGGAAAGGTTAGACATAGGATTATATTTTTCATGAGGAACACATGACTCCAACCCAACCAATTTACTGGACTAAATTAGGTCAATAATTCTAACCAAAATCAAAACTGACCTGAAATTCTGGACTTGGACTTACCCGATCAGTTTTGGCAAAAATATCATAACTTCGTCCACAAAACTGAAAATGTAGTGATTCCAAAGCTAAAATCTCTATAAGACCAAGTATTACAATTTTGGTGTTTTGACCAAAATCCATAACCTAATGGAACTAATAGCCACTTGACCCCAGAATAGTATTTATATCATATCTCCCATTAGGAAACTCCAATTCAGATGAGCCAAAATGTTTTAGAAACTTAAGAAATAGGGCTCTAACTTTTATTTAGGAATTTTTCTCAAATTTTGAGTATAAGAATCCTAAAATAGGAAACAAAGACATTGACCTAAACCTGAAATCCTGAAGGCATAGGGTTCATGAGTCCAGGTCAGTTAATTGGCTATCACTCACTCTACATAACTTGAAAAAATGTGAGTCTTGAACCTGAGTGACCCTAAGACATAGGGTAACAACTCATATGAAGGACATTAGGCCTAAAAATGACTGTAACATACCCAAATGGCTAGACAAATTTTGACTCCAAAATCTGCCTGGTTCTAGAAACAGAAAAGGTCAATGAACCAGTCTTGGAAAATTGACTATAACTTGAGTTCTATAACTCCAAATTGGGTTATTCAAAAAGTGAAATCAAAGTTTAAACATAAAGGAACAACTTCCATGAAGGAAGTGTGGCCAAGCAGTAGCTACATCTTAAACAATTTGCTAGGTGAAATCAAGACACCATTTTTGGACCTAAAGAAAGTTTGAGGAAATAACTTGTTATATGGTATGGAATTAACCTAAATGATCTGGTAAACATACAAGTAACATGAATATATATGTGGGACCTATATTCCCATTACAAATGGAATGAATGGTACTAATGAATAGTACTAATGAATAGTAACCATGAATAGTGCATAAAACAATGTAATAGCACTAATTTACCCAAAGTATACCTAGACTTATGTATATAGCTTGAATCAATTGGTATACTAATTAGAGACTACAGATAGCAGTACTGCCCATATGAATAATTATTGATAAACAATATCTATCTAATATAGTTGTTCTACAGGTTTTATGCCTGCCCGTTGGCCATTGTGCCTAATATGATTTTTGGGTTTATGCCTGTCTGCTGGTCTTGTGCCTGACATAATAGATGTATACATGATAAACATACGGATATCTAACTAGTATACTCCTATGTATCCAATCTTTATAATCTATCATAGGTTACTTAGGCACTGATATGAATTTAATAAGACTGAATATGAGAAATGAGCTGAAAAGATTCTAATAAATTATTTGCTCCCAAAGTTTAACAAATATGTAAATGACTTAAATTTCATGAAATTATACATGGAGTAATTATTTTTAATTATTTAGTTATTTTTACTTTAATTTATGCACCACTAAGCAATTCGCTCAGCGCGTTAGTTTACCATGCGTAGGTACTGAATACAAACAGCAGTAGTAGTAGTGCCTAGATAGGATTTTGATTAGATATGCTATAGTGTGGGCGTCACCTCAGCAGTCTATTTTTGGTAGGGACCATATATGTTTAGATTTTGTACTTTGATTATTGTACATAAGTGAGTGAAGTAATTAAAATTTGAGATTGTAAATAATTTGTAAATTATTGTATATGAATTTTATATGAGTGAAATGAATATGAGAAATTTTTGTGAGCTAACAATGATATGATATGATGCACAAAAAAATGGTATGACATATGAAATTATTTTTAACAGATGAATAGTGAAACTCGCCAAACACTAATAAAATAAAAGAGACTCTGTCCAGGTCTCCACAAAAATAATTTGTGATAAAAAAAAAAATTTTCAACACATAGAATAATACTAATGAATGGAATTTAAATTTATAATGTACACAATAAGACAAGATAGGGTGCTCCAGCACCGAATGTGGCACACCTTGCTCGGCTACACTGTAGACAGGTAAGGGGCGTCACAGCGAAAACCTCACTCACCGTTTGCCTTATCATGGCATTGATGAAATTGTACTTTGAAATGGTAAATCACTTTTGATTTCTTCTGTTGGTTCTTCTCTTTTTAGTACTAATAATAGTTTCTTTCGATTTCATAATATTTTGTGCTCTCCTTTTATTAATTGCAATCTGCTCTATGTTTATGCGTTAACTAACCAAAATTCTATGTTTGTTGGATTTTTCTCTAATTCCTTTGTCATTAAGGATATCCGCATGAAATAGATACTGTACCAAAGCCAGAATAAAAATGGTCTCTACACCATGCCACTTTATTCCATTCTTACTACTCACCGTATTGCTAATGTTGCGGAATTTGGGACATGGCATATTTGTTTGGCGCATGCCAATCATCGTATTGTTAATCATGTTCTTTCCAAAAATAATTTAACTTTTCATAAAAATGAGTCTTTCAATTTTCCTTGTAATGATTGTGATATTAGCAAGTCTCGTAAGTTATCGTATGTGGATTCTTAGTCTCTTGTTACTAGACCCTTAGAATTAATTTGCTCTGATGTTTGGGGGCCTTTTCTTATTGCTTCTGTTAATGGTTGCCATTATTATGTTCTCTTTTATGATCATTTTACCAAATACTATTGGATCTTTTTCTTGAAACACAAATCGAAAGCACTTAAAGTTTTCAGTAAATTTCATCATATTATTGAAAAATATTTTGAGTTACCAATTAAAAGATTCCAAGCTGATTGGGGAGGTGAGTTTCAAGCCTTAACTAAGCACTTGAGAGATAATGGTATTACCGTTAGTAGTAGACCTTAGAGCATATCATTTTGTATGTATCTTGTACATAATTTATTAATAAAAAGGCAATTTTACTTTTCCGTTTACATAATATATTTATGTGTAATAGAAAAGGTCCATTGATATTTTGTTAGAAATTCTATTCTTAAGTTGTTAAGAATATGAGTGACAGTATTTCTAGCACAAAGTATCATAAATTGGTTCACAATCGAGGATACTTCATAAAAGACATGACTTATACAGAAAGATTGTAATCATGTTTGTTCCCAAGGTATTTATATAAGATATAAATAAGATGGAGTGGTGAGTCTCATGCTACATAACAAACATGATAGGCACTTATACATGATAAGTAGGCAGAACCAATGACACTTATGACAAGTACATGGAGTTTACTCTTATCAACGCATTATCATATATCATATCAGTTCATATAATCTTTAGACCTGAGATAACACAGTTATCTTGTATATAGGTGGTTTGAGTTTGATACTGCTTTCATACTTGTACTGTGTATGGATATATGGGCATGTGTTGGCTCCTACTAGTTATATATGGAGATAGGTGTTGATCAAGATGGAATCCGTTACCCTAAGTAAATAGGAATAAAATCCTATGTTCATTTAATTATTCTTGATATTTTAAGTTCCTAGCCAGGACAGACAGATTTAGTCAGAAAAGAGTTTCTGACAAGAAAATCTAATTAATCAAGAACTAGAATCAAAAGAGAACATAATGTTCATAGCAAATGGGGTTTGACATTAACCATGACTTTAGCTTTGGGATTTTGTAACAGAGAGATTCTAGTGTATGGTAATAAATGATTAAAGGTTCATTTAATGTATTCCTTATTACTAATTGGGTGGCCGTGACATACTATGCTAGGTGTCAACCATGGTTTATGAGATGCCTGAAATAATTTAGAGAAATCATTTACGGTAAGAAAGAGTTCTAATGATATTAAGAATTAATATTATTTCTCATTGCCAATAAGTAATGAGCCTAGTAAGTCACACATCTATACAAGCTAATCACCATTTAAAATGTGATTTAATTGATTAATTAAAGAGTTTAATTAATTAATTAAAGAGGTTTAGTTTGCAATGAGATTGCAAAGTCCCAAGAATGACTTGATATTAAATCTAGGTTATTGGATGTATAGTATAAATTAAATTTATATTTAATTTAATTAAATATGAATTGAATTATGAGAAATTAATTAATAGAGATTAATTAATTAATTAATTAATTTATATTTGATATAAATTGATTTAAATAGGAGAAATTATAATTTTGGGTTGAGAACTGAAATTAAAAAGTAAGAGCAAATTGGTCTTTTCACATGGTGACATGTGGCACCATGAGATGATGACACATGGCACCATATGATCTTGCCACTTGTCTTCCTATGATGGAAGACTACATGTCATGATTCAAATGGAGCTTGACACTTGGCTTCATAAGATTAAATCAAATAATAACAAGATGGGATCTTGTGATGACATGTGGCAAGGGAGTAAGTTAGGGTTTGACCTAAGTATATAAAGAAAAGTTATAAAGAAAAAATCACTCCTCTCTCTTTTCTCTTATGTTGGACAGAAACATGGTGTCTCCTTCTCCTCTTTGATTTCTCAATTGATTCAAGGGAAAAACTTTGATTTTCTCTTGAATTAAAATTATTAGAAAGTGTTTCTAATTCCCAATACATTCATACAACTTTCACAAAGCGTAAACCCCATCTCAAAATTGGTTGACAAGGCTTGAGAAGCCAATCTAGGGGCTGTTATTGCAAACTTTGGTGTGTGCTTGTGGTGAACAAACTAGGGAGACAACATTTGGAGTCCTAAGAACATCCTAAGAGGCTTCAATTGTGCATCAAGAGATTAGTACCTAAAAATTCCTCTTTTAGTTAGGGTTTAATTGAATTAAATGTTAATTCATAATCTTTAATGGCAAATGAAATTTTAATGCACACTAAAATATATTTTGGTATGCAATTGGGCATTGGAAATTGATTAGGATCATAAGACACTTGGTATGGTGCATATAACCTTAGAAATAATTTTTAAAATTCAAGGTTCTAATGCCCTTTATCCACGCTTCCACTCCTTTCAATTGGTATCAGAGCCACTATATTTGCCATTAAGATTGTTTATGAAGCTTAATTGTATGATTGGATCAAATTTGAATTGATTTGAAGCTGGTTTGGGTGCTCAAGAGGGGCGGCTTGGGTGAGATACACTCCCCAAGGGTGTGTTTAGATTTTTGGGCCCATTATGTAATTGTTGTGTATTTTAAAGCCCATAATTAAGCCCATACCTAATTAAATTGTTTAATTAGAAATTTTAATCACACAATTAATTTTTGAAAATTATTTTCAAGGTATTAAATTTGGAAAAAGATTTCTAAATTTAAAATTATTTGAATGAGATTCAATTTTTAATTTTGGTTGAATATATGATGTTCAATTAATTTTTAGTATGTATATTTTATTTAATTGTTAAATTTTAATATACATGATGGATGATCATAGACAATAAAAGACCAATGTGATTGGATTTATTTTTTTTTATTTTTCTTTGGGATATAAGATAATTAATTTTATTTTAGTGGCATGTATTATAAATGTTGTAATAATTTAGGTTATAATTTCATTTATTTGAGGACTTTAAAGTCCATATTCTTGTAAACTCACCTTGGTATGCGAAGGATTACAATGTAATTGGATTGCAAGAAGATCAAGGAGGTCAAGAGTATTGGTGGGACCAGTAGGAGGAAATCAAGATCAAGGGTTGATTATGTACTCCTTCAGCAACTCTTGCAAAATGAATGAATGAAATACACTTAGAAATGCCTTGATTCAATTCTTGGTGGCTCAGAATTGAATCCCTTAGAATGTCCATGATCATACCATATTATTTGTTTATCCATATATGCATGAGATGTATTTGAATGTATGCAAGTATATGATATATACATGCTAATTGGATAATTTGCAAAATGAGACCATAATAGTAATTAAGTCGACCACAAAATCTTCCAAACAAATGATTAAGTTGGAAATGGTATAATTAAAGTAATTATATCATGGCCCTCCATTGAGGCAATTATTTTAAGAAATTTTAAATGCTTGCATGTGATGCATTTATTTAAGAGATTTTCTTAAGAATAATTGTTAAGCATAAGATGTTGTAAATATGTAAATAGTTGGTGGCCAATAATGGGTGTGCCTGAGGACATTAAAATTATTTGCATGTTTACTAGCTCAATGGGATCAACTTAACTAATGCAAGATAATTCAATAATAGATGTGCCTGAGATTTTGAGCATTAGAAGCTAAATAAATGATTGAACCTCACATGAGATGTGATGGGCAAGGAGTTGCTCACTTATAGTTTATTGTAATTCCAATAATGGATGTGCCTGAGGATGATCAATAAGAGTATAAGAATTCAATCACTCACTAGAAATCTATCTAACTAGGATTTTCATTTCCTACTTTGGAAGTGTAGGATTCGCCAAGTTAGTGGGTGGGAGGACCAATTTGATAAAAAGACCATGATCATTTTGGTTAATTACTTGATACATTTACTAATTAATCTAGTTATTTTTTGTAGTTAATTTTTTTGATAATAATGAGCACACAACAACCACCACCATCCAATATCCTTGCAAGCATACTTGATCATAATAGATTGACAGGACCTAATCTTTCTGACTGGCTCAAAAATTTAAAACTTGTCCTGAACCTAGAACGTATTGGATATGTTTTAGACTCGAAGGTTTCTGGTCCCTTACCTCCAGAGGCCAAGCAAGAGGAACTAGACACTTTGGATAAGTGGAAGGAGCATGATATGAGAGCCAAATATTACATGCTTGCTTCTATGACTAATGAGTTACAAAAGCAGCATGAAAATATGCAGAATGCAAGTGAGATCCTCCTTCACCTGCAAGAGTTGTATGGTGAGCTCAACAGGAATGCTAGGTATGAGATATCTAGACAGCTATTCCGCATGAGAATGTCTGAGGAACAGAATGTAGGAGATCATGTCTATAAGATGATTCGACTAATTGAGTAGCTGGAACATCTTGATTTTCACATGGATTTCCAACTGCAGATGGATCTGATCCTTCAGTCCCTGCCTGAGTCATTTGAGAATTTTGTGACAAATTTCCATATGACAAAGCAAGAGTGTACTTTGGCTGGGTTGCTTAACATACTGGTTATTGCCCAAAAAAATATGTCGGGCAATAAAGGAAAAGTGGTGGCTTTGATTGCATCTTTTTCTTCTGCTGGAAAGTCCAAAAAGAAGAAGGATAATAAGAATAAGAAACCTCAAATTCCTGGACCTTCCAAGAAGATAGCCAAACAGAAGGGCAAGACCGAAGCTGACAAAGGTAAGGGAAAGTGTTTCCACTGCCAGAAGGATGGGCACTGAAAAAGGAACTGCCCAGAGTATCTTGCTTCTCTGAAAGACAAGAAGGATAGACCTTCAGAAGGTATGTCTGTGTCTTATTATTTAGATTCTGATGATACTCATAGTTCATCTACAGCTTGGGTTTTAGATACTGGTGCTAGTTCTCACATTACTTTTGATATACAGGAACTAATAAGTAGTAGCAGCTTGCAGACATAAGATATTAGACTCTGGGTTGGCAATGGCTCAACTGTTGAAGCTTTAGCCATAGGATCTAAATCTTTATACATGAATGGACATGTTTTGTATTTAAATAATGTTTTGTATATACCTGATGCTTTTAAGAACATCATTTCTATATCTAGTTTGACTAGAAATGGCTATGAATTTCAGTTCACAAATGATGTTTGCAATATTTATTTTGAAAATAAATATGTTAGCTCGGGTTATATGCATGATGGACTTTATTATTTAGATAATAATGTTAAATACAAATTTAATGCAAGCAATCTAAATGAATGCAATGCCATAATGAAAATCAACTCAAGTTCAAATTATATTCGGCACGTAAGATTAGGTCATGTTGCAGAAGATAGGATTGCAAAGCTGGAGAAAATGGGGATTTTATCCTCATTGGGTTCTGAACCTACTCCAACTTGTGAATCCTGCCTTCAAGGCAAAATGACTAGATCACCTTTTGTTAGACAAGGGTTAAGAGCTAAAATTATTTTGGAATTGATACATAGTGATGTATATGGTCCATTTAAGGAAATGGCTAGATGCGGTTTTCATTACTTTATTACCTTTACTGATGATAAATCAAGGTTTGGGTATTTGTATTTGATGAAATACAAACATGAATCCTTTGAAAAGTTCAAAGAATTTAAATGTGAAGTAGAAAATCAAATAGAAAAAAGTATTAAAACTCTTCGATCAGATCGTGGAGGTGAATACTTAAGTACTGAATTTGATGAATACTTGAAAGAGCATGGCATTGTCTCCCAACTGACTCCTCTAAGAACGCCACAACTGAATGGTGTATTTGAAAGGAGAAATCATACCCTATTAGATATGGTATGCAGTATGATGAGCTATACTGATATGCCAATCTCCCTTTGGGGATTTGCATTAGAATCAGTTTTGCATATTCTGAATAGGATTCCATCAAAATCAGTCTCTTCCACACCATATGAGATATGGAATGGAAGAAAACCGAGTCTTAAGCATGTTAAGATTTGGGGTTATCCAGCTTATATTAAAAAGCTGAACACTGATAAATTGAAAACCAGATCAGAAAAAGGTCAATTTGTTAGATATCCAAAAGAAATTGTGGATATTATTTTTATTTGCCTACATTACAAAAGGTTGTGGTAAGTAGAGATGCCATATTTCTTGAACAACAGTTTATTCAAGAAGGTCGTAAAGGAAGGAAAATAGAGTTAGAATTGGAGATTTCTGACCAACCAACAAATCAAATGGATATAGATCCATCTAGTCAACCTACACCTATTAATTAAAATCTACAGTAATTCCTCGCAGATCGACTAGGATATCTCACCCACCAGTGTTATTTAGTCATGAAGATGAACAAGAGTTATTTACTCATGAAGAAATAGATCATGGAGATGATCCTCTTACCTATGAAGAGGTTATATCAGATATAGATTCTTCAAAATGGATTGAAGATGAAATCCAAAATTGATTCCATGCATAAGAACCAAGTTTGGGACCTTGTTGACCCACTTGAAGGTATTGTACCTATAGGGAATAAATAGGTTTTCAAGAAGAAAATTGGTTCTGATGGAAAGGTAGATACCTATAAAGCAAGGCTAGTAGAGAAAGGGTTTCACCAAAGGCAAGGAATAGACTATGAGGAGACTTTCTCGACTGTTGCCATGCTTAAATCAATTAGGATTCTATTAGCAATAGCTACATACTATGATTATGAGATTTGGCAGATGGATGTCAAAATAGCTTTTCTCAATGGATACATTGATGAAAACATTTTCATGGAACAACCTAGGGGTTTTGAATCCCAAGATAGTTCTAAGATGTGCAAGCTAAAGCGATCCATTTATGAGTTAAAAAAAGCTTCGAGGAGTTGGAATATTCATTTTGATGAAGTCATTAAATCATTTGGTTTTATCAAAAATATGGATAAGCCATGTGTATATAAGAAGGTTAGTGAGAATGCTATCACTTTCCTTGTTTTATATGTAGATGACATTTTATTGATAGGTAATGACATAGGTATGTTGACAACTGTCAAGGTATGATTGTCAAATACATTCTCCATGAAAGACTTAGGGGAGACAACCTATATTCTTGGAATTCGCATTTATAAAGATAGAGCGAAAAGAATAATTGGTTTATCCCAAAGTCTATACTTGGAAAAGGTGTTAAAGAAGTTTAACATGCTTGATTCTAAGAGAGGATTGTTACTAGTAAGACATGGTATCCACCTTTCTAAAGAGATGTCTCCAAAGACACCAGAAGAAAGAGATAAAATGGCCAGGATTCCATATGCTTAAGCTATTGGAAGTTTAATGTATGCCATGATGTGTACTAGGCTGGATATCGCGTATTCTGTTAGTTTGACTAGCAGGTTTCAATCCAATCCAGGTTTGGAACACTAGATAGCTGTTAAGAACATCCTTAAGTACTTGAGAAGAACTAAGGATTTATTCTTGATTTGTGGAGGTGGTGACTTACAATTGGATGGTTATACTGATTCTGATTTTCAATCAGATATCGACGATAGAAAGTCTACCTCAGGGTATGTGTTCATTTGTAATGGAGGTACAGTTAATTGGAAGAGTTCCAAACAGAGTACAACTGCTGATTCCACTACAAAGCCGAGTACATTGCTGCATCAGATGCTGCAAAAGAAGTTGTTTGGATAAAGAAGTTTGTGACATAACTTGCAGTAGTTTCTTCCATTGAGTCAGCAGTTCCTCTCTACTGTGACAACAATGGAGCGGTCATACAGGCTAAGGAACCCCGATCTCACCAGAAATCCAAATACATAGAAAGGCACTACCACATTATCAGAGAGATAGTTGGGCGAGGCGATGTAGCCATGCAGAAAATAGCATCAGCCGAAAATCCAGCTGATCCATTCACAAAGCTTATGTCACAAACTCAATTAGACTGACATCTTGAGAAGATGAGTCTAAGATATTATAATGAATGGCTTTAGTGCTAGTGGGAGATTGTTAGTAGTATGCCCTAGAGTATATCATTTTATATGTATCTTGTACATATTTTATTAATAAAAATGCAATTTCACTTTTCCATTTACATAATATATTTATGTGTAATAGAAAAGGTCCATTGATATTTTGTTAGAAATTCTATTCTTAAGTTGTTAAGAATATAAGTGACAGTATTTCTAGCACAAAGTATCATAAATTAGTTCACAATCGAGGATACTTCACAAAGGACATGACTTATCCAGAAAGATTTTAATCATGTTTGTTCCCAAGGTATTTATATGAGATATAAATAAGATGGAGTGGTAAGTCTCATACCACATAACAAACATGATAGGCACTTATACATGATAAGTAGGCCGAACCAGTGACACTTATGACAAGCACATGGAGTTTACTCTTATCAATGCATTGTCATATATCATATCAGTGTATGTAATCTTTAGACCTGAGATAATACAATTATCTTGTATATAGGTGGTTTGAGCTTGATACTACTTTCATACTTATACTGTGTATGGGTATATGGGCATGTGTTGGCTCCTACTAGTTATATATGGAGATAGGTGTTGATCAAGATGGAATCCGTTGCCCTAAGTAAATAGGGATTGTTATGGAAAGTCAATCATTATATTATTTCTGTGTATTCTGTATTCCTATTTAGGATTTCTTATTTAGGATTTCTTCCTAATTAGTATAACACAATTATAGGAATCAATTGTATATAAATACCCATGTACAGATTAATTGAAATCAATGAGAATCATCTCTTTCTACATCTCTTTCTACATGGTATCAGAGCAGGCCATCTAGGGTGACTATTTGTTCTCATCACCCAGCTCAGGAGAGACCTTGGCCGCCGACCGGCCGTTTTGATTCCGATCAATATTGCCAGCGTCGCCTCAATCCCCTCACTCCACCACTGTGTGCTGTTGCCTGATCCAGCACACCATTAAAGGACTTCTGAGGTTTGGCTCTAAGATCCTATTTCGGTATTTACTTGATTTGTGATTTTGGATTATTTTGTTGCTGTCAGCACTTTGGATTAGCGTTTCGGTTAGTTTTCTTTGTCTCAACAAATGGCAGACAATAAGAATGTTATTTCTGATGTGATTCCGATGATGACTAAGATCACGGAACACAAACTTAATGGTTCAAATTACCTGGAGTGGAGTAAGACTGTTAGGGTCTATTTGCGTAGCATTGATAAGGATGATCACCTTACTAAAGATCCACTCATCGATGATACACAACAAACTTGGCTAAGGGAGGACGCTCGGTTGTTTTTGCAAATGAACTCAATTCACAAAGTGAGGTAATTAGTTTAATTAATCACCGTGAATTTGTTAAAGAATTGATGGATTACTTAGATTTTCTCAGATTCTCGTAAAGGGAATATCTCCGTATTTATGATGTTTGTAAGGCATTCTACCGTCTTGAGAAAGAGAATAAGTCTCTCATGGCTTATTTTATGGATTTTAAACGGGTATATGAGGAACTTAATATATTGTTGCCTTTTAGTTCGATGTGAAAGTTCAAAGAGCCCAACGGGAGCAATCGTTGTTATGAGTTTTCTTGCAGCCTTCCTTGAGTATGAGATCGCTAAATCTCGATTCTTTCCGATTCGAGATTTTCTCTTTGTATGAAACATTCACACAAGTCCTTCGTACAGAGAGTACCCAATCTTCACAGCCTGCCATTAGTGCTCTCATTAGCCGAAATCCAAATGAACAACATGGTAATAGAAGAGGAAGTAGAGGAGGAATTACAGCAAATGTATAATCAGCGTAATGGAGAGGCTAGTTCTAATCAGACTCAAGAGGAGTCATTTGTTATTATTGTCATGAGCACAGCCATACAAAATATAATTGTCCGCAACTTCAGAGGAAAAATCAGCGATCACAGATGGCAAATATGGCAGCAGAGGATTCTACGGTATCTTCCTCTGAGAAAACTATTTTGGTATCTGCAGAGGATTTTGCACAGTTTTCCCAATATCAGGCATCTCTAAATCATGTACCGCGGTTGCTTGTTTGCTCCAGTACCGTAACACCTCTTGAAGCTCATTGTAGATTGGGTCATCCTTCTTTGTCTACCATGAAGAAGTTGTGTCCTCGATTTGATCTTTATCGATTTAGAATGTGAGTCGTGTCAGTTTGCAAAACATCATCGTTTGCCTTCTGTGTCTAGAGTCAATAAACGGGCTTCATCCCCTTTTGAGTTAGTTCATTCTGATGTTTGGGGTCCTTGTTCTGTTACTTCTAAAATTGGATTTCGTTATTTTGTTACTTTTATTGATGATTACTCTCGTGTTACCTGGTTATATTTAATGAAGAATTGTTCTGAGTTGTTTTCTATCTTTTGTGCCTTTTGTAATGAAATCAAAACTCAATTTAATATTTCTGTACGCATATTAAGAAGTGACAATGCTAAAGAATATTTTTCAGCACAATTTCAATCTTACATGACACAAAATGGCATTCTTCATCAGTCTTCCTGTGTGGATACCCCATCCCAAAATGGCATTCTTCATCAGTCTCACACACCTGAACAAAATGGCTATGCTGAAAGAAAGCACAAACATATCGTAGAAATTGGTTGGGTCTTGTTACACAATGCTAACATAGCCAACAAATACTGGACTTATGCCGTTGAAACTACATATATACCATCAATCGCTTACCATTGACTCAAACACAACCTGCTACTCCTTATGAATTGCTTTTTAAAATTAAGCCAAATTATACTGAATTACGTGTTTTAGTTCCCTTTGTTATCCTTGGCTCACCCCTTATACTAAGAATAAATTAGTTCCTTATTCCACACCATGTATCTTTTTGGGTTATATCTTCCCTTTTTGTTCTCTCTGTTTCTTTGAATTATGGTCTTGATGCCATTTTTTGTCATCCAAATTGAGATATACTCTAATAATAACTTGCAAAAAAAAAAATAAAAAATAAAGGAATAAAATGGGAAAATAAATAATAGAATAGAGCGAATTAATCTCATTATTAATTTTAACATTGAGATAACAAGTTATGTAATACTTATGATTTTTCATTTTATATAATTTTGATTTTATAGGATTTATGAAAGTTTTAGATTTTTGAAATTTATTAAATCATAGTTCAATTTCATTTTTAAATTTGGTTGACAACTAATTAAATATTAAGGTAAACTACAATTTACTCTGAGTTTGACAAAACCTATAATTTAATTCCTATGTTTTCAAAAGCAAGTAATTTTGTTCTTGAAATTTGAAAAAACCTATAATTTAATCCATACTATTAGAATTCTACTACATTACTGTTAATTTTAATAAAAATGACTAAAATGCTCTTATCTTTATTTTTAATCAGAAAACAATTATCACTAAGGTTTTATTTTCTTAATAGTTTGTCCTTGAGAATTTGTTTTATTAATAATTTAGTTCCTATATTTTTAAAATATGGGCACTATTAAATTAAAAAATTTTAAATTTAAATTATTAAAATATGGATTAATTACTTTAAGGCCTTAAAAATTTTTGTTAATTACAAAATCAACCATATATTTTACAAATTGATCCTTAAATATTATAACTATTTATAAATAAGCCTTTCTAATTTTGTAAAATTCTATTTATGCCATTATTTTAATATTATATATATATATATTTCAATTTATAATATATTATATTATATTATTATATATAAAAAATGATGAATATGGACGCAAATTGTTATTAAAATAAAATGTAACGCCCGTGCTCCAACCACTAGAGGAATTATCCGCTGCGCCCACCCCATCCTGAGCCTCACGGTTTTGTTCTATAGGTGGAATGGAGAACTCCCCAGGAGGCCACCCATCCTAGAATTTCTCCCAAGCGAGCACGCTTAACACCAGAGTTCTTCCAACTCTCCAGGCCATTCCATCAAAAGGCGCCTCTAGTGATTAGTTTCCCCTATTTCAATGTATAATTCGATTCATTCCTGTGCCGCGCATTTCACTACCCTAGGTAGCCTCGATATCCTACAAGCTTACCAGGAGTTTACTCTCTTATGCCACTCCCCGTACTCTTCAAACCGCTTTTCCGGGTTGGGTCGTCACAGGCTCACCTGTGTGGTTCAAGGAATCAGATGGAAGCTATTGGGCCTGTGACAACCCAACCCAGAAAAGTTGTCCGATGAGGGCGGGGAGTGGCATAAGAGAGTAAACTCCTGGTAAGCTTCTAGGATATCGAGGCTACCTAGGGTAGTGGAATGCGCGGCATAGGAATGAATTGAATTATACATTAAAATAGGGGAAACTAATCACTAGAAGCGCCTTTTGATGGAATGGCCTGGAGAGTTGAAAGAACTCCGGTGTTAAGCATGCTCACTTGAGAGAAATCTGAGGATGGGCGACCTCCTGGAAAGTTCTCCATTCCACCTATGGGACAAAACCATGAGGCTCAGGATGGGATGGGCCAAAGTAGACAATTCCTTTACTGGTTGAAGCACGAGCATTATAGATGGCATCAGAGCAAAGTCGGAACGGCAATACGTAATGCCTATGATTCCTGGGAACTCTTATGCGTGAACTGTGGCAAAACATGGCTCTCCACCCAGGGGCTTACAGGGACGGCCATACATAATGCCTATAAGTGCTCTGATAAGTATCCTTTTTTGCCACTAAAGACAGTGAAAGGTGGTATCAGAGCCAGACCCCCTTTAGTAGATGTAACGTCCTGTTCTAACCACTAGAGGAATTATCCGCTTTGGCCCACCCCATCCTGAGCCTCACGGTTTTGTCCCATAGGTAGAATAGAAAACTTCCTAAGAGGCCACCCATCCTAGGATTTCTCTCAAGCGAGCACGCTTAACCCCGGAGTTCTTCCAACTCTCCAGCCTATTCTACCAAAAGGCACCTCTAGTGATTAGTTTCCCCCATTTCAATATATGATTCAGTTCATTTATGTCTCCCATTTGGATAAGGGCACCAGCGAGCCTTGCCCTCTCAGAGGACCATTCTAGTCGAGATCTTCCCTTTTCGCACGGGATATTACAATCCCACCAACTTCCTACTGATTTGTCCTTGAACCACACATCTACTAGAGGGGGTCTGGCTCTAATACTATCTGTAACACCCTATTCCAACCACTAGAGGAATTGTCCACTTTCGCCCAACCTATCCTGAGCCTCACAGTTTTGTCCCATAGGTAGAATAGAGAACTTCCCAGGAGGTCACCCATCCTAGGATTTCTTTCAAGCGAGCACGCTTCACGCTGGAGTTCTTCCAACTCTCTAGGTCATTCCACCAAAAGGCACCTCTAGTGATTAGTTTCCCCCATTTCAATGTATGATTTGGTTCATTCATGTCCCCCATTTGAACAAGGGCACCAGCGAGCCTTACCCTCCCAGAGGACTGCTCCAGTCAAGACCTTCCCTTTCTGCACAGGATGTTACACAAAACTTTAAGGACTAAATTATTTTTAGATTAAAAATAGAGTTAAAAGCATTTTGGTATTTTTGCTAAATTTAATGGGGAATTAACTGTAATTCTAATGATCTAGACTAACTTCGGGTTTATTAAAATGTCAAGGACAAAATTGTTTAGTTTTACAATTGCATGGACTAATTTGTATGTTTAACCAAATCTCAGGGACTAAATTGCTTGATTTTGAAAATACAAGGACTAAGTTATAAATTTTATCAAATCTTAAGTACTAAATTATAGTTTTCCCTAAATATTTTTTTATAAAGCTTTCATACTTTATGTATTGTCCATATATCTCTAAGGTAAAGGAAAGAGAATGATAATAGGAAGAAGGAAGGAGGTTGTGACTAGAGCTCCAATTGACCACCATTAAACCATCGGCGAGCCCCTTAGGAATCAACTGTAGTAGTAACAAATATAGGGAAGAGAAATAGAGGTGTTTCTAGTAAAGCTCCTCGTTGTTTAGACAAACCTAGCATGCTAATGTACTCCTTAGGCTGTGGCTTTGATTCCCAACCAGCTCAATGATGAATGGTGGCAAAGAGAGGCTATCGAAAAAAGGGCAACCACAAGTTTCTAACACTCAATCTAAAGGAATAGTACAGCCAACAGGTGCTTATAACTCAATAGATAACTCCTCACCTTATAGTGCTCGTAGCAATGGTGGTGTTTGACTTTCCAGCAATGACAACCCCTAATAATAGTGGTGGTGCATCAAATATCAGCTCTAACACATTGTTTCGACATCTTGACGCTTACATTATATTTGGGAGAAGTGTAAGGTAGGATTGTAGAATTTTCAGTTTAAACCTGTAACATCCCGAAAATTTCAAGCTCTGAATAATACTAATTTTGGTATGTGAATAGTACTATTCAAAGCTAGCTCAAGGACTAAAAATAAGATGAAAATTAATTGAGATATGCAGAATAAAAATAGAAGTGACCATTGGATTATGGACTTAATCGGTATTATTAAAAAAGATATACTATAACCCGATGAAGGACATTTTGGTCAATTCACCTGAAAAGTTGACTTTTGACTAAAATGTCAATTAAGGTAAGTGAGAATAATACTTTGAAAAGGAATTTAATTAAGTGAAAGGTGTATGAAAATTTATAAGAGACATAGAAAGAATTATTAAATTTTAAATAATAATAATAATAATTAAAATTATATATATATATATATATATATATATATTGGGATATTTATATACAAGACAAATGCATTAAAAAAAAAAACATTTCATCATCTTCTTCCCTTGGTTGTCGTCCCTCCCTTTCTCTCTCTACCTCTATTTTTTATCAAACCAAGCTTCCCAAACCCTATAATTTCTCCACAAATTTCATTGAAAATCACAAGAAAACTTTGAATTAGACCTTGAATTGAAAAAAGGAAATAAGAAAATCAAGGGAAATTGGAAGATTGGAAAGATGGGAAATTGGAAGATTGGAAAGATAGGAAATTGACCAATTAAGGTAAGTGGAGATTCTTGTTAAACTAGTTATGAATTTATAGATTTTAAGTTTGATTCTTGAAATTTTGATTGAAATTGATGAAAATCATGCATGAAGAGGAGAAATTTGGTCATGATGATAAGAGTTAGGGTTTATGAGTTTTGATATGATTAATTTGATTCCTAGGCTTGAATGAGGTAGTAAGCATGATCAGGAACTTGAAATTTGATTGAAATTGAGAGATAGCAATTAGGGTTTGCATGTAATTAGATTTCTTGTGGTATGGAGCTTAATTAGTGTTAATATGGCTATATTATGACTATTTGAGGTGCCTTTGTTGAGAAACAACCATGATTTAGTGGAGAAATTAAGTGAATTGAAGTGATGCCCTAAGTGCTAAATCTGGACAGCTTGAGTCCAGTGGGGTTATTTGCTCATAACGTGAGCTACATAACTCCAATTGACATGAAATCAACGGAAAATGAAAACTAAGACAAAACACTAAAACTTTCGTGTGGAACACTTGACCTGAAAATGGCTGGAAGATACCTCAATTAGGGCTAGAATCCGGCAATGCAAAACTAGATTATGGAAAATTGACCAAATGAATAGTACGTACTTAATTGAGAATAAATCACTCTATAAAACTCCAAATTGAGTGATTCTTAAACCTGTGTAATTTTGAGACATAGGAGAACAATTTATATAGAGATTGTGAAGCTAAATTATGACTAGAACCTATTCAAATTAGCTAGACAATGTGAATCCAAAAATCTGATTGCATTCTAGAATAGCCCTGAAAACCTGAGAAATTACCACCTGAATAGTTTTGGTAAAATGACCATAACTGAAGTTACATAAATGCAAATTAGATGATTCCAAAGCTAAAATAACCATAAGACATAGTGTAACACCCTCCCTGTAGCAACTCCGTACATTCTATTAGATGACCGATTATCGATGCGGGCTAGAACGTCCGGAAAAATATTTAAACTAAAGTGAGAAACCATAATTAATTCAAATATTAACAAGAAAAATTTAGGAAAAATTTTAAAAATAAAATACAACCAAGTTAAATGAGCCGGTGCCCTAGCGATGGGTAACCTAGTGGGAAGTTACGATTCTCGCAACTAGAAGCCCTAGACCCGGGGAAAAATTTATAAAATAATTTTTGAGACTCCAGAGAAGGGTCATTGAGGTTTCTATGGCATTAGAATGCCAAGGAAATGCTTAGAAAAATTTTTCAATCGGTACAGACAATTTTGGTCTGTTAAGCCAAACGGAGGGCATTTTGGTCATTTCGCCTTCACAGGTGATTTTTGGCCGACTTGTCCAGTTAAGTAAATAATTATTATGATACAAAATATGAATAAATATTGCTAAAAATTAAATTAAAAATGAGTAGAGAAGAGAAGAAAAGAAAATAAAAGAAAATACCAATTATGACATCATATGATGTCATTAAACACTTACCCACCAATCATATTTAATCAACACTTAAATTAACTAATAAAAAGTGGATAAGAATACAGCAAAAACTCAAAAACTCAGCAGCCATCACCTTCACAAAAAATTCAGCCGTCTCCCTCAAACTCAATACCCATTCCACCATTGAAAGCTTACTAAAGCTTTATAACTCACCAAATCTCACCCCAAAACCCTAAACACCCTTCACAAAAATTAACCCCCACATCAAGAGCAAGGTTTTGATTATCATAAAGTGAAGAAATTCCAAGGTTTATACAAGCCAATAAAGAGACCAAAGAGGTTAGTGCATATTAATTACTTAATCTTGTTTATTTCTTAAAACTTAGTTTGAATATGAACAAATAATTAAGAAATTGAGATAAATCATGTGTGAAATTGAGAATGAAATTTTGGCCAGCATTATGGGAGTGGTAGTTGATGGTTTTGATGGATTTAAAATGGCTTAGAAATGGTGTTGATGTGTAGACATAAATTTGAAATGGATTAGTATGCCTAATTGACATGTGTTGTGTGAACCTTGAATTTGAGCTAGGGTTTGGACACAAAAACTTAGATCTTGTTCATGTGTTAGTGAATAAAAGTTTAAATGGTCAATTAGTGACCATGTGGCTGTGTATGATGAAGAATTGAAGTGATTTGTAGCTTGGGATTTGAGTTTGGCTAAGCTGCCTTGTGTGACCTGCAGGTCTGGATGTGAGTCCAGCTTGTTTGGGTAGCTATAACTTGGGTTGTGTAGGTTCAATTGGTGCAAGGCCAATTGGACATGAAACTAGACACATAATGGCACAACTTTGGTATAGAAATCTTGCCTAGAAAACCAAACCAAATTAGCCTAAAAATTGTCCTAATCTGGGTAACTTGCATTCTGCCTGGACAAAATGATTAAATGAACAGTATTTATTCATTTGGTCATAACTCAGTGTAGAAAGGTCCAATTGACCTGAAATTTTACCAGCAGAAAGCTGAGAGATAGACCTACAACTTTCATGAGGAACAAAAATCCAAATTCTGACCATGACCTAGTTAAATTGCCAACCAAACTTAGGTTACCAAATCTGGCAGAACCAGTTTTGCCCAGAATTTTGGATTCTGTCCGATCCAGCCAGTTATGGTTTTTAGGCCATAACTTGAGCTACAAAACTCCAAATGGGGTGATTCAAAAGAGGAAATATAACTAGACAAAATAAGGAACAACTTTCATGAAGATAATTTTGCCAAATTCCTACTGTAAAAATGACCAATGGAACAGTAAACACAAGGCTTGAAATCTGAAAATTTTGAACAACTAGTACTAAGCTTAGAAATGGTATTGGCAACTAATACCAACAATTTTAGAATGCAAAATGTGGTATGTTGGGAGTATTAAAACTAATGTACCTATGGTCTATGCAAAATTCAACATTTTAGTTGACTAATGAAATGAATAGTAACACATAAACTTAAATTTCAAGAATTGTAAAGTTTAAAAGTGTAACATGCTCTAGTACACCTAGCAAGATTGGTTTGGATAGGTTGACATGACAATAGGGTTTAGTTAGTAGTACTGCACATGGCATTGTGCCATTCTATGATATGGCTTTTAGCCATTCTAACATTGTGTTGAGATGTGGCCTTGTGCCTAATGTTATTACAGCTTATTAGCTGTTCTGTTGCACACCGGGAGACACACATGTGACCGATGGTGTGACGGCCCGAGGTACTTGATACCCAGTGCCAGTTTACTCGTTTATCTAGTCTAGTCATCCAGTATAGGTTACTTGGGCAACCAAAAATAAAAGTTGATAAATTTAATGAAATAATGAATATAATAAGTACCAAATAAATAAGACTATCAATAATTATAAAAAATTTGTCTACATGAGACATCAATACACTCACTGCATATTTATTTTTTTTATTAGTTCTTTTTATTTTATTATTGGCACCACTAAGCATTATTGCTTAGCGTGTCGCTTTTTGCCATACGTAGGTTCTAGAGAGATAGACAGAGAGCCCAACAGACTACAAACTGGGTGAGGTCACAGATCTGCCTAGCGTCAGAGTCACCTCTCATCTACAGTGCATCAGTGGTAGGACCTTTAGGTCCCTTTTGAAATTATGTTTTTGCATTTTGTAATAGGTAGTAGTTTGTGATTTGTAAATTATGAACTCATGTAAATAGTAAATTTATGTAATCATATATTAATGTACATATTTTGAAGAATTTTGTTAATTAATATAATTTGAGAATATCTTCATGAAATTTTAGTTTATTTTGAATTTGAATGAAATTGTGGATTAATGTTGAGAACTTGAAATGATTGCTAATGTTGAGACCATGTTGATGGTTATTGGAGTTTGAGAATGATTGGAAATGATTATTGGAAGTGTTTTTCATAGGTTTCAAAGAACTGTTTTCTCCATTTTTAGCCGATACTCTGCCGGATTTTCTATAAAATTTTTGAAACCTCAAATAAATTATAATTTCAATAAATGACTTAAATAAATTATATTTCATAAATTATACTTCATAACTATGAAAAAAATAAATTAGGAAGAATAAAAAAATGATTGAATTAAAATAGGGTGTTCCGGTACACTGTGTGGTATATCTTGCTCATTCTGCTTGTAGGCAGTAAGGGGTGTCACATTTAGTGGTATCAGAGCACGGTTTAGGCGTTTCTAGGCCTAGATCGAGTCCATACCATGCATTGCATTTATAAGAGTCGAGATGACTTTAATGCAGATCTGTTTGTCTTTGTTATTGTGAATAGGATATGGACCCTACATCACAGAGGGCAGTTGAGAAGGAAGTAGAGAGTCATGCTTCACCTGCGGCAGCTGAGACTGGGGGTAGGGGAGAACCTACTCTGCTAGATCAAGCAGAGCTTGCTCAGCCTCCACAGGCCATGTTCCAGCAAATGGTTGAATTCTTCAGACAAATGGCTGGGGTAATGCCACCACCACCACCACCACCTCCACAGCAGAAATCACACCTGGAAAGACTGAGATAATTTGGAGCAGTGGATTTCTTTGGCAAGAGAGAAGATGATTTTGTTGTAGCCGAAAATTGGTTGAACAGAACAGGAAGGGTTTTAAAACAACTCCACTGCACTCTAGAGCAAAATCTAGAAGCTGTTGTATCTTTGTTGCAAGATGATGCCTACCAATGGGGGAGTGTTTAGGGGACCAACCCCAGCATCTTCTGCATGTCTGCATTGCCTGAAGTGACATAAGGGGGAGTGTTAGAGAGTGACTGGTGCTTGCTTAAGGTGTGGGTCGACAGAGCATCAGTTGAGGAACTGTCCACGCAGAACTACTACAGCTGCTCTAACACAAGCAGACAGACCTGCTCCTACACCACAAAGGGGTAGGAAATCTGGCAAATCTAAGGAAGTGGGACCATCACAGAGACCTGCATCTGAGCTAGTAGAGAGGCCTGAGAGCAGACCACCTGCCAGAGCCTATGCCATGAGAGCTCAGGAGGAGCAAGATGCCTCGGACGTTATTACGGGTACGTTCTCCCTCTACAATACATCTGTGCATGCATTGGTGGATCCAGGATCCACTCATTCATACATCTGCATCAACTTACCCATAGAAAGGGGGATATTGGTAGGGGAGAGTGACCAAGACATTCTGGTCACTAATCCATTGGGCCGCAGTGTAATGGTGAATAAAGTGTACAAAGGTTGCCCATTAAGGATTCAGGGGTATGAATTCTTGGCAGACCTGATTGAGTTACCTTTCCATGAGTTTGACGCGATTTTGGGAATGGACTGGTTGTCATGTCATCAGGCAATGGTTGATTGTAATGAGATCACAGTTGTGGGGGAAAGGACAGATTTCTTGTCCAATGTCATCTCAGCCACAGTTGTAAGAAAACTGATGAGAAAAGGCTGTGAAGCCTACCTAGCACATGTGGTGGATACTAGGCAGGCTAAGCCAGATCTGTGTGACATACCCACAATAAGAGACTTCCCATACATGTTCCTTGAAGAATCGCCTGGCTTGCCACCAGAAAGGGAAGTTGAATTTGCTATTGAGATACTGCCGGGTATAGCACCAATCTCTATTACTCCTTATAGGATGGCACCCACAAAATTGAAAGAACTGAAAATCTAGTTACAGGATGTCACACCCTACTCCCCCGTAAGATGTAACATGATCCCGTAGTACACCTAATGAATTCCCGTACTTCGTCTACCAATAACCCATTAGATATACTACAAGGGATTTTAAAAATAATTTTTGTGAAATTTAAATCATGGACTAAAATCTGGTATTATAAAATTTTTTCAAAATTTTGGCAAAGTGCCGGCTGTATTTTGAGAAAACAGTTCTTCAATCCTGCAAAAGAAAATGCTCCCAATATGTTTTCTCAAATACAACTTCAATAACTTCATTTGAACCCATAATTCAAATCTCAATAATCAAATCAATCTACTAATAAAAGAAACATTTCATTGATTACAAGACTCAAAATTAATATTACAAAACTATTCAGATAAATGAAATTCCATATTTACATTTACAATAATTTACATTTAATTACTTATCAAAATATTTTACAAGAGTTTTTATACAACTGCTCAAATAATTTACATCCATATTATTACATGCATACATCAAAACCTATGTACATGGGTGTACCTATAATATACCTGGAGCTGATCTGAAAGTGTCTTCAAAGAAACTTACTCACTACTCTATGCTCTTCTTACCTGCGACAGCATACAAAGCTATCGCTGAGTGATGAACTCAGTGGTGCACAACTATAATTTAAAACATAGTATAATTTACATTGACAAAATTTACAGTAAATAATTTAGAAATCTGAATACTCATCAAATTCCAAAACTCAAAATATTCATTGCCAATAATGTTAATCATTTGTATAAAATGACTTCGATCATGAAATTCAATTTATCAAATCATAACTAACCATTTAGGTAATTCCAACAAAATCAATTATACATAAATCATAATTGAAATCACAATTCTTTACCATTCAAAAGCCATTATGTATCTCAAAAACCATGCTGTATCTCAAAAATCATTCTTTATCTCACTAACTATGCAAGACTAATCCGAAAGGGCCATATTCGATGTGATTCTAACTCCCTATAGTCGGGGAGGTCGAATCAGATTCTAACTCCCTATGGTCGGGGAGGTCGAATCATCGTGCACAGTACCATCACAATAATGAATCTTTCGCAAGGGCCATAACGATAAGAAAACTTAGATCTAACCTCAAATCAGAGGAAAATCTAAGCCTGTGCACGTGCCATGGTAATCAAAACACAACTAACTCCATTGTCTTCTCAACAAATGAGAGAGACAGGTAATAACCTAGTCAAGCATCTATAATGAGATATAAAACAATATCACAATCCTTTTAATGAGCATAAATCACAATATAATTCGATTCAAATTCAATTCCAATATCCAATAATTTTTATGCTCATCACAATTCAAATCATAAATTTGCATTTTCCATGAAAATTACCATCACAATTCAAAATATGTTCTATCACAATTTTCCAAAACATAATTTATTCAATCCATAACAATGCTTAATACTTGTGGAAATACCATTTCACAAAGCTAAATTCATACATATTATAACAATTTTCAATAATCATTGAATTAAATCCAATGCTTGTTAAACATAATACATAAGAAAAGTATGTCATTTAATCATATGAAATATTCAAAACAAAATCAATAAAAAACTAGTTGTGCACAAACCTCTGATAATTGTCTCCTGGTCTTGACTCAGTATTTCCTTCCCTTTTCCTGAGTCTTTGCTAACTGAGAAACACAATTTGAAGTGTTTCAGTACTAAATTAAACTGTCTCTAACGATAATGCTTGATAAGTAATTCACTGAATGCTATTATTTGCTTAATCAACCTAATATATCGACCCTCGATGCATTCTAGGTAAATTAGGTTTTAATGTTACTAACATGTCACATTCGATAGTCTTTTAGGGTTGGTACATGTTACCAAATTCATTTCCATGTATCTTGCATTTTCTTGCAATTTGCTGGATTCCGGGATACTAGTTTGACCTAGCCGGATGACCTAGTTCCTTCGGTTTTCGGGTTTCGGTCAAAACTACAAACTTGTAGATCTATGTCTTATGGAACGCGGGGAAAAATTTCAGGTCATTCTGAGCTATGTAGACCAAGTTATGTTCATTTTACTATTACTGGTCAAATTGCACTAAAATTGGTCATTTTAGGTCATTTTAGGTCAATTTTGGTTCGGCTAGTTTTTGGACCCAAACTTGTGCAAGCTGTTTGACTTACTTATGTTCATTTCTGGGCTTTGGTGTCTTCATAAGACTTGTAGATATGGGTCTTAACTATTTATGGTCAAAATTTCAGGTCAATTGGACCTGTTTTGAGTGAGTTATAGCCTAAACACTAACTGCTGCCCAATTGGTAAATTTTCAGGCCTTTATTGCACTTAATCCGGATTTGGTCATTTTTCAAGCTACCTTGTAAGCAGAATTTTGGCAAGCTTCCTCCATGAAAGTTGGCACATTTTGTGCCTAGTTTCACCTCCAATTGGTCTCATACCAATTAGACCCACACACTCAAAGTTCTAGGCCTAAACTCAAACTGCCTTATTGCATTTCTTTCATACACATCAAGGATCACTCCTAACACTTACCAAACTCAACATTCAAGTCAATTCTGGTTGTACCATAACCTAAACATAATTTACAACATATTATAGGTCATTTTGGTAGCTTACAATTACATTCAACAAACACCATAAAGTGCAGAATTTGTCTAACTCAATTTACAACAATTCAATCACCAATTCATGCTCATTTACATGTCCAACTTCACACCATCATACATGCACTCAAACTGCCATAACCCCTATCACAAATTAACATTAATATTCCATAATCCAAGCATGAAATAACATCCTTATGGTTCACTAAACCAGGCTGCCATTTCATGCATTACATTCCCATAATTTCCAAGCATTCAAATTTCAATACACATTCACATGTACTAAGTATACATCACCCAAATGATTTCCTACACACATAAACATTTAATCAATGCTTTAATCCACCATTTACAAGCAAAAATAAACTGTCTTCAAGGTTTTTCCATGGCTGCCAAAAGTGCACATCCCCATTCAACATCAAACTCCAAAATTCCTTCCACAATTCAACTACCCATAACACCCACACAAATTTTAATGAAGCAAGGATGAAGGAAATGGACATATACCTCAAGTGGAGCTTGTCAAACCTCTTCAAATCTCTCCCTTTTTGCTCCCAAAATACTTCCCAAGGTGTGTACTTAAACTTTAATGAAGAAGACTTGAAGAAATTGTGGCTAAATCTTGAGTGGATGAAGCTCCACACATGGATGGCAATGGAGGTTTTGGGAGGGATTCCAATTTGGCTGGTTCTTATCTTTGAGGATGAAGATGGTAGTTTCAGTCCACTAATGCTTAATATGGGTACCTTAAGAGGTCACTAGTGGAGCACTAACTTGGTTAAATAAGTCATTAATCTTAATTTCCTTAATTTTGCTCATTTGCCACTAGTCTTTTACTATTTACATAATGTATCTCAATTTAATTTTTTATGTCATTTCTAAAGTGTAATATCATTTATTTTTAATGGACATTGAGGTCAAAAGACAACTCTAGGTGTCAAATGACCAAAATGCCCCACTTCGGGTTATATTCCTGATTTTTCAGTAACACTGATTTTTGTCTGTTTCCCGATTTTTCGTTTTTCTTTGTACTAATTTATTAATTTTTTTTTGATATTTCTAATGGTATTTGTACTTCAATAGGTGTCTATTTAAGTCTTAAAAATATTTTTCCAGGGTCCCCCGCGGTCTAGGGCTAGTCAACGGTCCACGCCGCGACTTTCTGATGCGGTCACCCATCGCTAGGGTTCTCGGCTCGCTTAACTTGGTTACATTTCTTTGCTATTATTTTTTCTTTGTTTTTATTGTATTTTCTTTTCTTGTATTTCATTATTTTATGTCTCCTCACTTATATCGAAGTGTAGTTCTAGGCATCCTAGCTGTCCGGACAACACTGGTCATCAGAACAGTAGAACGCACTACCGAACATAGCGGTGTTACAATTCTCCCCTCCTTAAAATAAATTTCGTCTCGAAATTTAACCTGGCATTAATCTCTGAATAGCTGTGGGTGCTGTCTCCTCATACCCTCTTCACGTTCCCAGGTAGCTTCCTGGCCTGAACGATGGTTCCACAGCACTTTAACTAGGTGTATCTGTTTATTCCTCAGCTACTTCACCTCATAAGCCAGAATTTCTATGGGTTCTTCCACATATGAGAGTTTTGGATTTTACCTCAATCTATTCAACTAATAGTACATGAGATGGGTCTGATCTGTACCTCCTTAACATGGACACATGGAAGACACTGTGTATCCTTGCTAACTCCGGAGGTAATGCTAACCGATATGCCAAAGGACCCACTCTTTCCAGAACCTCATATGTTCCGATGAAACGAGGACTTAGTTTCCCCTTTCTACCAAATCTCATAATCCTCTTCCAAGGAGAAACTTTGAGGAATACCTTATCACCCACTACATATTCAATATCTCTTCTCTTCAGACCAACATAGGACTTCTGACAGTCTGATGTAGCCTTGAGTCTATCTCTGTTTAATCTGATCTTTTCATCTGTCTGCTGAACAATTTCTGGCTTAATCATCTTCCTTTCACCTACTTCATTCCAACATAGGGGAGTTCTGCATTTTCTGCCATACAAAGCTTTATATGGAGGCATCCCAATGCTTGATTGGTAGCTGTTATTATAAGCAAACTCAATCAAAGGCAAGTGTGTATCCCAACTACCTTCAAACTCAATCACACAAGCCCGTAGCATATCCTCCAATATCTGAATAACCCTTTCAGGTTGGCCATCTGTCTGTGGGTGGAATGCTGTGCTGAAGTTCAATCTAGTTCTTAGGGCTCTCTGAAGACTACCCCAGAATCTAGAAGTGAACCTAGGATCTCTGCCGATACAATCGACATCGCACTCCATGCAATTTTACAATTTCATATATGTACAATCTGGCCAATCTTTCCAGGCTATAGTCCATCCGGACTGGCAAAAAGTGAGCAGACTTGGTTAGTCTATCAACTATGACCTATACTGCATCTTAACTATTCTGTGTCCTCGGAAGTTTCATCACAAAATCTAGAGTTATCCGTTCTCTTACTATGTTTCATAGGGTGCCACTTGTATGCTAGCTTCACACTTATTAATGTATACAAATTCTGTTAGTGGGATGTATCTGTTCCATCTCCCTCGGATTCAAGGACAGAAGTTCTCAGTATATTCTCGAGGGTTTATTACATTTTACAGGTTATTATTATCATTTCATTTCATTATTTATAGAAACTCAACAAGTTTCAAAATTAACCTGAATCACTTGTTTCGACTGTCCATCCGTCTGAGGATGATAAGTTGTACTGATATCTCTAAGCTTATAGTAATTACTGTGGTATAGGTAATTCACATTAATATAACTGAGTCACTGACTCTAGCTACCTTATAAGTGTAGTCGTTTGATAGGCTAGTTCTGAAGTTTTAAATTTCTGACTAAAATTTTCACATTTATTTCGAGTAATAGTACTCTATTCGGGTGCAACTGTATCAATTTATAGATTACTTACAAATATTCTTAATTTATTATACCACGAGGAAGCACGTAGCTCTACACAATAATCCCGTGTCGGTACTATAATCTGCAGCTTACCATACAAACATCGAGAACATTATATAGTCACTACGTTATAACCTCATGGACTAGGTTTTCTAACATCTTATCTTTCTCGAATCCACTAATATCCTAAACCGATTCTGATTACAATATCCATTAATAATTACGAACAGTAACATCTTTGCCCTCATCTAGAGCAATTCTATTACTGTAACTTACTTTTAGGTCCTCTTGCCTTACATTAAGTAGGCTCGCCAATTAGCTTTATAATTTATGGTATGTTAGAAAATACTTTTAGCTAACAATTCTTCCAAAATTAATGTCAATCATACTTGTTATTGTAGTTTTGATCCTAAAAGAATAGTCATTAACGCATTAAAATTTATTCCCCTATGAAGGAATAGCAACAAAACATAGAATTCTAACACTAACATATAAATAAGTAGTGCTGGGATCAAATAATAACTCATTGTTTCTTTCAAAAATTAAGAACTTACCAGTAGCTACATCCGAAGTTTTTGCTCTTTCCCCTTGGCACATAGTGGATGCTCTGATTGGTGCGCTACTATATTCGGGTTGATTCACTGTGTTATAGTGGTGAGGAGTACCAACTCTATTTCTATCTTGACTCTGACTGACGGTCTGTGAACTCCGAAAAGTAGATCGAGGTGCTCTAGTATAATCTTTAACAAACTGTCCAAGTTTTCCACAATTGTAGTAAGCTCCAGAGGCCCTTCGACAAATACCTCCACGTAGCTTACTACAAACATGGTAGAAACGGGCAGAATAGGAACTTCTGGTTGTTCGACGACTAGATCTTGGTGTTCTCTGCCCTGATGATCTGCCTCTATCGTATCCCTGAGCTCGGGATTCCTCAAATTCTTTTCTCTTCCTCAAATAATTGCTCGAGCTCTGACCCATAGATTTCTCCCTCTTCTCTATTTCACACTGCCCTTGTGGGGTTGGGTCAGATTGGGCTTGGGCCGTGATTATCACCATTTGTTAGAAAAAGTGGCCATTTATCGGGCCATTTGTGCGATAATTTGTATCTGTAAAACTGCACTGCCTTCGACACTTTGTGGAGCTGGAGCCTCAACTTGTACTTCTGTCATCATGGACTGTTCTATTGTCTCATTCTTCTCTTCCATATCTTTTCATAGGATTTTCTATTCCTGTACAACCAACATAAGGAGACTCCTCTCCGTTAGTTCATATTTATGATGTAAATATACTATATGTAACAAACATTTGAGCAGTTGTAGTTACCGATAAAAAGATTTCAAATTCACAGTTCAAAATTTACCTTAAAACCATTGCTCTGATACCACAAAACATGTCACACCCTACTCCCCCGTAAGATGTAACATGATCCCGTAGTACACCTAATGAATTCCCGCACTTCGTCTACCGATAACCCATTAGATATACTACAAGGGATTTTAAAAACAATTTTTGTGAAATTTAAATCATCGACTAAAATCTGGTGTTATAAAATTTTTTCAAAATTTCGGCAAAGTGCCGGCTGTATTTTGAGAAAACAGTTCTTCAATCCTGCAAAAGAAAATGCTCCCAATATGTTTTCTCAAATACAACTTCAATAACTTCATTTGAACCCATAATTCAAATCTCAATAATCAAATCAATCTACTCATAAAAGAAACATTTCATTAATTACAAGACTCAAAATTAATATTACAAAACTGTTCAGATAAATGAAATTCCAAATTTACATTTACAATAATTTATATTTAATTACATATCAAAATATTTTACAAGAGTTTTTATACAACTGCTCAAATAATTTACATACATAATATTACATGCATACATCAAAACCTATGTACATGGGTGTACCTATAATATACCTGGAGCTGATCTGAAAGTGTCTTCAAAGAAACTTACTCACTGCTTTATGCTCTTCTTACCTGCGACAGCATACAAAGCTATCGCTGAGTGATGAACTCAGTGGTGCACAACTATAATTTAAAACATAGTATAATTTACATTGACAAAATTTACAGTAAATAATTTGGAAATCTGAATACTCATCAAATTCCAAAACTCAAAATATTCATTACCAATAATGTTAATCATTTGTATAAAATGACTTCGATCATGAAATTCAATTTATCAAATCATAACTAACCATTTAGGTAATTCCAACAAAATCAATTATACATAAATCATAATTGAAATCACAATTCTTTACCATTCAAAAGCCATTCTGTATCTCAAAAACCATGCTGTATCTCAAAAATTATTCTTTATCTCACTAACTATGCAAGACTAATCCGAAAGGGCCATATTCGATGTGATTCTAACTCCCTATGGTCGGGGAGGTCGAATCAGATTCTAACTCCCTATGGTCGGGGAGGTTGAATCATCATGCACAGTACCATCACAATAATGAATCTTCCGCAAGGGCCATAACGATAAGAAAACTTAGATCTAACCTCAAATCAGAGGAAAATCTAAGCCTGTGCACGTGCCATGGTAATCAAAACACAACTAACTCCATTGTCTTCTCAACAAATGAGAGAGACGGGTAATAACTTAGTCAAGCATCTATAGTGAGATATAAAACAATATCACAATCCTTTTAGTGAGCATAAATCACAATATAATTCGATTCAAATTCAATTCCAATATCCAATAATTTTTATGCTCATCACAATTCAAATCATAAATTTGCATTTTCCATGAAAATTACCATCACAATTCAAAACATGTTCTATCACAATTTTCCAAAATATAATTTATTCAATCCATAACAATGCTTAATACTTGTGGAAATACCATTTCACAAAGCTAAATTCATACATATTATAACAATTTTCAATAATCATTGAATTAAATCCAATGCTTGTTAAACATAATACATAAGAAAAGTATGTCATTTAATCATATGAAATATTCAAAACAAAATCAGTAAAAAACTAGTTGTGCACAAACTCTGATAACTGTCTCCTGGTCTTGACTCAGTGTTTCCTTCCCTTTTCCTGAGTCTTTGCTAACTGAGAAACACAATTTGAAGTGTTTCAGTACTAAATTAAACTGTCTCTAACGATAATGCTTGATAAGTAATTCACTGAATGCTATTATTTGATTAATCAACCTAATATATCGACCCTCGATGTATTCTAGGTAAATTAGGTTTTAATGTTATTAACATGTCACATTCGATAGTCTTTTAGGGTTGGTACATGTTACCAAATTCATTTCCATGTATCTTGCATTTTCTTGCAATTTGTTGGATTCCGGGATACTAGTTTGACCTAGCCGGATGACCTAGTTCCCTCGATTTTCGGGTTGTGTTCAAAACTACAAACTTGTAGATCTATGTCTTATGGAAAGCGGGGCAAAATTTCAGGTCATTCTGAGTTATGTAGACCAAGTTATGGTCATTTTACTATTGCTGGTCAAATTGCACTAAAATTGGTCATTTTATGTCATTTTAGGTCAATTTTAGTTCGGCCAGTTTTTGGACCCAAACTTGTGCAAGCTGTTTAACTTTCTTATGGTCATTTCTGGGCTTTGGTGTCTTCATAAGACTTGTAGATATGGGTCTTAACTATTTATGGTCAAAATTTCAGGTCAATTGGACCTGTTTTGAGTGAGTTATGGCCTAAACACTAACTGCTGCCCAATTGGTAAATTTTCAGGCCTTTATTGCACTTAATCCGGATTTGGTCATTTTTCAAGCTACCTCGTAAGAAGAATTTTGGCAAGCTTCCTTCATGAAAGTTGGCACATTTTGTGCCTAGTTTCACCTCCAATTGGTCTCATACCAATTGGACCCACACACTCAAAGTTCTAGGCCTAAAACTCAAACTGCCTTATTACATTTCTTTCATACACATCAAGGATCACTCCTAACACTTACCAAACTCAACATTCAAGTCAATTCTGGTTGTACCATAACCTAAACATAATTTACAACATATTATAGGTCATTTTGGCAGCTTACAATTACATTCAACAAACACCATAAAGTGCAGAATTTGTCCAACTCAATTTACAATAATTCAATCACCAATTCATGCTCATTTATATGTCCAACTTCACACCATCATACATGCACTCAAACTGCCATAACCCCTATCACAAATTAACATTAATATTCCATAATCCAAGCATGAAATAACATCCTTATGGTTCACTAAACCAGGCTGCCATTTCATGCATTACATTCCCATAATTTCCAAGCATTCAAATTTCAATACACATTCACATGTACTAAGTATACATCACCCAAATGATTTCCTACACACATAAAGATTTAATCAATGCTTTAATCCACCATTTACAAGCAAAAATAAACTGTCTTCAAGGTGTTTCCATGGCTGCCAAAAGTGCACATCCCCATTCAACATCAAACTCCAAAATTCCTTCCACAATTCAACTACCCATAACACCCACACAAACTTTAATGAAGCAAGGATGAAGGAAATGGACATATACCTCAAGTGGAACTTGTCAAACCTCTTCAAATCTCTCCCTTTTTGCTTCCAAAATACTGCCCAAGGTGTGTACTTAAACTTTAATGAAGAAGACTTGAAGAAATTGTGGCTAAATCTTGAGTGGATGAAGCTCCACACATGGATGGCAATGGAGGTTTTGGGAGGGATTCCAATTTGGCTGGTTCTTATCTTTGAGGTTGAAGATGGTAGTTTCAGTCCACTAATGCTTAATATGGGTCCCTTAAGAGGTCACTAGTGGAGCACTAACTTGGTTAAATAAGTCATTAATCTTAATTTCCTTAATTTCGCTCATTTGCCACTAATCTTTTACTATTTTCATAATGTATCTCAATTTAATTTTTCATGCCATTTCTAAAGTGTAATATCATTTATTTTTAATGGACATTCAGGTCAAAAGATAACTCTAGGTGTCAAATGACCAAAATGCCCCACTTTGGGTTATATTCTTGATTTTTCAGTAACACTGATTTTTGTCTGTTTCCCAATTTTTCGTTTTTCTTTGTACTAATTTATTAATTTTTCTTTGATATTTCTAATGGTATTTGTACTTCAATAGGTGTCTATTTAAGTCCTAAAAATATTTTTCCAGGGTCCCCCGCGGTCTAGAGCTAGTTAACGGTCCACGCCGCGACTTTCTGATGCGGTCACCCATCGCTAGGGTTCTCGGCTCGCTTAACTTGGTTACATTTCTTTGCTATTATTTTTCCTTTTTTTTATTGTATTTTCTTTTCTTGTATTTCATTATTTTATGTCTCCTCACTCATATCGAAGTGTAGTTCTAGGCATCCTAGCTGTCCGGACAACACTGGTCACCGGAACAGTAGAATAAACTACCGAACATAGGGGTGTTACACAGGAGTTACTGGATAAGGGGTTCATACGCCCCAGTGTGTCACCATGGGGAGCTCCAGTGTTGTTTGTAAAGAAGAAAGATGGGACTTTGAGGTTATGCATCGATTATCGGCAGTTGAATAAAGTAACTGTGAAGAATAAATATCCATTGCCTAGAATTGATGATCTGTTTGATCAGTTGAAGGGAGCAGGAGTATTTTCTAAAATTGATCTCAGATCAGGGTATCATCAGTTGAGGGTGAAGGATGCAGATGTGCCAAAGACTACATTCAGAACCCGATATGGGCATTATGAGTTCCTAGTGATGCCCTTTGGCCTAACAAATGCACCAGCAGCATTCATGGACCTTATGAACCGTATCTTTCATCCATACCTAGATCGGTTCATAGTGATCTTTATTGATGACATTTTGGTGTATTCCAAGACCAGGGAAGAACATGATGAGCATTTAAGGATTGTTTTGCAAACCCTGAGAAAAAAGAAGCTGTATGCTAAGTTGTCCAAGTGTGACTTCTGGTTGAATGAGATTACATTCCTTGGACACATAGTGTCAGCTGATGGGATTAGAGTGGATCCTAAGAAAATAGAAGCAGTGATGAAATGGAAGCCTCCCAGGAATAAAATTGAGGTCAAAAGTTTCTTGGGGCTAGCTGGGTATTACAGAAGATTTGTGACACCCCTTACCCATCTACAGTGTAGTTGAGCAAGTTATGCCACTCAGTGTGCCGGAGCACCAATTTATGTTTCTTTTACAATTTATCCCTTTTTTTATTCATTTATTTTCAATTTTGATAAATCTGAATTTTTCCACAAATTTTATAGAAAATTCGGCAGAGTGCCGGCTGTAAATTGGAAAAACAGTTCTTCTGAACCTGTTTAAAAACACTTCCAAAATAATTTCCAAATCCAAACTCCATTAGACACATTTCAAGTAAATCTCAAAATCTCAATCTCAAATTCAAAATCCTATTTTCAAAACTTTTCTGTTCACTTCATCACTTGAAGCATATTCATAAATAATTCTCAACATTTTAGTTATCAACATACATTATGCAGAAAATTTCAATAATATGAAATTTCATATATTTACATTAATACATAATTACAGGAATTTATAGTTACAATCTAAACTAATACAAAATGAAAAATAAAAAAGGCTCCCAAAATCCTATGTCCTACCATATGCACTGCAGGTGTGAGGTGACTCGGGACTCCGAATGCAAATCTGAAGACTCACCCGTTCTGATGTCTGCTAGGCTCCCCAGCTAGGTCTCCAGTACCTGCGCGTGGCAAAAGCAACGCGCTAAGCAATTCTGCTTAGTGGTAACAATATAAAATAATATAAAATAACATAAAATAAAACGAATATGCAGAATGTGTGTGTTTACATTTTTGGTAGACTTAACTTCTGATATTATTTGCATTATTATTCGATTAAAATTTAGTAAGGTTTATTATCATTGCCCGAGTAACCCATACTAGTTGACTAGACTGGATAAACGGGTAAATTGGCACTGGATACTAAGTACCTCGGACCATTATACCATCGGTCATATTGTGTCTCCCGGTGTACAACAGAACAGCTAATAAGCTGTAATAATGATCAGGGTTAAAACCCAAGTATATCAACTCAAATAACATAGCCAAAGGCTATTATTTCACAGAATGGCATGGAAAAGCCATGAAACACAGAATGGCATAAAGCCATATCCAGTACTGCTAACAGAACCCTATTGGCATGCCAAGCTATCCAAACCAATCTTGTTAGGTATACTAGGGCATTTTACACTTTTGAGTTTTACAATTTTTGAATTTCAAGTTTTTGTGTTACTATTGACTTCATTAGTCAACCAAAATATTGACTTTTGCATAGACAATAGGTACATTGGTTTTCATACTCCCAACATACCACATTTTGCATTCAAAATTTGTTGGTATTGGTTGCTAATACCATTTCTAAGCTTAATGTTAATTAAGCAAAATTTTCAGTTTTCATGCTTCCTATTTACTGTTCCATTAGTCATTTTTGTAGTAGGAATTTGGCAAAATGATCAACATGAAAGTTATTTCCTATTTTGTCTAGTTGAATTTCCTTTTTTGAATCACTCCATTTGGAGTTTTGTAGCTCAAGTTATGGTCTAAAAACCATAACTGGCCGGATTGAAATTTTTCTGAATTGATCATATCTACAGTGCAGTGAACAGTGATTGCAACTCACTTGTTGGATAGGTTCTGGTCATAATTAAGGTTAGGTTGCTTCATGAAAGTTTTTGGTATATATCTTAACTTGTTGCTGGTAAAATTTCAGGTCAATTGGACCTTTCTACATTGAGTTATGGCCAAATGAACAATCACTGTTCATTTGGTCATTCTGCAAAAACAGACTGCAGGTCACCCAGATTAGGGCAAGCTTTTGGTCTACTTGGTTTCGTTTTATGGGCATGGTTTCTTCACCAAAGTTGTGCCATTATGTGTCTAGTTTCATGTCCAATTGGCCTTGCACCAATTGAACCTCTACAATTCAAGTTATGGCTGCCCAAACCTGCTGGGCTCAAGTCCAATTCTGCAGGTCACTCCATTCTGCAGGTCACTTTCATGGCAGCCACACCAAACCCAATCCCATCACTCAACACACTTCATTTTTAATTTAAACAGAACTAAATGATCACTAATTGACCATTAAAACCTATTTTCATCATCACATGGTCAAAATCCCATTTTTCCACCCCAAACCCTAACTCACACAGTACCCTTCATGCATTTTCATTGCATTTATTCAATCCACTTAGTAAATGCATATTATGGACATATTATGGGCAACCATGATAGTCTTTTAATTTCATTAAACTCAACAGAATCAAACCCTAACCATGGATATCAAATGGTATTCAACAATTTTTTTTCTTTGTAATTTACACTCATTCAAAGTCCTTATCATGAATTTAAAGTAAAATTCATGGTTAGGTCACTAACCTCAAAGGAGTGAGATTTTCCCACTTGCTAAAACTCTTGTTTTCCCCTTCTTTTTGCTCCCAAAAGGATTACCAAGGTGTAGGAGTAAGTTTTTGTTTTGAGAAATTTAATTTTTAATGGATGAAAACCCAAGAAATCAAGCTTGGGTAAAGCTTGGCTATGGAGGGCTATGGTGGGAGAGGTGACGCCAAGAAGAAGAAGTAGAGTGTTCTGATTTTTCTTCTTCACTTTCGACCCATTTAGTCTCTTTTATATAGCTTGATGACATGTGTCAACACTTGATTGGGTTGGAGACTTTTAATGACATCCTTATGATGTCATAATTTCAATTTCTTTCATTTTTCTATCCTTTTCTTGTCCAATTAATTTCAATTAAATTTTTAACAACATTTAATCATATTTTATGTTATATAAATTATTTATTTAACTGGAAAAGTTGGCCCAAAAATCATCTCTGAAGACGAAATGACCAAAATGCCCTCTGTTTGGCTTAACGGGCCAAAATTGTCTTTACCGATTGAAAAATTTTTCTAAGTATTTTCTTGGCATTCTAATGCCATAAGAACTTCAATGACCCTTCTCTAGAGTCCCAAAAATTATTTTATAATTTTTTCTAAATTTTTTTCTTATTAATATTTGAGTTAATTTTTGGTTCCTTACTTTAGTTTAAATATTTTTCCGAACGTTCTAGCTGTCCGGACCGACACTGGTCACCGAATAAAGAGACTGCATTTGACTAGCTAAAATGAGGATGTTACAACTCTTCCCCTCTAAGAAAAATTTCATCCTCGAAATTTACCTGATGCAAACAGTTGAGGGAACTATTGCCTCATTATCTTTTCACTTTCTCAAGTTGCCTCTTCAGTGTTGTGGTGCCTCCAAAGTACTTTCACTAGTGGAATTTGTTTATTTCTCAGTTCCTTCACTTCTCGAGCTAGGATTTGTATAGGTTCTTCTGTGTATGTCAAGTTAGATTGGATTTCAATCTCTTCCATGGAAATGACATGTGAAGCGTCTAAGCGATATCTGGGGGTAAAGCTAGCCGATAGGCCACTGGTCTCACACGTTCATTGACTTCATATGGGCCAATGAACCTAGGGCTTAACTTACCCTTTCTCTCAAAAATCAGTACTTTCTTCCACGGTGAGACTTTGAGAAACACTTTATCGCCAACTGCACACTCTATCTCTTTTCTCTTCAAGTCGGCATAAGATTTCCATCTATCTGAGGTAACCTTCAAGTTAGCTTTGATTATCTTCACTTTCTCCTCAGTCTGTTTCACCAGGTCTGGTCCTACCAGCTTATCTTTGCCCAACTCAGTCCAATACACTGGGGTTTTACATTTCCTCCCATACAGTGCTTCATACGGAGCCATTTGGATACTAGCTTGGCAGCTATTGTTATATGCGAATTCTGCCAGTGGGAGGTATCTATCCCAACTCTCCTCAAACTCAATGATACAACTCCTCAGTATATCCTCCAGGATCTATCACATAATTCACATTGTTACTATCATTTCAATTTATTAATTGTGAAAATTCAATTAGTTCTTAGGTTTACCTGGATTACCCGTTCTGACTGTCCATCCATCTGAGGATGAAAAGCGGTGCTAAAACGGAGTTGTGTGACCAACGCTTCTTGCAACTTTTTTCCAGAATCTCGATGTAAACCTTGGGTCTCGGTCAGATATGATGGAAAGTGGGATTTCATGCAGTCTAACTATCTCACTGATATACAATTCTGCTAACTTCTCCAGTGAGTAGTCAGTCCTAACTAGCGGAAAATGTGCTGACTTCGTCAATCTATCCACTATCACCCACACTGCATCATGCTTCCTTTGGGTGAGAGGTAGACCACTAACAAAATCCATAGTGACCCGGTCCCATTTCCATTCAGGTATGCTTATAGGTCAGAGCAATCTGATGGAACTTGATGTTCTGCTTTAACTTGCTGACATGTCAAACACTTAGTCACATAGTCAGCTATATCCCTCTTCATACCAGGCCACCAATAATGAGGCCTCAAATCATTATACATTTTCGTGCTTCCCGAGTGCATAGCATAAACACCAGTGTGTGCTTCTTTCAGAATACTAGTCTTCAGTTCCCCAACATTTGGTACACTCACTCTTCCTCTATAGTACACACACCTATCTGCTTTCACCTCATAATTAGTTTCCTTCCCCTCAGGAATTTTTCCCACAATGGCCATTAGTTTTTCATCTACCCTCTGCCCATCTTGTATCTGCTGTAGTAGGGTTGGCCTCACTTGTAACTCAGCCAAAATAGCTCCATCTTGAGCTAAGGACAGACAGGCATTTAGTGATCTTAAAGCTGTGATGGACTTCCTGCTCAAAGCATCAGCAACTACATTTGCCTTCCCAGGATGATAATCTATCACACAATCATAGTCCTTGAGGAACTCAATCCATCACCTCTGTCTAAGATTGAGCTCCTTCTGGGTTGGCAAATATTTTAGACTCTTATAGTCTGTATAGATGTAGCATTTTTCATCATATAAATAATGCCTCCATATCTTCAGTGTGAAGATAATTGCTGCTAACTCCAAGTCATGAGTAGGGTAGTTCTATTCATGTGGCCTTAACTGCCTAGAAGCATAGGCGACCACTTTCCCCTCTTGCATCAATACACACCCTAGACCATTATGTGAGGCACCACTGTAGACCACAAAGTCTTTTCCCGACACTGGCTGTGTTAACACTGGTGCTTCTATCAACATAGCCTTCAGCCTCTTAAAACTGGCTTGGCACTTGTCATTCCAGCTAAATTTCACAGTCTTGTGCAATAACTCGGTCATTGGAGCAGCTATAAGAGAGAACACCTTCACAAATCTTCTATAATACCCAGCTAGCCCCAAGAAACTTCTGACCTCAGTTGTATTTCTAGGAGGCTTCCATTCCATCACTGCTTCTATCTTTTTGTGATCTACTCTAATCCCCTCAGCTGATACTATGTGTCCAAGGAAAGAGATTTCACTCATCCAAAAGTCACACTTGGATAGCTTAGTATACAGCTTCTTTTCTCGCAGGGTTTGCAGAACAATCCTCAAATGTTCATTATGTTCTTCCCTGGTCTTGGAATACACCAGAATATCATCAATGAAGACCACTACAAACCGATCTAAGTATGGATGGAAGATAAGATTCATAAGGTCCATAAATGCTGCTGGTGCATTTCTCAAACCAAACGGCATCACTAAAAATTCATAGTGCCCATAACGGGTTCTGAATGCAGTTTTTGACACATCTGCATCCTTTACCCTCAACTGATGATGCCCTAATCTGAGATCAATTTTTGAAAATATACCAGCTCCTTTCAACTGATCAAACAGATCATCGATTCTGGGCAATGGATATTTGTTCTTCACAGTTACTTTGTTCAACTGCTGGTAATCAATATACAATCTCAAGGTTCCATCCTTCTTATTCACAAATAGCACCGGAGCTTCCCATAGTGACACACTGGGCATATGAACCCCTTATCAAGCAACTCTTGCAACTGAGTTTTCAACTCCCTCAATTCAGTGGGTGCCATCCTATAAGGAGCAATAGAAATGGGTGCTATACCCGACATTACCTCAATAGCAAACTCGACTTCCCTTTTTGATGGTAAACCAGGCAACTCTTCAGGAAATACATCTGGAAAGTCTCTTACTGTAGGTATATTACACAGGTTTGGCTTAGCTTGCCTAGTATCAACCACGTGTGCTAGGTAAGCTTCACAGCCTTTTCTCATCAATCTTCTTGCAACTGTGGCTGAGATAACATTAGACAGGAAATCTGTCCTTTCACCCACAACAGTAATCTCATTACCCTCAGAAGTTTTCAGAGAAATCCTCTTCAATTTGCAATCAACTATTGCCTGATGATGTGACAAACAGTCCATACCCAAAATCATGTCAAACTCGTGGAAGGGCAACTCAATTAGGTCTGCCAAGAATTCATACCCTTGAATCCTCAACGGGCAACCTTTATACACCAAATTCACTACCACACTGTGGCCTAGTGGATTTGTGACCAGAATGTCTTGATCACTCTCCTCTACTGGAACTCCCCTCTCTATGGGTAGTTTGATGCAAATGTAGGAATGAGTGGATCCTGGATCCACCAATGCATGCTCAGAAGTGTTGTAGAGGAAAATGTACTCGATGACATCCGGCATCTTGCTCCTCCCGAGCTCGATGGCATAGGCTCGCGGTATTCTAGTGTCCGCCTCTCGGTGACTCGGATGCGAGCCTCGGTGATGGACCGCTTGCCTCAGTTTACTGTGCTTCCTACCCCTTTGTGGTGCAGGAGCAGGTCTGTCAGTTTGTGTTGGAGCAACAGTAGTAGTCCTCTTCGGACAATTCTTGATCTGATGTTCTGTCGATCCACACCTTAAGCATGCACTAGTCATTCGCCAACATTCCCCCTTATGCCACTTTTGACAATACTAACAAACAGAAGATGCAGGGGTTGGTCCCCTAAACACCGTCCCTAGAGAGCGACCCATTGATGGTGTGGACTGGCCTCTTCTAGGTGTGAACTATGGTCTGGGCCCCTGAGACTGGCCCTGACCCTGTGGTGGTCCTGAGCTCTGAGCAGGAGGACCCTTACTCTTCTTGCTGGGAGCAAAAAATGTACTGGACTGACCCGGACCCCTCTTCTGCTGTCTTTCCCTTATATTTTGATCATTGATTCTGACCCTTTCCACTTTTGATGCTGCATCTACCAGTTTAGAAAAATTCGTAATCTCCAGTGCTGTGATCAAGACTTTGATGTTGTCATTGAGCCCTTCTTCAAACCGTCTACACCTCTCTGCCTCTGTAGGGACTATCACCCTCCCATACCGACTCAGTAGACAAACTCACGCTCATACTCAGCCACTGACAACTGTCTTTGTCTCAAACTGATAAATTCGCTTCTTTGCTCTTCTAAACAAACTTTGCTAATATATTTCTACCTGAACTCTGTGAGGAAGAATTCCCAAGTGATCCGTTCATATTGCACCTTACTGGTTACTGTGTCCCACCACTGATATGCATCATCCTGAAGTACGGACACAACACCCACCAGGTTCTACTCGAGGGTGCAATTTAGCTGTTTCAGCACTCTAATAGTTCTATCCAACCAGTTTTCTGCGGCCATAGGATCATCTTTCCTCTTCCCAAAGAAGTCCACAGCCCCATGCTTCCTCAATTTCTCCAAATGAGACTTCTGTGGTGCTGGTGGAGGTTGTGGCTATGGTTGTGGTGGTGGAATTGCCCCCATCATTTGCCGGTAGAATTCAGTCATTTGCTGAAATAATGCAAACTGAGGTTGGACAGGTGCCTCAGCTGCTGGTAGAGTAGATTCTACCCTACCCCCAGATTCAGCCCTTGGTGGAGCACGACTCTCCACCTCTTCCTCTACTGCTCTTTGCGAAGCAGGATCCATATCCTATTCAAAATAAGAAAACAAACAGATCTGCATTAGTGTCAACTCAATACTTACAAATGCAATGCAATGGTATGTACTCTATCTAGGCCCAGAAATGCCTAAACCGATACTCTAATACCACTAAATGTGACACCCCTTATCCGTCTACAGTGTAGCCGAGCAAGTTATGCTACTCAGTGTGCCGGAGCACCAATTTATGTTTCTTTTACAATTTACCCCTTTTTTATTCATTTATTTTCAATTTTCATAAATCTGAATTTTTCCGCAAATTTTATAGAAAATCCGACAGATTGCCGGCTATAAATTGGAAAAACAGTTCTTCTGAACCTGTTTAAAAACACTTCAAAAATAATTTCCAAATCCAAACTCCATTATACACATTTCAAGTAAATCTCAAAATCTCAATCTCAAATTCAAAATACTATTTTCAAAACTTTTCTGTTCACTTCATCACTTGAAGCATATTCATAAATAATTCTCAATATTTCAGTTATCAACATACATTATGCAGAAAATTTCAATAATATGAAATTTCATATATTTACATTAATACATAATTACAGGAATTTATAGTTACAATCCAAACTAATACAAAATGCAAAATACAAAAGGCTCCAAAAATCCTATGTCCTACCATATGCACTGCAGGTGTGAGGTGACTCGGGACTCCGGATGCAAATCTGAAGACTCACCCGGTCTGATGTCTGCTGGGCTCCCCAGCTAGGTCTCCAGTACCTGCGCGTGGCAAAAGCGACGCGCTAAGCAATTCTGCTTAGTGGTGACAATATAAAATAATATAAAATAACATAAAATAAAACGAATATGCAGAATGTGTGTGTTTACATTTTTGGTAGACTTAACTTCTGATATTATTTGCATTATTATTCGATTAAAATTTAGTAAGGTTTATTATCATTGCCTGAGTAACCCATACTAGTTGACTGGACTGGATAAACGGGTAAACTGGCACTGGGTACCTCGGACCATCACACCATCGGTCACATTGTGTCTCCCGTGTAAATGTAACAACTAATAAGTCAGAATAATGATCAGGGTTAAAACCCAAGTATATCAACTCAAATAACATAGCCAAAGGCTATTATTTCATAGAATGGCATGGAAAAGCCATGAAACACAGAATGGCATGAAGCCATATGCAGTACTGCTAACAGAACCCTATTGGCATGCTAAGCTATCCAAACCAATCTTATTAGGTATACTAGGGCATTTTACACTTTTGAGTTTTACAATTTTCGAATTTCAAGTTTTGGTGTTACTATTCACTTCATTAGTCAACCAAAATATTAACTTTTGCATAGACAATAGGTATATTGGTTTTAATACTCCCAACATACCACATTTTGCATTCAAAATTTGTTGGTATCGGTTGCCAATATCATTTCTAAGCTTAATGTTAATTAAGCAAAATTTTCAGTTTTTATGCTTCCTCTTTACTGTTCCATTAGTCATTTTTGTAGTGGGAATTTGGCAAAATGATCAACATGAAAGTTGTTCCTTATTTTGTCTAGTTGAATTTCCTTTTTGAATCACTCCATTTGGAGTTTTGTAGCTCAAGTTATGGTCTAAAAACCATAACTGGCCGGATTGAAATTTTTCTAAACTGATCATATCTACAGTGCAGTGAACAATGAATGCAACTCACTTTTTGGATAGGTTCTGGTCATAATTGTTAGGTTGCTTCATGAAAGTTGTTGGTCTATATCTTATCTTGTTGTTGGTAAAATTTTAGGTCAATTGGACCTTTCTACATTGAGTTATGGCCACATGAACAATCACTGTTTATTTGGTCATTCTGCAAAATGCATCGCAGTCACCGGATTAAGGCAAGCTTTTGGTCCACTTGATTTGGTTTTATGGGCATAGTTTCTTTACCAAAGTTGTGCCATTATGTGTCTAGTTTCATGTCCAATTGCCCTTGCACCAATTGAACCTCTGCAATTCAAGTTATGGCTGCCTAAACCTACTAGACTCAAATCCAATTATGCAGGTCACTCCATTTTGCAGGTCACTTTCATGGCAGCCACACCAAACCCAATCCCATCACTCAACACACTTCATTTTTAATTTAAACAGAACTAAATGGTCACTAATTGACCATTAAAACCTATTTTCATCATCACATGGTCAAAATCCCATTTTTTCACCCCAAACCCTAACTCACACATTACCCTTCATGCATTTTCATTGCATTTCTTCAATCCACTTAGTAAATACATATTATGGGCAGCCATGATAATCTTTTAATTTCATTAAACTCAACACAATCAAACCCTAACCATCGCTACTAAAAATCTAGGGTTTACATACCAATGGTATTCAACAATTTTTTTTTCTTTGTAATTTACACTCATTCAAAGTCCTTATCATGAATTTAAAGTAAAATTCATGGTTAGGTCACTAACCTCAAAGTAGTGAGATTTTTCCACTTGCTAAAACTCTTGTTTTCCTCTTCTTTTTGCTCCCAATAGGATCACCAAGGTATAAGAGCAAGTTTTTGTGTTGAGAAATTTAAGTTTTAATGGATGAAAACCCAAGAAATCAAGCTTGGGTAAAGCTTGGCTATGGAGGGCTATGGTGGTAGAGGTGACGCCAAGAAGAAGAAGTAGAGTGTTCTGATTTTTCTTCTTCACTTTCTGCCCATTTAGTCTCTTTTATATACCTTGGTGACATGTGTCAACACTTGATTGGGTTGGAGACTTTTAATGACATCTTATGATGTCATAATTTCAATTTCTTTTATTTTTCCATCCTTTTCTTATCCAATTAATTTCAATTAAATTTTTAACAACATTTAATGTAACAGTGACATTTAATCATATTTTATATTATATAAATTATTTATTTAACTGGACAAGTTGGCTCAAAAATCATCTCTGAAGACGAAATGACCAAAATGCCCTCCATTTGGCTTAACGGGCCAAAATTGTCTTTACCGATTGAAAATTTTTTCTAAGTATTTTCTTGGCATTCTAATGCCATAAGAACCTCAATGACCCTTCTCTAGAGTCCCAAAAATTATTTTATAATTTTTTCTAAATTTTTTTCTTATTAATATTTGAGTTAATTTTTGGTTCCTTACTTTAATTTAAATATTTTTCTGAACGTTCTAGTTGTCCGGAGCAACACTGGTCACCGAAACAGTAGACTATACGGACTAGCTAAAATGAGGATGTTACAAGATTTGTGAAGGGATTTTCCTTAATAGCTGCTCCAATGACCAAGTTGTTACACAAGAATGTCATATTTGACTGGAATGATAAGTGTCAGACCAATTTTGAGAAGTTGAAGGCTATGTTGACAGAGGCACCAGTGTTAACACAGCCAGTGTCGGGAAAGGACTTTGCGGTCTACAATAATGCCTCGCATAATGGGTTAGGGTGTGTATTGATGCAAGAGGGGAAGGTGGCCGCTTATGCTTCCAGGCAGCTAAGGCCACATGAACAGAATTACCCTACCCATGATCTAGAACTTACAACAATTATCTTCGCATTGAAGATATGGAGGCACTATTTGTATAGTGAAAAGTGTTACATTTACACAGACCATAAAAGTCTAAAATACTTGCCATCCCAGAAGGAGCTCAACCTTAGACAAAGGCGATGGATTGAGTTCCTGAAGGACTATGATTGTGTGATTGACTACCATCCTGGGAAGGCAAATGTAGTTGCTAATGCTTTGAGCAGAAAATCCATCACAGCTTTGAGATCATTGAATGGCCGTCTATCTTTGGTTCGAGATGGAGCTATTTTGGCTGAGTTGCAAGTGAGGCCAAACCTGTTACAGCAGATTTTAAACGGGCAGAAGGTAGATAAGAAGCTAAAGGCTATTATGAGAAAAATCCTAGAAGGGAAAGAAACTGACTATGAAGTGAAAACAGATGAGTGTCTGTATTACAAAGAAAGACTGTGTGTACTAGATGATGGGGACTTGAAGGCTAGTATTCTAAAAGAGGCACACACCAGTGTGTATGCTATGCACCAAGGAAGTACAAAAATGTATCATGATCTGAAGCTTCAGTATTGGTGGCCTGGTATGAAGAATGACATACCTGACTATGTGACTAAATGCTTGACATGTCAGTAAGTCAAGGCAAAACATCAAGTTCCATCAGGTTTGCTACAGCCTATACGCATATCTGAATGGAAATGGGATCGAGTCACCATGGATTTTATAAGTGGTCTACCTCTCACCCAGAAGAAGCATGATGCAGTATGGGTGATAGTAGATAGATTGACGAAGTCAGCACACTTTTTGCCAGTTAGGACTGACTACTCACTGGAGAAGTTAGCAGAATTGTATATCAGTGAGATAGTTAGACTGCATGGAATTTCACTTTCCATCATATCTGATCGAGACCCAAGGTTTACATCGAGATTTTAGAAGAAATTACATGAATCCTTTGGTACACAACTCCACTTCAGCACAGCTTTCCATCCTCAGATGGATGGGCAATCAAAAAGAGCAATCCAGGTAGACAATTGAAACCAATTGAACTAATACAAATATTGAAATGAAATGATAATAATAACGTGAAATATATGTCAGGTCCTTGAGGATATGCTGAGGAGTTGTGTCATTGAGTTTGAGGGAAGTTGGGATAGATATCTCCCACTGGCAGAATTTGCATACAACAATAGCTACCAAGCTAGCATCCAAATGGCCCCGTATGAAGTACTGTATGGGAAGAAATATAGAACTCCAGTGTGCTGGACTAAATTGGGAGAAGATAAACTAGTAGGGCCAAACCTGGTGAAACAGACTGAGGAGAAAGTAAAACTAATCAAAGCCAATTTGAAGGTTGCCTCAGACAGACAAAAATCTTATGCAGACCTGAAGAGGAAAGAAATAGAATATGCGGTTGGCGACAAAGTATTCCTCAAGATGTCACCGTGGAAGAAGGTACTAAGGTTTGGAAGAAAAAGTAAGTTAAGCCCTAGGTTCATTGGCCCATATGAAGTCATTGAACTTATGGGTCCAGTGGCCTACAGGCTAGCTTTACCACCAGAGCTGGATAAGATCCATAATGTTTTCCACGTATCTATGCCAAGAAGATACCGCTCAGATCCTTCACATGTCATCTCCATGGAAGAAATTGAAGTACAACCGGATTTGACATATGAAGAAGAACCCATATGGATCCTAGCTTGGGAAGTGAGAGAGTTGAGGAATAAGCAGATTCCACTGGTGAAAGCGATGAGGCGATGAGGCAACTGTTTGCATCAGGTAAATTTCAAGGACGAAATTTAAATTAGAGGGGAAGAGTTGTAACACCCTCCCTGTAGCAACTCCGTACATTCTACTGTTCCGGTGACCATTGTCGGTCCGGATAGCTAGAACGTCCGGAAAAATATTTAAACTAAAGTGAGGAACCATAATTACCTCAAATATTAACAAGAAAAATTTAGAAAAAATTTTAGAAATAAAATACAACCAAGTTAAATGAGCCGGTGCCCTAGCGATGGGTAACCTAGTAGGAAGTTGCGGTTCTCGCAACTAGGAGCCCTAGACCAGAGAGAAAATTCATAAAATAATTTTTGAGACTCCAGAAAAGGGTTATTGAGGTTTCTATGGCATTAGAATGCCAAGGAAATGCTTAGAAAAATTTTTCAATCAGTACAAACAATTTTAGTCTATTAAGCCAAACGGAGGGCATTTTGGTCATTTTGCCTTCACAAGTGATTTTTGGCTGACTTGTCCAGTTAAGTAAATAATTATTATGATACAAAATATGAATAAATATTGCTAAAAATTAGATTGAAAATAAGTAAAGAAGAGAAGAGAAGAAAAGAAAATAAAAGAAAATGTCAATTATGACATCATATGATGTCATTAAACACTTACCCACCAATCATATTTAATCAACACTTAAATTAACTAATAAAAAGTGGATAAGAATACAGCAAAAACTCAAAAATTCAGCAGCCATCACCTTCACAAAAAATTCAGCCGTCGCCCTCAAACTCAGTACCCATTCCACCATTGAAAGCTTACCAAAGTTTCATAACTCATCAAATCTCACCCCAAAACCCTAAACTCCCTTCACAAAAATTAACCCCCACATCAATAGCAAGGTTTTGATTATCATAAAGTGAAGAAATTCTAAGGTTTATGCAAGCCAATAAAGAGACCAAAGAGGTTAGTGCATGTTAATTACTTAATCTTGTTTATTTCTTAAAATTTAATTTGAATATGAACAAATAATTAAGAAATTGAAATAAATCCTATGTGAAATTGATAATGGAATTTTGGGCAGCTTTATAGGAGTGGTAGTTGATGGTTTTGATGGATTTAAAATGGCTTAGAAATGTTGTTGATGTGTAGACATAAATTTGAAATAGATTAGTATGCCTAATTGACATGTGTTGTGTGAACCTTGAATTTGAGCTAGGGTTTCGACACAAAAACTTGGATCTTGCTCATGTGTTGGTGAATGAAAGTTTAAATGGTCAATTAGTGACCATTTGGCTATGTATGATAAAGAATTGAAGTGAGTTGTAGCTTGGGATTTGAGTTTGGCTAAGCTGCCTAGTGTGACCTGCAGGTCTAGATGTGAGTCCAGCCTGTTTGGGCAGCTATAACTTGGGTTGTGTATGCAAGGCTAATTGCACATGAAACTAGACACATAATGGCACAACTATGGTATAGAAACCTTGCCCAGAAAACCAAACCAAATTAGCTTAAAAATTGCCCTAATCCGGGTGACCTGCATTCTGCCTAGGCAAAATGACCAAATGAACAGTATTTAATCATTTGGTCATAACTCAGTGTAGAAAAGTCCAATTGGTCTGAAATTTTACCAGTAGAAAGCTGAGACATAGACCTATAACTTTCATGAAGAACAAAAATCTAAATTCAGATCATAACCTAGTTAAATTACCAACCAAACTTATATTACCAAATCTAGCAGAACCAATTTTGCCCAGAATATTGCATTCTGTCCAATCTGGCTAGTTATGATTTTTAGGCCATAACTTGAGCTACAAAACTCCAAATGAAGTGATTCAAAAAAGGAAATGTAACTAGACAAAATAAGGAACAACTTTTATTAAGACAATTTTGCCAAATTCCTAATGTAAAAGTGACCAATGGAACAGTAAACACAAGGCTTGAAATCTGAAAATTTTGAACAACTAGCACTAAGCTTAGAAATGATATTGGCAACCAATACCAACAATTTTAGAATGCAAAATGTGGTATGTTGGGAGTATTAGAACCAATGTACCCATGGTCTATGCAAAAGTCAACATTTTAGTTGACTAATAAAATGAATAGTAACACCTAAACTTAAATTTGAAGAATTATAAAGTTTAAAAGTGTAACATGCCCTAGTACACTTAGCAAGATTGGTTTGGATAGGTTGGCATGCCAATAGGGTTCAGTTAGTAGTACTGCACATGGCATTATGCCATTCTGTGATATGGCTTTTAGCCATTTTGACATTATGTTGAGATGTGGCCTTGTGCCTAATGTTATTACAGCTTATTAGCTGTTATGTTGCACACCGGGAGACACACATGTGACCGATGGTGTGACGGCCCGAGGTACTTAATACCCAGTGCCAGTTTACCCGTTTATCTAGTCCAGTCATCCAGTATAGGTTACTTGGGCAACCAAAAATGAAAGTTGATAAATTTAATGAAATAATGAATATAACAAGCGCCAAATAAATAAGACTACCAATAATTATAAAAAATTTATCTGCATGAGACATCAATACACTCCTGCATATTTTTTTTTATTAGTTCTTTTTATTTTATTGTTGGTACCACTAAGCATTATTGCTTAATACGACACTTTTTGCCACGCGTAGGTTCTGGAGAGACAGACAGAGAGCCCAGCAGACCACAAACTGGGTGAGGTCACAGATCTGCCTAGCGTCAAAGTCAACTCTCATCTACAGTGCATCAGTGGTAGGACCTTTAGGTCCCTTTTGAAATTATGTTTTTGCATTTTGTAATAGGTAGTAGTTTGTGATTTGTAAATTATGAACTCATGTAAATAGTAAATTTATGTAATCATATGTTGATGTGCATATTTTGAAGAATTTTGTTAATTAATATAATTTGAGAATATCTTCATGAAATTTTAGTTAATTTTGAATTTGAATGAAATTGTGAATTAATGTTGAGAACTTGAAATGATTGCTAACGTTGAGACCATGTTGATGGTTATTGGAATTTGAGAATAATTGGAAATGATTATTGGAAGTGTTTTTCACAGGTTCCGAAGAACTGTTTTCTCCATTTTTAGCCTGTACTCTGCCAGATTTTCTATAAAATTTTCAAAATCTCAAATAAATTATAATTTTAATAAATGACTTAAATGAATTATATTTCATAAATTGTACTTTATAACTATAAAAAAAAATTAGGAAGAATAAAAAAATGATTGAATTAAAATAGGGTGTTCTGGTACATTGCGTGGCATATCTTGCTCGGCTACACTGTAGACGGGTAAGGGGTGTCACACATAGAACTACAACTTTTATGTTTTGACCTGAACCCAGATGTAAGGGTAAATTAGTTGAAATATTAGAGTAAATCAGAACATCAAAACTAGAATTTCCTGTAACTCAGTAATTTTGCCCTGTGACCTCTGGGTAGTAAATAGAGCATAACTTTCTTTGTACATCTCCAATTAAGGTGCTACAAAATGATTTGAAAACTTAAGACAAAGGTCTAAAACTTTGTTTTATAGACCTAGTACAAATTCTAGGTATTAAGTACTCAGATGTTCGATACAAATTTAGGTAAAAATTTAGAAAACCTGTGAATTGTAGGGTAAAATACCCTGAATAGTACCTAGTATTTTTATCATAACTAGTGACCTAGACCTCCAAATTGAGTGTTTCAAAATGATAATTAAAGCTAAGACATAAAGGAAAAACTTTCATGAAGATCACTTTGACAAATTATGATTAGAACTAGGTTGAAATTGAGTTTAAAAGTAATGTTCAAATGCTGCCATGAATCTAGAAAAGTTGGAATATGTAGTTATTTTAGGAATTTTACTAGGGATTTATTTGATTTAGTATTGGGGACATTAGAATCAGTATTGAGACATTTAAAATTATATATTTCAGTGGAGAAGAATACTTTGAAGTGAAGGGAAGAATAGACCAAAGAAAAGAAACTAAAACAAAGTTTGTGCACAACTTGTGTTTTCTTATATTTTAATTTGCAAATGAAACAAATGAGAATTTACTTTGTCTTTGAGAAATGTTTGCACTGTTTTGAGAATATGTTGAATGTTGAAAAGAATATATTATTTTATTGAAAAGGTGGATATTGGCTAATGATTTTATTGTAGCAAGGGGGTGGCCAGATTGAATGTGAATTTGAAGTGCTTTATGAAATTGATGTGTTGCCAATCCTATGCGTTGATTTGTGATGATTTGAAATATTTATGGATTTGAATGGGAATTGTTTTACAATTATTTTGAAACCACAGTTGGTATGGCAACTTTGATTGTTCCCTCATTAACAACGGTTAATGAGGTTGAGATTGATTTGTTACCTTCCCTCTCTGGCTTGCCAATTGAGGTTGAGATCGGATGAATGCATTCATATTTTACTAGCTAGCCTTTGTTCCCCCTTTAGTTACGGCTATTGGGGTTGAGATAGCTTTGTTGTGGTGTACAACGCAACATTGATCGTGAAATTTTGTGTCATGGCTTAAACAATGTGTAGATGGCAACACAAATGGTTTTAATTATTTTGATAAATGTGTTGTAAAAATAAATGATTTGTGAATAACAATTTGCTGATGTTGAGAACATTTTTACTATTTTCATATTTTATGGAAACTTGAGCATCTTAAATAATTTATCGTGATTTGATTAATTATGTTTTATGATGATTTATAAATTATTAAGTTGTGCACCACTAAGTTAAATACTCAGCGATAGCTATTTCTATGCTGTCACAGGTAGAGGAAAAGAGAAGGTAGCTGAGTGATCACATTAGAAATTGTACTCCTTAACAGACAGGGTATATTTCTATGTTACTTTTTGTATTTTGTATAAAAATAAATTATTACTATATGTATGTAAACATATTTGAGCAGTTGTAAAAAAAGTATTGTAATATTGCTTCTTTTTACTTCAAATGGATGTAAATTTGTAAATTTGTATTCTTTTTGATAATGAATGAAAGAAGTATCTATTTAAATGTTGATTTAAGAAATTATTGTTTTAATGAGTAATTGTGATTTATATTATTGCTACAAGTTTATTTTTAACAGGTTTAAATTTTTAATAATCGTATTTTAGCCGTCACCACGCCTATTTTCTGCAAAAATTTTCTTTAAGTTTTAAAATGCTTATTTTATTTCTTAACTATGTCCACAGTATTTTTCTCAACTTTTCATCAATAAATTTACTTGAAAATGGATTTGAATCGTTTAAAATCCCTTGTAGTATGTTTAATAAATTTTTGGTAGACGGAGTTTAGTAATTCATTAGTCATATTACGGGATCATGTCATATCTTATGGAAGGGTAAGATACGACAAAACCAGTGAATCAAATTAAACTAATTCAGTTCAATCAATTCGATCTTTTAGTCTAATCGATGTAGTTTAGTTTTGAAGTTTTAGATAATTTTGATTTTCAGTTCGATTTGTTTTTTCAATAAAATCGAATAGACTAATTTAAAACCTATTACTAAAATGTTGCCATTTAAAGGGAGATATATATATATATATATATAACCTAAACAAACTTAAAGCTACATAGACTATTTGTCCCTCTCAGCCTCTCTCTCTCTCTCTCTCTCTATATATATATATAACCTAAACAAACTTAAAGCTACATAGACTATTTGTATATATATATATATATATATATATATATATATATATATATATATAACCTAAACAAACTTAAAGCTACATAGACTATTTGTCCCTCTCAGCCTCTCTCTCTTGACTCCAAGCATCAAGTTGCACCCTCCTCCTTCATTCCCCTTTCTTTTTCTTCTTCTTCTTCTTGCCTTCCCTTCCCTTTGTCTTACCCTTACCTCATCTTCCCTTCAGTTCTATTCCTCATTTCCTTGGTCCTATTAAGCTGCTGTGTGTAAACACTTATTTTTTTACTCCTTTGAATGCATGCTATGTAGAGGCAATGAAAAGCCCTATGATAATGGATTAAAGGATTCAGAGGTATTCTGGGATGCTTAAAGGGCATTTGGAATGGTTGAAAATTATTTAAAATTAATAGAGTAGAAAATATGGTTAAAGTGCTTTAAAAGGGAAGATTTGATTGGACCAAGTCCTAAAACTTGAGCCTTTTGATCAAGCCATGGATCAAAGTCTCCAAAGTCCCTAAAAGGCCAAGGAAGCAATGGACTAGGCTTAATTAATGACCAAGCACACAAGGCCTCACCTCTAAGCCTAATTCGGATAGGATAATTAAAATAGGAAATGGGCTTTGATTAAATTGGGCTTTATTATTTTCAAATTTAATTAAATATTAATTAAAAAGATAAATAAAATAAATTTGGTTAGCCATTATCTTAGGCTAACTGAAATTTAGAGATAAGGATAGCAAGAGAGTAATTCAATTTCAATTAAACATGATCAACCTAATTTTATCACTCTAGCCCTTGGTTTTCCTATAAATACCCATCCTAAAGGACTTTTAATGAACAGAACTCTCAATTTGCTAAGCACTTTGGGGACATTTTAAATTAATTAGAAAAATCCCTAAAGTCTCAGTCAAGCCACCATTCGACTACCATCTTTCACCAAAAATTAGCCTTAGCTAATTAGTGTAATAGATTCACTTTAGGTCCCCTTTTAACCAGCAATTGCATCTCCATTATTCCATATCTAATTTTTCATCATTCCATGGTGTCTTTGGGTGTCCTATAAGACCTCTGATCCAAAAATTGAAACACCAAAATAATGTAAATCTGACTGGAAACCAAAATCACTCTATATGCATGCTTAAGACAATTTTTTGCTTTTGTTCTATTTTACCTTTTGAAACGAATTCTTTTACCTCTAATATTATTTTTATTGACTTATTTACATTGTTTACATATGATTTGCTTTTTGGAATCACCTAAAAATGATTTTTCTAGAATTATTTATGATTTTTTAAAATTGGCACATGAGTAGGCACACTACTGAACAAACCTGATTTTGAAAAGGCCATAACTTGGTCTATATTTGGTCTTTTTGAGTGATTCTTGAGTCTAAATTGCATTTTAGGATGTCAGTTTTCTTTCCATATTTTTAGATTTTCCATTTCCTTTCTTGTTTGGTGTGAAAGTAGCATTTTGTGTCCATATGTTAGATTATGTAATAAAATCACATATGTCAATTTCATTGCTTATTGCAGACACGATTTTGCATGTTTTTGAATGGTTATTTTTTCTGAATTTTATTATGATATGTTAGGCATATTATCATAAAATTTCATAATTTTTTTAGGTGTTTTGCTATTTTTCATTATTATTGCAAGTTTACTGCCTTGTACAGTGAATTATTAGTTTTTTACGTTAATTTTATGTTTAATTTTACTTTACTTGTTATATCTGATACTAACTTTTATTTTTTTGTTTTGCATGAGTTTAGTTACTTTATTTTGGTACAATAATGGTTGAATGGAGCAGGATGTCTAGGGTTACACCCTTGACCAAATTTCACCTAATTTAGGAGTACTAGTTTAAATTATATTCTATATTTTAGTTTGATTTAAATTCTATTCTTTAATTTAATATTATCCTTTTTTAATTATCCTAATTAATTAGTTCATTATTTTAAGTTTTTTTAATTTGTTTAAATAAATAAAATGAGCCCAAGTCCATAAAAAGCACAAGGCCCACGCATGGAACAAGTAAAAGCCCATGGAGGATGTAATCTATACGAATGATGGATTAATACCCACTTTGGAGATTCAAGACCTCTTGCATGAGGTTATTGGGCCTAAGGCTTTGTAATAATTGTAGGATCATTTTTTTATGGCTTGTAAAAGGCCATTTTAAATTTTAACTTCTATTTTCCTCCCCCTTTCTTTAGTTATAGGACTTTAATTACTTTTTGTGGATTTTAAATTACTTTTGTTTGCTTTGAAAATGTTGAATTGAACCTTTGGTATGTAATTGAGTTTAGTAAAGATGTATATAAGGAAATATGATAATAAAAGGCCTAAGTACACAACCTAAAAACCAAAGCATGTTTAGGAAAACCCTTTTTATGAGGATAGCATTATCAAAAAGCCTTTAATGGTCTTTACTTAGTAATTTATGTGACCCAGCATGTAAATAGATATTTTATATAATTAATTTAGTTAAATATACATGTAGGGCAAGATGGTAAAAGGGTAACATCACTCAATTAGCAATTTGGCATGTTAGGAATTATTTGTGCATGTACATTGTGACATTCTTATTTTGGGTAGTTTGTACGTTCTTCTGTTCCGATGACCAATGGCTGTCCGGACCGTCAAGATGTTTGGAACTACACTTAAATGATAGTGACGAGATATAAAATGAAGGAATACATGATAAGAGAATATAAGAAAAATTAAGAGAAAATAAAAGAAATGAAATGTAACTAGGTTAAACGAACCGGAATCGCAGCGATGGGTGACCACACCGGAAAGTCATTGAGTAGACAGTTGAAGGCCCTAGGACCGCGAGGAACCCTAAGAAATAATTTTCAAGACTTAATTAAAGGTCTACTGAGGTGTAATTAACATTAAAAATGTCAAAGAAAATTTAGTTAATCAACACAAATGAAAATGAAAATTAAAGAAATCGTCGGATCAGGGATTTAATCAGTATTACCGAAAAATGTGATTATAACCCGAAGAGGGGCATTTTGGTCATTTGGCACCTAGAGTTGACTTTTGATCTAAATGTTCATTAAAAATGAGTAGTATTAAATTTTGAAAACCCCATAAAAATATGAAATTATATATGTAATATAATTAAAGGAAATATTGGAGGGATAATTTGAAATATTAAAATTTTAATATTATAATAATTACACTAAAGTTAGTGGAGGTATAAAAGGACACATAAGGAGACAGATTTCACCACTAACTTCTTCTTCTTCATATCACTCTCACCATGGCCGATTCAAGCTCTCCATTTTCTTCCTCCATGGCCGGTTGCATGCAAGCTTGAAATCTCTCCCATTTTCAACCTAAAACTCAAAGTTTTCTTCATTAAAGTTTGTCTCCACACCTTGGGCAAATCATAGGCAGCAAGAACAAGAACAAGAGGATTTGGTGAAGTTTTCACAAGTTTTGGAAATTCTTGGTTGAAGGTTAGTGCCAATTTTCTCTTCTTTTCTTAATTAAACTTTGAATTAAGGTTATAATAAATTAATATGTTGAGAAATTTAAAGAAATTGATGAGTAATTGGTGGACCTCAATTTCGGCAGCCTTGGTAAGTAAGGGAGTTTGATGAATTCTTACATTTAAGTGATGGGTTGTGATGTGGATTGAAGTAATTATATGTATTAGATGTTTAATGACATGTGTATGTTTGAAGTTGACAAATTGAATTAAGGTTTCAATACTTATTGAAGACTTTGGGCAATTGATGAATTTGGCAGCCTTGATGAACTTAAGAGATTGATAATTTCATGAATTTAAATGTTGATTAATGGTGTTGATGGATAGGTGGAAATGAATTATATATTGATAGTTGAAGTTACATGTACTAGCAAATTGATTTCATATGTGTATTGTTTACGTTGACCATTTGAATTAGGATTTTGTATTGAATATTAAAGACTTGTATAAACTGCTGGAAATTGACTAAATTGAGATTTGATGGATGATATTAGAAGTGCTATGAATGCAAAATTGTAGTTTAGGAGATGGAGAAATTTTATTGGAAGTGTAATTTTTTTTGCAGGTTGTGTATTTGTTAAAAACAGTGTGTATTTTGAGCCATAACCTAAATTGTGTGACCTCAATTGGTATGAGGCCAAGTGGAGGTAAAACTAGACAGTGAACCATTTTCCATGAAGAAACTATGTCCAAATTCTGCCTAAAAAGTGATCAAAAGTTTGCCCTAATCCGGATTACCAAAATGTAAACCCAGAATTTTGACCAAATGAACAGTGTTCACTAAATTGGCCATAACTCACTGTAGACAGGTCTAAATGACCTGAAATTTATATCATTGGAAAGATTAGACATAGGGCTACAACTTTTGTGAAGACACTAGAGCCCAAATGTAATACCCCTATTTGTATAGCCTGGTATATTTTACTGTTCCGGTAACTGAAGTCGGTCCGGACAATTAAGAGGATTAGAACCATACTTAAGACAACTAGAGAAACCATAAATACAAATAATTAGTAATGTTCAACTAGTTAAGTATAAATAAGAAAAACAGAACATAAGAAGTTAAACGAGCCGAGAGTCACAGCGATAGGTGACCTCCTCGGGAACGATTGCGAAGTCATTTTAAACTCAAATTTCGAACCGTAAAATGTGACACTATGGTCCTTAGGACCCTTTTGAACACAGTGGAAAAGAGAAAATCACGAAAAAGTACTGTTAAGCTAGTCAAATAATTAGGTCAGGGAGCCGGAAGAAATATGGAATTATTTACAAACCTGATGAACGGCAATTTGGTCAATTGACCCGAGAATCGACTCGACCTAATCACAAATAAAATCGGAGAAAAGAAAATTTCGGAATCGAGAATTAAATTAAAGAACTAATAGAAAAATAGAAAAAAAAAAGAGAAAAATGAAAAAGTAAAAAGGTGATGACTTCATGCATGACCTCATGCATGATGTAATAAAATAAATTAATTAAGTTAATTATTAGTTTAGATTTTTGTGGTCTTCCATAAACCAAAATAAATAAAAGAAAAGAAAAAAAAATTAATTACTTCTCCATTCCCGTCACCCATTTCTCTCCCATTTCTCTCATTTCATTTCCACCATTAACACCCATCTCAAGCTTTCAAAAGCTTGATTTTATTTTATAAACTCTCTAACTCCTTTAAGTAAATCTTGTTCTTGGACTTTAAGAAGCATCTTGACAACAAAAAGAAGAGGAAAGAAAGAAGATTTGAAGAAGGAGAAATTCAACAATAGAGGTTAGTGGTTAGTTTTTAATATTATGTTTAAATTCATAATTAAGTAGTTGAATTAAACTAGAAATTGTAGAAAAATGAAATGAAATAAATTGTTGAAGGACCAAACCTAAATTTTATTCAACTAGGGTTTGAGGATGTGTATGCATGAACTTGGTGAATTTAAAGGTGTATGTGAGCTTATTGGTGTTGAATGATCATGATTAAATGTTTTGAATTAGTTAAATGCAACAATTTAGTGTGATTAGGGTTTGGAGGCCTAGGGTTTTGAGGCAAAAATTTGGAGAAATGAGTAAATGATGTGTTTGACCTATTGTGAAGTGAAAAATGGTCAATTATGACCAAATAAGTTGTGTTTGAATTGTTGGAATGGAAGCCAAATTCGGAGGTTGTATGGTCATTCTGCTGGCAGCATGACCAAGTCAACTTTGAAGGACCAAAACTGAAATTTTACAAGTCCAATTGATATGGCACCAATTGGGGATGAAAATAGACATAAAATGACACAATTTTCATTTAGGAACCATGCCCAAAAAGTGACCAAAATCTAGTGAACAAATTGACCAAATTTGAGTAAGAGCAGTCAGCCACTGTACAAACTGACCAAATGAACAGTATTTGTTCATTTGGTCATAACTCGAGCTATGCTAATCAAATTGACCTGACATTTTACCAGTGATTAGATGAGATATAGACCTAAAACTTTCATGAAGAACATAAGTCCAAATTCTGCCAGCAACCAAGCCATTTGGCCACCCCAAGTTGGTGACCCAAATCTGCCAGCACCAAACTTTGCCCAAAAAATCTGGGTTATTTTTCATCCGGCAGCCCTGATTCAAAGGGCCATAACTTGAGCTACAAAACTCCAATTGGGGTGATTCAAAAAGGAGAATAAACTAAAGACATTAAGGAACATTTTCTATGCAGGAAGTTTTGCCAAATTCCAACAGTAGATTGACCAATGGAACAGTGCAACTTAGAACACCAAAACTGAAAATTTGACAATTTAGCCAAAAGGATTTAAGCTTAGAGAAAATGACCAAACCCAACAAATTTAATGACCAAAATGTGGTATGTGGGTGAAGTTGGAGTTCCCATACCTATTAAGCCTTAAAAAGTCAACAATTTGATTTGAATAGTGTAGTGAATAGTAACCCGAAACACAAAAACTTCGAGAACGTCGAAATTAGTACATTAAAGCTAGGTAAAAATGAAGTGAAATTTATTTTTGGATTTATGCTAAGTTATGGTACTGAAACACTGTGAAATTGTGTGTTTCAACTGAAAAAGACTTGGAAACTCGAAGAGACTGAGTTAAGGCCTAAAGGCGACTCACGTCAGGTCTGTGCACAATAATTCTTGTTTAAATATTTTATTCTCAAAAATTTGACTTCTGTGATTAATTATGTATTGTGTTGCCATTTTATAATCGCAAATATGACTTTGGAAATTGATTAGATTTTTCATAAATTATTTGAATAAATTGTTTTGAATTGATTTTGTGTTCACACTTAGCATGACAGTATCACACTATTCCTCCTCCATTTATGGGGTTGAGATCGTTTATTTTCCTCCCTCTCTGGTTTACCAGTTGAGGTTGAGATCGGATGAGTACTCATTAGCTAGCTAGCCACCTCCCTCATTGATTTCGATTAATGGGGTTGTAGATTGCTTTGTCGTGGTGTACAACACGGCATTAATCAGAAATTTTGTGTCATGGCTTAAGTTGTGTATGACTTTGGCAATATTGTGTTTATGAAATTGTTTGACTAAACTGTGTTTAATAGATTATTTGACAAAATGATGTTATTATGAACTTTAATATTTGTGAAATGTGATTGAGAAATATTTAAATTATGTTTGGCAATGAATGATTTATTTATTGCATTTTAAATTTTTATTGTGCACCACTGAGTATTTTTATACTCAGCGATAGCTTATTTTGCTGTCGCAGATAAGAGCAAGGAAAAAACAGCAGAGTGAGTCACATCTTGAGTTGAAGATCACACCAATCTTTTGTACGGGTATTATTTTATACCCTTGTAGATAATTTTGATGTAAATATAGAAATGTTGTATGTATCAATGAAAGTTGAGCAGTTGTAAATAAATTGTAATAATATTTTTTGGATTTCCTTCTGTAAATTAATATTTGTACTTATGAATTTCTTACTTTATACTTTGTGATTGGAGATATTAAATATTTTGAGATGATAAGTCTTGATTTATATTGTGAAATTATTTTGAAGTGTGTTGAATTGAGTTGATTGAGATTTATTGAAGGTTGGGAGTTGCGAAAAACTTTTGGAAGTGTTTTTTTTTGGTATTTGAAGAACTGTTTTCTCTAATTTCAAACGGAACTTTGTCAAAAATTTTATAAAATTTGCGGCAAAATTTAAATGGACAAAAACATTTATTAGTATTTAAACTCTGAATAAATGGTTTTTAATTCCTACCAAAATGCTCGCCACTTCTAAAATGTAAGAAAACTGTTTTAAAATCCCTTGTAGGGTACTTAATGAGTTATCGGTAAGTGAAGTTCGGTAGTTCATTAAGTGTTCTACGGGATCATGTTATGCCTTACAGAGGGATAAGATGTGACATGTTTTAGTGGTATCAGAGCATGGTTTTTCAATAAATTTTGACTATGTGTATGAACATTTTATTGATAAGTACAACTGCTCAAGTGTCTTTAATTGATATATATGACATATTTACATCATGAATATGTACTAACGGAGGTCAACCTCCATGTGTTTGATCTCAAGAAGTAGAAAATTTGGAAAAATGGAATGGAAGGAGGAGATCATTTCGAAGAACAATCTGTTGAGGCTGAGGTTCAAGGGGAAGCCCCAGCACTCCAGAACATGAGTGGGTCAACCACTCCAGCTCCTGCACCAGCACCGCAGTTCCCTGCTCAATTTGTACAGCAGATGGCTGCGTTTTTCCATCAAATGGCGGATTATGTGCCACCCCAAGCTCAAATGCCAGTACCTATAGGACAACCACAACCCTCAGCTCGGCAATATGAACAGTTGATGAAATTTGGGGCCACCGAGTTTAAAGGCACTGTGGATCCACTGGAGGCAGAACAGTGGTTGGAAAGAATGGAACGAGTTTACAGAAAATTACAGTGTACGGAAGAGATGAAGTTCTAGTATTTTGTTTCCTTGTTACAAGGGGATGCATATGAATGGTGGAAGACCATCCCCCACAGCCTGGTTGAGCCGCCTGTGCTAACATGGACAGACTTTCTGAGGGAATTCAGGCAGAAATGGGTTCCTAATGCATATGTAGATAAGAAATTGCAAGAATTCTTGAGTTTGAAGCAAGGGGACCGAACCATAGCAGAGTATGAGAGAGACTTCTCAAGGCTAAGCCACTATGCTGGAAGCTTAGTCTCCACCCCCAGAGACAGATGCAAGAGGTTTGAGTTCGGGCTAAGGCCAAGTCTGAGGATCCAAGTTGTGGGTTTTAGACATCAGAATTTCACTGAATTGATCCCACAGGCCCTGGAACTAGAAAGGATAGAATCAGAAGGGGCAGTGAAGAAGGGTCCTCAAGAGAAAACTGAAAAGACTACGGGGCAAGCATCTGAAAGTGGTTCTGGGAAGAGGAAATAGTTTGGGGGATCTAGCTCCCGTAAATCTGGCAGAGGTAGATTTTCTGGCCAAAGACCACCGGTCACCACCCAACAAGCTTCTCGAGGATCTCTATCGTGAAACTTGTGGTAAAACTCATGGCGGGGTTTGTTTCAAGGCCACGTGCATGTTTTAAGCGTGGAGGAGCGGACATTTCGCTAAAGATTGCACCAATCCGCGGATCTTTTGCTACATCCGAAGGATCACCAAGTCTCTCTGCACCTAGAGGGTCACTAGAGGTAGAGGCAGGTAGGGGTCCCGGTAACACCCCTAGAAGTCAAAGCAACCATAACGGCGCAGAGTGTATACCATGCGTCAGAGGGAGGAGGCTAAAACATCAGACGTTGTAGCTGGTAATTTTTCCATCCTTGACCAAGATGTGCATGTGTTATTTGATCCTGGCTCCACACATTCGTATGTTAGTGCTATTGTGATGTGTTCTACTGCTATTTCGTGTGTACCAATGGACTATGATGTGCTAGTAACTAGTCCATTAGGCCAGGAGGTCAGGATAAATAGGCTATATAGAGACTGTCCTTTGGTGATCCAAGCACACACTTTTCTGTCTGATTTAATTGAAATGCCCTTCAGAGATTATGACATTATCTTGGGCATGGATTGGTTAGCTAGGCATCATGCCATGATGACTGTAGATTGAAGACAGTCACTTTTGGTCTTTCTCAGTATGGTGATGTAGTAATACATGGGGAGAGACAGTTATTACCTTCAAACATCATTTCAGCTGCACTGGCCAGAAAAATGATTAAAAAAGGGTGTGAGGCGTACTTGGCACATATGATAGACACCCAAGTGGGGAGTCCAGCACTAAAGGACATTCCTACTGTATGTGACTTTCCGGATGTATTTCCTGATGAATTGCCAAGATTACCTCCAGAAAGATAAGTGCAGTTTGAAATTGATGTTATGCCTGGTGTGGACCCAATCTCCATAACACCATACAGAATGGCACCAGCAGAACTAAAAGAATTGAAAGTGCAGTTGCAAGAGCTGCTTGACAAGGGCTTCATTCGCCCTAGTGTGTCACCTTGGGGAGCGCCAGTATTGTTTGTTAAGAAGAAGGATGGCACTCTCCGGTTATGCATTAACTATCGGCAGTTGAATAAGGTAACAATAAAGAACAGATACCCATTGTCCCGTATTGATGACTTGTTTGATCAGTTGAGGGGTGCAGCTATGTTCTCCAAAAGCGACTGAGATCGAGTTATTATCAAAGTACAAGAGCAGAGTATTTCTAAAACTGCCTTCAGAACCCGCTATGGCCATTATGAGTTCTTGGTCATGCCATTCGGGTTAACTAATGCTCCGGCTGCTTTTATGGATCTGATGAACACTATCTTCAGACCATACCTCGACCAATTTGTTGTGGTATTTATCGATGATATATTGGTCTATTCGAGGAATGCAGAAGAGCATGATAGACATCTGTGGATTGTACTACAAATTTTGAGGGAGAAACAGCTATACGCCAAATTGTCAAAATGTGAATTTTGGCTGAAGGAGATATCCTTTTTGGGGCACATAGTATCAGCAGAGGGTATTAAGGTAGATCCTAGCAAGATTGAAGTCGTCCTTAGTTGGAAGCCACCCAGAAATGTCACAGAGATTCGCAGGGTTAGATACTATCGTCGATTTGTGAAGGGATTCTCCATGTTGGCATCTCCATTGACCAAGCTGCTTAGAAAGGATGTGAAATTTCAGTGGACGGACAAATGCCAGCAAAGTTTTGATGAATTGAAAAGATATTTGACTGAGGTTCCAGTCCTGACTTTACCTACACCGGGTAAAGAATATACAGTTTACAGCGATGCTTCTCACAATGGGTTAGGTTGTGTGTTGATGCAAGATCGAAATGTCATTGCCTATGCATCACGCCAGCTTAAACCGCATGAGAGGAATTATCCGACACATAACTTGGAGCTTGCAGCTATTGTGTTTGCTCTTAAGATCTGGAGACATTTTTTGTATGGGGAGAAGTGTTACATCTACACAGATCATAAGAGTTTGAAGTATTTAAGCACCCAAAAAGAGTTGAATTTGAGACAGAGGAGATGGTTAGAGTTGATAAAAGACTATGATTGTCTAATAGACTATCAGCCAGGGAAAGCTAATGTTGTACTAAGTCGCAAGACTATGGCGAGTCTCTGAGTTACTCCTTTGTCTTTGGTACATGAGTTGAGATCATTACATGCGCTTTAGAGATTAATGATGATGGGCGGACATCGGTTGCATGGCATGTACATTAATTGATCGGTCGAATGGTAATGATGAAAGGTATCTTGGAAGAAGTCCGCAAGAAACCGAGTTCTCAATCGAGAGGATGGTTTCTTTGCTACACCGAGGCAAAATATGTGTTCCTAATGATGTTGATTTGAGGCAGATCATTTTGAAGGAAGCACATGAGTCTCCTTTTGCTATGCACCCTGGTGGTACAAAAATGTATAGAGGGCTAAAGGAGCATTACTGGTTGATGGGTATGAAGAGAGATGTGGCAGAGTTTATATCCAAATGCCTGACTTGTCAGCAAGTAAAGGCAGAGCATCAGGTACCAACTGGGTTGTTACATCCACTACCAGTGCCGGAATGGAAATGGGAAAGAATAACTATGGACTTTGTGATGGGACTTCCGAGGACACCGAAGAGTCATGATGCAGTATGGGTCATTGTTGACAGACTAACTAAGTCTGCTCATTTTCTGCCAGTCCGAATGGACTATAGTTTGGACAAATTGGCCAGGTTGTACATTGATGAGATTGTGAGACTGCATGGAGTGCCAGTATCCATCATATCAGACAGAGATCCTAGGTTCACTTCTAGATTCTGGGGTAGTCTTCAGAGAGCCCTAGGAACTAGATTGAACTTCAAGATCGCATTCCACCCAATGGCGAGAGGGTAATTAAGATTTTGGAGGACATGCTACGGGCTTGTGTGATTGAGTTTGAGGGTAGTTGGGATACACACTTGCCTTTGATTGAGTTTGCCTACAACAACAGCTACCAATCAAGCATTGGGATGCCTCCATATGAAGCTTTGTATGGCAGGAAATGTAGAACCCCGTTGTGTTAGGATAACGTGGGTGAAAGAAAAATGATTGGACCCGAAATTGTTCAACAGACTGAAGAGAAAATTAGGGTGATCAAAGACCGACTTAAAGCTGCATCAGACCGTCAGAAGTCCTATATTGATTTGAAAAGAAGGGATATCGAGTATGCAGTGGGTAAGAAAGTTTTCCTCAAGGTTTCTTCTTGGAAGAGAATTATGAGATTCGACAAAAAGGGGAAATTAAGTCCTCGTTTTATCGGGCCATATGAAGTATTGGAAAGAGTGGGTCCATTGGCTTATCGTTTGGCACTACCTCCAGAGTTGGAGAAGATACATAACATCTTCCATGTGTCTATGTTGAGGAGGTATCGATCAGACCCATCTCATGTACTATCAGTAGAAGAAATTGAAGTGAATCCAAACCTCACATATGAAGAAGAACCCATAAAGATTCTGGCTTATGAGGTGAAGCAACTACGGAACAAGCAGATACCATTGGTAAAAGTGCTGTGGAACCATCATTCGAAGCTACTTGGGAGCAGAGGAGGACATGAGGAGACAACACCCACGGCTATTCAGAGATTGATACTGTAAAATTTCGAGACGAAATTTATTTAAGGGGGAGAATTGTAACACCCTATTTGTATAGCGTATATTTTATAGTCGGTCCGGACAATTAAGGGGATTAGAACCATACTTAAGACAACTAGAGAAACCATAAACACAAATAATTAGTAATGTTCAACTAGTTAAGTATAAATAAGAAAAACAGAACATAAGAAGTTAAACGAGTCGAGAGTCACAGCGATGGATTACCTCCTCGGGAACGACTGCAAAGTCATTTTAAACTCAAATTTCGAACCGTAAAATGTGACGCTGCAGTCCTTAGGACCCTTATGAACACAGTGGAAAAGAGAAAATCACGAAAAAGTACTGTTAAGCCAGTTAAATAATTAGGTCAGGGAACCAAAAGAAATATGGAATTATTTACAAACCGGGATGAACCTGCGAGGGGCAATTTGGTCAATTGACCCCGAGAGCTGACTCCTGACCTAATTGTCAAATAAAATCGGAGAAAGGAAAATTTCGAAATCGAGAATTAAATTAAAGAACTAATAGAAAAATAGAAAAAAAAAAAAGAGAAAAATGAAAAAGTAAAAAGGTGATGACATCATGCATGACCTCATGCATGATGTAATAAAATAAATTAATTAAGTTAATTATTAATTTAGATTTTTGTGGTCTTCCATAAACCAAAATAAATAAAAGAAAAAAAAATTTTAATTACTTCTCCATTCCCGTCACCCATTTCTCTCCCATTTCTCTCATTTCATTTCCACCATTAACACCCATCTCAAGCTTTCAAAAGCTTGATTTTATTTTATAAACTCCCTAACTCCTTTAAGTAAATCTTGTTCTTGGACTTTAAGAAGCATCTTGACAACAAAAAGAAGAGGAAAGAAAGAAGATTTGAAGAGAGAGAAATTCAACAAAAGAGGTTAGTGGTTAGTTTTTAATATTATGTTTAAATTCATAATTAAGTAGTTGAATTACACTAGAAATTAAGGAAAAATGAAATGAAATAAATTGTTGAAGGACCAAACCTAAATTTTAGTCAACTAGGGTTTGAGGATGTGTATGCATGAACTTGGTGAATTTAAAGGTGTATGTGAGCTTATTGGTGTTGAATGATCATGATTAAATGTTTTGAATTAGTTAAATGCAACAATTTAGTGTGATTAGGGTTTGGAGGCCTAGGGTTCTGAGGCAAAAATTTGGAGAAATGAGTAAATGATGTGTTTGACCTATTGTGAAGTGAAAAATGGTCAATTATGACCAAATGAGTTGTGTTTGAATTGTTGGAATGGAAGCCAAATTCGGAGGTTGTATGGTCATGACCAAGTCAACTTTGAAGGACCAAAACTGAAATTTTACAAGTCCAATTGATATGGCACCAATTGGGGATGAAAATAGACATAAAATGACACAATTTTCATTCAAGAACCATGCCCAAAAAGTGACCAAAATCTAGTGAACAAATTAACCAAAGTTGAGTAAGAGCAGTATGCCACTGTAAAAACTGACCAAATGAACAGTATTTGTTCATTTGGTCATAACTCGAGCTAGGCAGATCAAATTGACCTGAAATTTTACCAGTGATTAGATGAGATGTAGACCTAAAACTTTCATGAAGAACACAAGTCCAAATTCTGCCAGCAACCAAGCCATTCCCCAAGTTGGTGACCTAAATCTGCCAGCACCAAACTTTGCCCAGAAAATCTGGGTTATTTTTCATCCGGCAGCCCTGATTCAAAGGGCCATAACTTGAGCTACAAAACTCCAATTGGGGTGATTCAAAAAGAAGAATAAACTTAAGACATTAAGGAACATTTTCTATGAAGGAAGTTTTGCCAAATTCCAACAGTAGATTGACCAATGGAACAGTGCAACTTGGAGCACCAAAACTGAAAATTTGACAATTTAGCCAAAAGGATTTAAGCTTTGAGAAAATGACCAAAACCAACAAATTTAATGACCAAAATGTGGTATGTGGGTGAAGTTGGAGTTCCCATACCTATTAAGCCTTAAAAAGTCAATAATTTGACTTGAATAGTGTAGTGAATAGTAACCCGAAACACAAAAACTTAATTAGTACATTAAAGCTAGGTAAAAATGAAGTGAAATTTATTTTTGGATTTATGTTAAGTTATGGTACTGAAACACTGTGAAATTGTGTGTTTCAGCTGAAAAAGACTTGGAAACTTGAAGAGACTGAGTCAAGGCCTAAAGGCGACTCACGTCAGGTCTGTGCACAATAATTCTTGTTTAAATATTTTATTCTCAAAAATTTGACTTCTGTGATTAATTATGTATTGTGTTGCCATTTTATAATCGCAAATATGACTTTGGAAATTGATTAGATTTTTTATAAATTATTTGAATAAATTGTTTTAAATTGATTTTGTGTTCACACTTAGCATGACAGTATCACACTATTCCTCCTCCATTTATGGGGTTGAGATCATTTATTTTCCTCCCTCTCTGGTTTACCAGTTGAGGTTGAGATCGGATGAGTACTCATTAGCTAGCTAGCCACCTCTCTCATTGATTTCGATTAATGGGGTTGTAGATTGCTTTGTCGTGGTGTACAACACGGCATTGATCGGAAATTTTGTGTCATAGCTTAAGTTGTGTATGACTTTGGCAACATTGTGTTTATGAAATTGTTTGACTAAACTGTGTTTAATAGATTATTTGACAAAATGATGTTATTATGAACTTTAATATTTGTGAAATGTGATTGAGAAACATTTAAATTGTGTTTGGCAATGAATGATTTATTTATTGCATTTTAAATTTTTATTGTGCACCACTGAGTATTTTTAAACTCAGCCATAGCTTATTTTGCTGTCGCAGATAAGAGCAAGGAAAAGCGAGTGAGTTGAGTTGAAGATCACACCAATCTTTTGTATTATTTTATACCCTTGTAGATAATTTTGATGTAAATATAGAAATGTTGTATGTATCAATGAAAGTTGAGCAGTTGTAAATAAATTGTAATAATATTTTTTGGATTTCCTTCTGTAAATTAATATTTGTACTTATGAATTTCTTACTTTATACTTTGTGATTGGAGATATTAAATATTTTGAGATGAATCTTGATTTATATTGTGAAATTATTTTGAAGTGTGTTAAATTGAGTTGATTGAGATTTATTGAAGGTTGGGAGTTGCGAAAAACTTTTGGAAGTGTTTTTTTTTTGGTATTTGAAGAACTGTTTTCTCCAATTTCAAACGGAACTCTGTCAAAATTTTTATAAAATTTGCGGCAAAATTTAAACTGACAAAAACATTTATTAGTATTTAAACTCTGAATAAATGGTTTTTAATTCCTACCAAAATGCTCGCCACTTCTAAAATGTAAGAAAACTGTTTTAAAATCCCTTGTAGGGTACTTAATGAGTTATCGGTAGGTGAAGTTCGGTAGTTCATTAAGTGTTCTACGGGATCATGTTATGCCTTACAGAGGGGTAAGGTGTGACACCAAAAATGCCATTAACCAAATGAAATTGCTTGCAAAATTTGGGCTACTAAAACTATCCAGAACCAAAACTGCCCAGATTTGCTAAACATAGGCTACTTGACCAGTTTTGGAAAAGAGGCCATAACTTGGTCCACAGAAATCCAAATACTCTGAAACTAGTGCCAAAATTTCAATAAGACATAAACCTACAAGGTTGGTATTTTGACCAAAACCCAAAAATCAAGAGAAATAGGTCAATTGGTTAGGTAAATTTAGTGCATAAATTCTGAAAATTTGCATAAGTGACCATTGAATCCAGAATAGTCTTTTAAGCATATCTTCCATTAGAAAACTTTAATTGAAAGGTGCCATATAGTTCTGAAAACCTAAGAAATAAGGCTTTACTTTGTTTTAGACACCTACCTCAAATTATGAATGTAAGAAGCTTAAATTTTGGGTCAAAACTACTGACCTAAATGGGAATCATGTTAGTATAGGACATTTGAGTCCAGGCCAATAATATGGCTATAAGTAAATCTACATAACTTGAAAAAGTGCAATTAAAAATTCTGAGTGACCATAAGACATAGGGCAATGTATCCTATGAAGAACACTAGGCTTAAATGTTGCCACAACCTATCCAAATAATTTGACAAAGTATGATACCAAAACTGCCTAGATAAGGAACCAGAATTTACAACTGAATCAGTTATGGTTATTTGACCATAACTTGAGTTATACAAATCCAAATAACATGATTCAAAAAGAAAAATAAAGACAAGACATAGAGGAACAACTTCCATTAGGAAGTGTAGCCAAACAGTAGCCATAAATTACTCAATTTCATATGCAAAGTTAAGATATTGAAATTGAACCTAAAGAAAGGTTCTATAAATAAATTATTAACTTATCCCTAATAAGTCATTACATGCTAAATTACATGAAATAGATATGTAGGACACACTTTCTCCACTATACATGGACATGAAAATTTTGTTAAACAATTAATAATGCTTAATTGCCTAGAGTAAACCTTGGCTTATATATATATATACTTGGATCAATTGGTATACCAATCAGGGATTACAGATAGCAGTACTGTCCATATGGATAATCATTGACCAACAACATATATCTGATATGATTGAACTACAGGATCTATACCTGCCCGTTGGCCATTGTGCCTAATTTTATATCTGGCTTTAAAAGCCTGCCCGCTGGCCTTGTACCTGACATGACAGATGTGTACTGGACAGATATACGGCTATCTAACTAGTATACTCCCGTGTATCCAGCATTATAGTCTGTTATAGGTTACTTGGGCATTGATATAATTTTAAAAGACTGAGAATGAAACCAATGAATAGATAAGATACTGATAATTAATTTAGTTCTAAAGTACAGAAAAGTCATAAATGACATAGACTATATAAGAAATGAACAGAAAAGATACTGTTAAATCCAACAATTCCCAAAGTGTAGAAAATTTATAAATATCTTAGAATTAATGACAATTTCACTTATACGAGTTTAAGGAGACTGAAAATGAAATATATGCATAGATAAGATCCTGATAAATAAATTGATTCCAAAGTACAATAAAACATGAAATTGACCTAGAATTGCAGAATTTTACATAGAATTATTATTTGAATTATTTAGTTGATTTTCCTTAAAATTATGCACCACTAAGCTATTAGCTTAGCGCGTTGGATTTTTCCATCATGTAGGTACTATAGACCAGACACAGCAGCAGCATAACAGCAGCCTCCATTGTAGTGTTCTAACTATAGTTGACCAGATCTACTACAGTTCAGAGTTCACCTCATCAGTGTTTATTTTGGTAGGGCTCATGTATAGATTAGTATTTTGGTTCACCGTATTTGAACATTATGTAATTTACAGTTTATGATGTAAGTAAATTTGAAATTATATTTTAATCGTAATTAAAGCTTATAAATTTTTGTAAATAAATTTCTATATGAATGGATGAATGAAACATATGTTTTCTTGAAATGATATGATGATATGAAATATAGAAATATGAATGGATATGAATAGATATGAAACTGTTTTTAACAGGTAACTTGTGAAACCCGTAAAATACTAATAAAAACAAAGGAGACTCTGCCTGGGTTTCCACAGAAATAAATTGTGATAAAAAAAATCTCCACATGTTTTAAATGAAGTTTAAAATTAACAGTGAACAGGACAGCATAAGATAGGGTGCTCTAGCACCGAATGTGCATTCCTTGCTTAGCTACACTGTAGACAGGTGAGGGGTGTCACATACATGGTTGATTTGTTTAAATTAATTGTGTGTATAACTTTAGACTTGTATAAATGTATGAATAAGGAACTAAATAAAAGAAAGAATAATGCAGACTTTAGGAATCATTAGTAGAGTTTGGCCCTTATTCTAAGATCAGTCCAGGTAGAAAGAGTGCCTAACACCTTCCCTCTCTTATACCTACTATATCGAACATAAGCCATTGGGCTCATAGTAAAAGAAGAGCAGTGGACCTCAGCAAGGGATAAATTGCCACTCATGTCCCTTCTTATGAATTTATCTCAGTTATCACCCGAGTAATGACTCATTTCCTCTGCCTTTGTGGCGTTAATATCCTAGTATTATGGTAGTGTTATAGGAACTAGGTTCGAGGATCCCACACTGTGTGCCTTGATTTTATTCTTGACTTGTCTATCTACTGCTATTGTTACTGCATGTATTTATTTTGTTCATCACCTACCAATCTGCTGCTACATTAAGAGTTAACGAAGGTTAAAGAGTTAAGGAAGGAAGAACAAAGTTCGTCCCTTACGTGAGACAATCCTGTTGAAAGAGCGGAAGCATGAAAAATATTAGTTTAGAATATTGAATTCAAAATTTTTCTTCTAGGGTCTCATGCATCATGCAAGATTCATTATTTACCTATTTGATTTCAATGTTAAACAGTATATTAAAACACTTTTAATATGTTTTTGGATCTACATTTGCCATTTAAGATTTTAGAATTAATAGATTAATTCATTAGAACTCGAGATTAAATCAAGAACATGTGCACTAACCTTTTGATGCACTGTAGTTGTGTTTGGTACTTTTGGGATGCACTTAGGACACCAGATGTTGTCCCTCTAGCTTGTCCACACCAAGATCACCAATGGCAGCCCCTTGAACAACTTCTCAAGCCTTTTCAATCAATTAGAAATTCAGGTTTTGCCTTTAGAGAGATTACAGATGTATATAAGACACTAGAAACGGTTTCTAGCAATTTTAATTCAAGAGAATGTTGGCAATTCTCTTTGAATTGATGAGAGATGAAGAAGAAGAGAGGAAAAGGTCTCCAAGGGTGGCGGCACCTTTGATAAAAATCATAATGTTATTTGTTTCTTTCATAACCTCACATTATATAACTAGGTCACCACTTAAAACCCTTGTCACATGTCATCCTCTGATTGGCTCTTAGTTTAATTGACCCAATCACAATGTGCCAAGTGTCAAACTTAGATTTAATCTTGACTTTGATCATCTTACATTATTAAAAGATAAATGGCAAGCTTATGTGTAGTGCCATGTGTCACCATCTCATGGTGCCACATGTCACCCTGTGAAATGACTAAAATACCCTTATATCTTAATTTTGAGTTCTCAACCCAAAATAATTGTTTCTCTTCTTCTAATCAATTTATATTAAATATAAATTAATTAATTAATCTCTATTAATTAATTTCTCATAATTAAATTCATATTTAAACACTTTAAATATAAATTTAACTTATACTATATGTCCAATAACCTAGATTTGGTTTCAAGCTATGCTAGGGACTTTGCAATCTAATTGCAAACCAAACCTATTTAATTAATCAATTAAACTCTTTAACTAATTAATTAAATCACATTTAACTTGATGATTACTTATGTATATGTGTGACTCACTAGGCTCATCACTAATTGGCAATGAGATATGATATCAACTCTTAATATCATCAGAACTCTTTCTTACCATAAATGATTTCTCTAAATCATTTTATGCACCTCATAGACCATGGTTAACACCTAGCATAGCATGCCATGGCCACTCAATCAGTAATAAGGTTTACCTTAAATGAACCTATAATCATATGTTACCATGCACTAGAATCTCTCTGTTACAAAATCTCAATTCGAACTGGAGTCATGGTTTATGTCAAACCCCATTTTCTATGAATATTATATTCTCTTTTAATTCCAGTTCTTGATTAAAAAGATTTTCTCATCAGAAACTCTTTTCTGATTAAATATATCTATCCTGGCCAGGAACTTGAAACATTAAGAACAATTAAATGAACATAGGATTTTATCCCTATTTACTTAAGGTAACAGATTCCATCTTGATCAACACCTACCTCCATTTATAACTAGTAGGAGCCAACACATGCCCATATACCCATACACAGTACAAGTATGAAAGCAGTATCAAACTCAAACCACCTATATACAAGATAACTGTGCTATCTCAGGTCTAAAGATTATATGCACTGATATGATTTATGACAATGTATTGACAAGAGTAAACTCCATGTACTTGTCATAAATGTCACTGGTTCGGCCTACTTATCATGCATAAATGCCTATCATGTTTGTTATATGGCATGAGACTCACCATTCCATCTTATTTATATCCCATATAAATACATTGGGAATAAATATGAATACAATCCTTCTGGATAAGTCATGTCCTGTGTGAAGTATCCTCGATTGTGTATGAATTTATGATACTTTGTGCTAAAAATATTGTCACTCATATTCTTAACAACTTAAAAATAGATTTTTTAACAAAATATCAATGGACCTTTTCTATTACACATAAATATATTATGTAAACGGAAAAGTGAAAATGCCTTTTAATTAATAAAACATATACAAGATACATACTAAATGATATGCTCTAAGGCATACTACTAACACCTGTTGCATCGGAACAAGGGCTAGGTTCATGGGTATGATATTTCTAGGTACACCTTTTTTGCATATTGCATCGCCCATCAGTCCTTAAGTTTTTTATTCTACTTTTTATGACTTTTGGGTCTAGGGTTCATATTGCTTTTTGATAAATTTTTGCTTGGGAAAAATCTTATTGTTGCTTTTTACTTACTATTGCTTGAATTTGATTATTGAAGATTTTGTTTGAAAATTTTCATTTTTTTTTACTGAATGGGCTTTGGTTGATTATTGGATGATTTTTGGTTGATTATTGGGATAAATATGGGTTTTGTTTGGATGAATCAATGAGAGGGATGGGTATTTTATTATATGATGAATTTTGTAATAGTTTGAATCCGGACCTCTACTAGAGCTAAAGCTTAGGTCAGCATAAGGCCTCCCAAGCCCGTAGCAAACCTAACTTGCATCAAAATCTCATTTAAAGCCCATATAGTTCATACAAATACTTTATTAAATATAAAACATAATTATAATTCTTTTAAATTAGAAAATATTAAATGGCAAAATGCAGTAGTTACAATAGCAAAATTACATGTCACTACAAAAGGAGTTCCATAAAATATACATATACCTTTAAGCAAAATTGAGGCATTAACATCTAGAACTCATCTAGCTAAAATTTACCGACTTTATTCTTTACTTGTCCCTGAACAAGAAGACAGAAAAAAGGAGTGAGCTATGACTCAATGAGTAAAAGCCTACTCTAGGAAAATAAAACATATTATAAAACAATTAAGTAAAGCATATGGGTATGCAACATTCACATGATGTTTCCACAGCACAAATAATTCATAACAATATAATCATGTCACTAATGATCCCCCAGCCATCATACATGTCCAATGTATCCGATCCATTAAAGAAGCTCCTCGAACTTCCTCTTAACATAATGCATAATGGATACCAGGAACATAGAAGTTATGACTTACCTAAGGTGGATTCTATAATCCCTGGTATTCGAATGTCAAAGACACAAAATTGTTTAATGACATTCTTTTTTCTGTACTTTCACTGTGAACTCATTTGCATGCATGCCATTTCCTTTACTTTGCTTTCCTTTCCTAGTAAGAACTAATGAGTCATCCATGAACTACCAATGCAATATAATATATAATGCAACACCTTTGTGACATGCATTACTAACATATAAAGTCAATTATGCAACTATAATAAGTAAAACCATATAATATCATGATCGTGAATGTGCCAAATATGTTGTAAACATTTAAGTAGGTAAATACATTTAAAACACTTTAAGTAAGTTCTACTCACAGTATTAGTCAACCCTTTATTATTATTTGGCTGGTAGGACTGCTAACACCATTTATTGAAGGGACTTATACAAATGTACTAATATTTTGTTAGATACTGATCACTGATTATGTATATCTACATATTTAACTTAACTTAATTATCTTAATTATTTTACTAGAAATCTGATAGAGTCTTCCCTATAAGTAGACCCATCTTACTTATAAAGAAACATAACCACAGAGCCTCAAGTCCATAGCAACATCACAATATCCATGTGGGGCCTACAGAAATCTAATTATATGTCCAATTGCTTAATTCTCCAGTCTACAAGAAAAGAGTTTGAAGAGTTCTTAGTTTAGGACCTAATTAACCTAGATTAAGAACACATTTTCTCAAGCAGAGCAAGTTTAGAGGATGAAGTTTGAATGTTCAACAACTAAACTTGCCATGCACTATTTACATTACTGTTTACATGCTTCGGCAACTAAACATTCATGTTTTGGATATCAAACCTTCATGTATTAGCATTCGAACTTGGAGTTTCCAGAATTCGTTCACAATCCAAAAACTTAGGGTTTGAACCCCACATATAAACTTTTACTCTCAAAATTCATATTCTATGTCTATTTCATCATTTTAGACTTTAAACAACCAAAACCACACTTAAATAGGTTAGATCCATAACTTAAACTTTAGATTTTTATTAATCTTTACATAAATCCTTAAACAACACTAAACCAACTCATTTACAAATACTAATATCTAAAATTCCAAATAAACTAAATGGAAAGAGATTAAGACTTACTTTTTGTAGCTAAGGTTTTCAAATCTCCCTTGTCTTTCTCCAAACTACTTTAGAGAGGAGGGAAAAAGGGTATCTTTATCCTTCTTAAAGGCTTGGTTATTCCTATATCATTGGTTTAGTTTGGTCTCAAGTTTTATTGAAATTTGGTTTTTGGTTTTTTCAATTCGAAACCAAATTGACCGTTTACACAATCCTAGTCAAGGAGGTATAGTAAGTTTTATAAAGTAAGATAATGCAAGGTAAGGTAAAGTAATAGAATATAAGATGAGTTTTTTTTTTAATCTTATCTTATTTAGGAGGAACGTAAAATAAATGATGGTTTAGTAACTTTATATTGTTTGAAAGGAAGATATGGGAAAATAAGGTACAGTAAAGTATAAAAATTACTAAAAGGAAAAAAAAAGACCAAATAAGCCCCTATACTTTCAATCGATTGATAAATAAATTTAAAATTAAGTTTTGAGCCAAATAAGCCCCTGTACTTTCTAAACAAGGCAAAATAAGTCCTCACTTAATAAAATATTATTTTTGCTAATTTTTAAACATTAAAATTTATATATTATTTTAATTAATATAAAATTAAAAAAAAGAAATTAAAGAACATAATGAATAAAAATTATTTAATATTAATTATTATTTTTAATATTTTATTATTAAAAATTAGAGAAAATAATATTTTAATTTTTTTGGCAAAAGAAAAGGTCTATTTGGCTTTAATTGGAACTTATTTAACCCAAAACTTGATTTTGGGAGTATTTGGCCATTGACTAAAAATTATAGGAAGCATATATGGATCTTTTTTTCTACTACCAAAATACCCTTATATTCTCTCTATTACCATAATACCCTTGTAAGGATATATATTTTAATATTTAAATTATTCATAACTATTTTTAAAAAAACATTTTTTACATGAAACATCAATTTATTATTATTATTATTATTATTATTATTATTATTATTATTATTATTATTATTATTATTATTATTATTATTATTATTATATTATATTGTTAGGGGTAGAGCTTCATGGGACTAGAAGGACCATGGACTAACCAGCCCTGTGGCTCCCACACCCCCTAATTTTTTTATTTAAAATTATTTTTAAATATAAATATTTATATAATATATAAAAAAATTATTTATTAAAAATTATGAAGGCAATTAGTAAGTATAAACTTAATTAAATATTATTTATTATCTCATATTAATTTAGTTAATAAATATTTTTTATTTATCAATATTCTCAATTTAAAATAAAGTAATTAATTTTATTTATTTTTTACTTTATTTTAAAATATGTTTTACTAACTTTTTTAGTCTTCAGTGAATAAAATAGATTGAATTAATAATTTAGTAAATTTATTATTATTTTTTAAGCGTAATAGTTTAGAATGAAAATAATTTTAGACAAAGTATGTATAAATATAAAATATTTTTTTAATTCTGAGTAAATATAAATAATTTATAAATTATCTTTTAATTTTATTCGTCTCCTCCAAATATTATGGTTAAGCTCCACTACTAAATATTGTCATCATGCTTGTATGAAAGGAAATAAGGTAAAGATAAGACATTTTTATTGGTTTTGTCTTTTTCTTTTTTTTTTGAAATATAATAATATATGTCCAAACTATAATTTTATAATGATTTTGCTGGTATGGAAGAAGCTTCCGATGCTCATCTTCAGTCAATGTTTCTTCAAAATAATTCTGCTATTGTGAAGGATACAATAAAATATAATATGATTTTTTCTCTATGGAGAATTTTGCAGGTATCAAAGAAGCTCCCAATGCCTACCTGAAAATAGGTGATTTAGCATTATAGCATGTTTGAGTTTTACCTCAACTACTTAGAAACTTTTCTTTATCTTGTTTGAATAAATCATATTTAAATATAAGGAAAAATTATTTTGTCCCTACATTTTAATAAAATTAGCTACTTAGTCATTTTATTTTAAAAAATATATTATTTAGTCTCTCTATTTTTAATCCATTAAATTATTTAGTCCCTCCAATTTTTTTGTTAGTTAATAGGTTTTAATATCAATTAAACTACTATTTAGTCCTTCTATTTCAATGAAACTAATTAGTTGATTCTTATATTTGAAAAATACTACTATTTAGTAATTTTAATTTTGTTTCGTTAACTCTTTAGTCTCTTTAGTTATTTTTTTATACCCAAAGTGTCTTGACCTTCTCTTCTTATTTCTCTTTTACCCTCTTTTATTTCCCTGTCCCACTCTTCTCTCTCTCATTTTTTTTTTTCATTTTTTTGATACAAAATGGGACAAGCTATTTGCACAAAAATGTTGATAATTTCCCCTTTATCTCTAAGCAATCAAGACAATAATCCAAAAAAATTATTTTTCAATATAAAAAATATAAAAATAATGCTTAAGGAATTGAATGAAAATACTTGAACAATTTAAAAAAAAAAAAGGATAATGTCTAAAAAAGATGCAAACTTTGCAATTTCTTACAATTGTATCCTAAACATCTTTTTTAACAAAAATATCCTAAACTATTAACTTTATTACAATTATAACATATCGTTTATTCTATTGTTTTTTTTAATTGTCTTTTCCATGTCAGCATAGGAAAAATGTCCAAGAAAATCCTAATATTTGCCCTTTTTCACAATTGTATCTAAATTATTTTTTTAAATAAATATACCCTGAACTTTGAACTTCACTACAATTGAACTCTACCATTAGTTGCTCCATTAAATACTAACAAAAGTGCCTCATCAACACTTCTATCCCTTAATTTGACATTACTTAAATCTAATTTACAATAAAAGAAAAAAAAAATTCATTTCAGCAAATTGATACCACTTCCACCAAGAACACAAAGGTTTATCTTCAACCTCCCTACTCCTTAGCCACTAGCTCTCCTCAACCTCCATGCCTCATAAAGTCATTCGACACCAATGGCCTATACCCACTCATTCTATCATCATTGACCGTGCATTTATTTCTCCCTTATCACATTAGAGCATTCAGCATCTTTCTCAACCATCCTTCATCACCTCAATAAGCAATCACCTATACGACGCTCACCTCTACCCAACCTAACTCTATTCTTATGAAGACTCAACCTCACTCGCCATTAATATCCCCTCTCAATAACTTAACCAGACCCACCTTGACAGGCCCAAAATAAGACCTATTAATTTATCAATTATGGTTTATTTTATATTAAATTGAGTCTAATTAGTTTTAATTTAGGGGATTAGATGTAATACCCCTCTCCTTGGTCTAGTTAGAAGAAGAGTGTGAAAACACCTAAGGATGGTATAAATGGAGTAACACGAACTCACTAGACTTAAATAACTTAAATTAGGGAACAAATTGAACTTTCAGCTACCTAATTTTTTAACTTTGCCATTGAATGATTGAGAACCTATATAAAGAAGGAAAGCGAGGTTAGTTGGGAGATTTTTTTCCAAACCACCCATTCTAAAGCCTTCTTCCCTTTCTTCCCTTTTCTCTCCCTCTCCCTCCACCCAACTTAACCATCCTAAAACACTTTCCTCTTTCCTTCTTATTCTCACTACCCATTTTATGAACCCACTTAATAGTAATAACCATAACACTAACAAAGGATGATATAATAATAATAATAATAATAATAATAATAATAATAATAATAATAATAATAATAATAATAATAATAATAATAATAATAATAATAATAATAATAATAATAATAAGGAGATGTTAGGAAATCCAATGGTTTCAAGATTTTACAGCAAGCAAGTATCCATTCTCTAAGCTCATAAATCTATTAGAGTATATAATATATAGTTTGGGTAAAGTAATACATAAACTTGTAAAATGAGAGATAAGATAGGAAAAGTGATAAATTTGGCAATTGATTAAATACTAGAAACACATAAGCATGGTTATGCTAGGAATAAACTTAGATTTTAGAGTAATATGACACATCATAAAAGGGTTTAGGGAGCCAAAATTATTAAATTATAATAAGACATATGTTTAGGGCTGTAGACCACTATTTTTGGTACACTGAATGACTTACATATTTGAGGCAGTGCGGAAAGCAATGATGAAAGCTTTGAAAGGATTCAATGACTTTGAAGATACTAGAAAAATGAAATGAGATATTCTACTTGTAAAAGGAAAATTAAAATAGATTAATAGAAGATAAAATAGAAAAAAAGAAAAGAATTAAAAAAATAAAAATATATTAGAGATTATAGTAAACTTTTAAGCAAGGCATGGATCTCTTATGCTTTAGTTGGAACCAATCTAAACCATCACTGGACTAAGCTAGACTAGAGAGGGCTCCAAGGAAAAGTCAACTAAAGCAAGGCCCATTAGAACCTTGCTTAAGGCCCAATACAGTCAAGGGAGGTAGATTAAGGGTGCACATAGACTTAACCTTGTACCAAAGGATAAAATAAACATCTTTAAGAAGAAATAAATAAAAAAAATAAAATAAGAAACAAATATTCTCCTAACCAAATGGGAAATAGAGAATAAGGAAAAGAATTGCACTAAATAGGAAGTCAATAATACTAGTTAGGAAGCTTGGTCAAAAGTCAAGCTTTTCCCTAATTAGTAAAGAATTGATCTTCCTAATTAGTGAAAACCTCCATAACTACCTCTCTAAAAGCCCTAAAGAGGACAACAAAGATTTACTACAATCAAGAGACACCAACCCTAGCCTCCCACATGCCACTCTCTCTTACACACTTAAGCCACACGCCACTTTTTCTTTTTCTCCTTTTTCTCTTTTATTCTTTTTCTTTTAGTTTTCAAAGGTAAGAATAGATAGAAGACATGAAATAAACATGCAAAACATCTCATTCACATCTCTTTTATGTGCTTATAAGTTTCTTTAAGTCATATATGTCATTAACATTGAACATAATTTGAGGGCAAACTCAAAAACTTTGTGTAAGATTCTAAGATGAATTACTACTGCCTGGCTTAAAAGTCATAGTTAGGAAACTTTTCTCATCGTAAAAATAATTTTTCTAGATTTTACAGGAAAAACCACGGAACTTTCATATTTGGCTCACCTTGATCTGATTTAAAGTTTGTGGGTTATGATTTTTCAAACTTTTAGATCTATTGTACATGATTCTACTCATAACTGAATTTTGCAAGGGTATAAGTCAATGAAGATTTTACCTTTTTAGGTGATTCTTGCACTTAAAATTGAGTTAAAGATGTCCTTTATCTTTTCTATTTTTTGAGTTTCTCCTAATTCTATATGTTTTAGTATTCAAATATTTTACAAAATAAGTGAATAGTATCTAGATACATTTGACAAACATTTACTTTAAAATTCAATTTTATTATTTTAGTTGTTCTTTATGTTTAGTGCTTTTTTATAAATTGTTATATGATGTTTTAGGAATGCTCCCATAAAATTTTATCATTTTTATGCATGTGTACTACTTTTTGTGTATTTTTTTTATTGCTACCACTGTATAAAGAAAAGGTAAACTTTAAAAAGGAATGAAAAGTAACCACTTCACTCAATTCACTTCCAATCAACCAAAACTACTACAGTTGTTGTCGAACATGTGATGTGTGTCACCCATGCTCTTCATGCTCTTCACTTTATGAAGATCTCTCTGTACAAAACTATCTAGATGGAATCTCATGTTCCCAAAAAAAGACCCAACTATGATGGATTACATATTATCAAGGGTCTCTTGATTGTCTATCTACCACAATTCACTTTTAAGACCAACCAAATGAAAACCCAACTAAAATTAGCCACAATGAATATTCAAGCTATCTTCGCGTCAAAAAATAAAAGGGGGCAAGCAATTTCACACTTTATCGATCAAAATATCAAAACCCTTAAGGAGAGAGAGAGAGAGAGAGAGAGAGAGAGAGAGAGAGAGAGAGATAGAGAGACATGCCATGTTACTTTTGCTTTTTGAAAAACCCATCATCCAAACACTCCAAATCCAGCTTTTTGTTACTTCAATTTGATATGGGTTTATGTAGTTTTTGATGCCTCATGGTGGAGATCTACATTGGCTTTCTTTCGATAGATTCATTTCATATACTTCGTTATTGACAACGTAATTGAGGTAATAACATATTTAAGTATTGTCGATGTGTTTCGTTCAAAATTCTTCAATCTAACACTAGGAAAAAGTTTAGACTCGAGATTTTGTATCAAATCTACCACTATTAAAGGACATGGATTGCAAGTATATTTCTAGTTCATCATTACCATATTATAATAAGTTACATAAGTCCATTGATTTAGTCAATAAATTCAATAAATCCACTGATTTAGTTATATAAGTCCATTGACTCGGTTAATAAACATTTTCTATTGATTTTGTTAATAGACCATTCTTATTCAACTTTGGATTTTTTTTTTTTTTTTGCTTCCCCTAATCCTTAGCTGTCCATTATGCATAATTATTATAATAATCATTTTAAAAAGTAACCATTTATATAAATAACTAATTAAATATAAAATATATTTTTATAATAATATTTGTAAGGTTTTTTATTATATTTCAAATAAATAGAACTTAAATATTTTTTAGAATTATCAAATTGTTAAAATATAAATTATTAATGAAAAACATATTTTATATATATTATTAATTAAAATATATAAAAATAAATAAATTTGACTATTATTCAAATACTGCTAATCAAGTTTGGGATGAATTTAGGTAATTTATGATAAATTTTAATTGAGTTTAGATTTGAATATTGTTTTCCCATCATAATTGTTTCCTTATTTGCATTTCATATCTGATAGAATGTCTCCTTTCAAGTAAGGATACTAGAGACTTTGTTTTATTTTTAGATAGGACTCAAGATATTAGGGACATAAATTTGCAGAGTTGTCTCCTTACCTTGTTCCTTTATGTAGAATTATATTTTATACTAATTATTGTTTGTGAACTAAATTGTAATTTTTAAATTTTAGGTTGAGACCTAATAATAAGATAACATTTATATGTTAACTAATTTATCAAATATTGCACATAATTTTAAATTAGAAATTTAGTCTCTTATTTTTTAGTTTTATAGAAATAGATACAACAAGTTATTTTGTCTCTTATTATACTTAATATTATTTATTTAAGATTGATAATTGAAGTTGCCCCCAACTCCTAAGAATTTAAGTAATGTATGATTGTAAACTTAACTTATTAAGGATGGTTTAAATATTTGTTCCTGATTTTTTTAATTTTATAATTTTACAGATAATAATTTTTTACTCCTTAAATTTTTAGTGTTAAAGATAATTTTTCTTAATTATTCATACTAATTAAATGAAACTTACACTATAACTACAAACCTTATAAAATATTTGTTTTGGATTGTACCACTCAACAATTAGATTGAGTGCTTACTTGAATGCTCATGAGAACGTATAAAAATATAAACTCATGTATATTTCTTTCTTACCAATTTTATTTTCTTTTTTATTAATTACTATCCTTTATATATAAAAAAAAGCTAGTGACTCAAATTCTACATATAAAAAAGCTAGTGACTTAAATTCTACATGTGGTTAAATTTTAGTTTAAAAATTGTTAGGAAACGAAAATATGTATATATCCCTAATTAGCTAAAATTTTAATATCGTGGACCATAATATTTTTTTAGCTAATTTATTAAATATTACTTATCCTTTTAAATTAGAAATTTGGTCCCTATTTTAAAGTTTTGTAGAAATAGAGATAATAATATATTTTGTTTCCCAATATATTTAATAGGGACAACAAAAAAAATTGTCCTCTATGGTTAGTTTTTATAGCGTTTAGGATTGACATGTACATTGGTCCCTTTTCTATATTAGATTTATACTATTGGGGACAAATTTTAAGTGGTCCTCTTTTATTGTTCCCATAAAAATTTTTGGGTACCATATAGTTTTTGTTGTCCTTAAATATTATTAATAGTTGTCCCCATTTATTTAAGAAAAAATTTTTTTGGGGACCATAAGTTTTAACTTGTCTCCTAATATGGTCCCCTATCCTAACAAATTTTGTAATGGTGAAAGCTGGCTCTTGTTCTGAGGTAAGTCTAGGCAGAAAGGGTGCCTAATGCTTTCCTTTATCAGTATTCACTATCTTGAATCTAGGCCATTGAGCTTATGAAAATAAAAGGGTAGTGGACCTCTATGAAGGATAAATTCGTTGCCTACGTCCCTTTTGATTTTTGTGTTGGTTATCATCTTTGCCTTTTAGGCATTAATATCCAAGATCTATGGTAGTGTTATAGAAATATGGAGCTAAACCAGTTTAAGGAGAAAAATCTGGTAGCCCATAAGGGCATTTGGCAAGAATGCAGGATTGACGACTGAAGGGATAACTTCGGTAGCCAACTAATAAAGAAAGCCACAATAGAGGGAGGCTTGCTTGCTTCAGCTACCAAACATTTAATATTTGGCCGTGCAAAGAAGGTGCTGGCCCATAAGCTAAAATTTTATTAAATGTCCAAAGTACCTATGCTCTTCTTTTAGGCTAAGATAATGAACTAAGGGGAGAAGGAAGGTCAAGGGAATACCAAATTAAAAGTAAGTTTCAAGTAGAAAAATTAGCAACAGTCAAGATGAGTAGTAATTACAAAATGTTTTCTTAAATTTTGTTTTACTTTGCATATGCACTCATGCATTATTTAACTATTTTGATTAGATATATTGCATATAGGATTTGCATATATACTTATATAGTGTTTGAACTTACAAAAATGTTGCATATTATTTACTTGTGTTGTGTTGGTAGCTATGGATAACCCAATGGTTTCCAATGGGAAAGATAAAGAAAAGTAAAGGAAACAGTATGCATGCATTATGAGATCACATGTGAAAGAAAGGAAAGAATGTTCAAGTAAGATAATTCTATGTCTTTGGCATACAAGGTAACCGAGTAAAGTAATTTTATGTCTTTGGACCCACTATTTGAAGTGATATGTTGAGAGGAAGTCTTAATGAGCTCTTACAATGAGTCAGACACTTTGGATGTATGATATGAAAGTAAAGGAATGGGGGAACTTTTTATGATATAGTTACCTTGTTATAACTTATTTGTGTTATGGAATCATTTATTTGAATGGTGCATTTATGTGCTTAAAATGTATTTATTTAATATATTCTCCTTCCTTATGTTATTCCCTACTCATTGACCCCTTCTTTTGTCTACCCCCTTCAGGGACATGATTAAAGGCAATGGTCAGCAAATTTTGGATAATTAAGCTTTAAGGCTCGATATAATTAAGTTTATGTATATTGTACCACTTTGTGAAGTTACTTTTTGACATTTATAATTTTGGTTTTATTTTAGCACTGTGCTTGTTACTATATATTTTTTGTAATAAAAAGTATATGTTATCTAAGGTAGCCAATAAAGGTATAAAAGAATGTAAAGTCCCATTTGCACATATTCCAACTTTAAAAAGAAAGAATGCAAAAATGAAAGTGATGATAAGTCATCCCTAGTCCCTATGTAATTTTCCTTAGAATGAAAGTGGAATGTGGGACTTACCCAAAATATTTATAAAGTTATAATAGAAAAAAATTAAAAGAAAGGTCAAAGTCAAGCTTGCTACTAAATTGGCTAATGATAAAGGAAAAGTTGTTTTTATAAATATAGTATATTGGGACTCACCCAAAATATTTATAAAGTTATAATATAAAATAGTGGAATGAAAGGTCAAAGTCAGGCTTACTACAAGCTCTATTGGCCTTATGCATTTCAACAGGCTTATGCATTCTACTACTCTATCGTCTTTGGTTTGTTGCATTAGAAGTGCTAACCTGACACTTCTATTAGCATTTAACAAAATAATTAATAATGAGGTTCAATTATAATTAATTTCAAAGTTCAGGGTATATTTGCTAAAAATAAATTAGGTATAATTGTAAAAAAGGTAAAAATTGGGATTTTTTTGGACATTTTCTGTAACTATCATCTAATAATATATGTACACATCTGCCAATATGTTGATTATCTATATTTATATTATATATAAATGTATGAAGGGGAGGGGGGAGACATTAGCTTTGCCCAAATTACCATTTATTTTTAAAACTAATTAAATTAATAAATAAAAATAAAAAAATATTATTAATCTATCTATTATTTACAAAAATATAAAAAAAACATTTATAGTAATAGATAAATAATTCATCGCCAATAATGCATATTAAAGATGATAACATGCAATTAATTCATATAAATTTGCCATTAAAACTATTTAGCAATAACACGATACATCGCTAATAATTTTAGCAATTAGTACATTTCAAATATTATCATGACTATTCTTTTAGCAATAGAAAATTTGTCGTTAAATCATTTATGATACTAATTCTACAGCACACTATATTGTCACTAGCAACTTTCAGTAATGAAATATTTGTCACTAAATACCTAATCATTTCATTTTCTAATATTATAATAATAAATATAAATTGAAAATTTAACATTATTTTAATAATAATTGTGGAAAAAAATTAATTATAATTTTTAATATAATAATTCTATAATTATAATCCTATAAGTATCATTAATTAATTAAAAATTTATAAATATAGATGAAAAGGAGGGGAATAATAGGAGGAATAAAAATATCCTTCACATTATTATAAATTTATTATTATAAAATTATCTATTTAATTTACATAATTACAAAAAAATGATTAAAAAATAAAATATCAAATTAAATAAAAATTTAGCGTTAGCTACATATTAAAATCAAGAATTTAAATTTTTAATCTTGTTCAAGCAGATGAACCATATTATGGGTCATAAATTTATCGTTTTTTTTTAATTATTTATATTGATAAAAGTATAGCTTTAATCAAACTTAAAATTTATTTTTATATAAATAAATTTATTTATTTCATTTTTATTAAAAATAAAAATAAATAATTTTATATTCTTAGATTATTGTTCAATATAATAAATTAATTTATTGAAAATTTTAATGAATTATTATAATTGCATTTCAATTTTGACTAATTTACGTAAATAGAATAAAACTAACACTAATTTTATAATTTTAATAAAATCAACTAAAATTTTAAATAATATTAAAAAAGTTCTTAGAATTTTTTTTTCATTACTACTATTTTCAAATTAATTTTATTCTTTACATTAATAAAATATTATAATTTATAAATATATTAAATTTTTTAAAAAAATACTATTCATAAAATTATTTAGATTTTATTTGGATAAAATAAAAATTAATTTTAATTTTATATTAAAATATAATAAAAAATCATAATATGAAATTTAGATTCTTATTCATTTCAATTTTTATTTTATATTATTGTTTAATAACTAAATGACTAAAAAAATAAAAATCCTTATAAATTTTTTAAATTTTAGCAAAATTTTTAATGTTATCAATTTAATATTAAATTTTGACATTAGTTTTAATTTTAGCAATTAACATAATTGGATTATTTAATTGATAAAAATAATTAAAATATTTGCATACATTATTAATATTAGTCAATATTTTTATTTTTATATCAATTTTAGTAGCTATTCTTAAATTGATAAAAAAATATTATTTTAATTAATATATCTATCATTTTAAAATTTGAATTACATTTATTTTGATTTTACTATTTGTTCAAATTTTATTTTTAAATATTTAATTTTTTTTCTTCTTTTTTTTTTTGCCTTAAATTTGAAATAAAAATATAGGAATGATGTTAATTAAAAGTGTAAATAGAAAGAAAGAGAGAAAAAAATTATATAATAATATTATATAAATTATTTTTTTATCAATATGAAGTTTGTTAAAATTAATAAAATGACTAAATTTATTAAATATATTAATAAAACTAAAAGGAGAAGCTAAAATTGATGATAAATGAAAAAATTTGAATTATTTTTGTTAACTGATGAGTTAATTATTTTTAATTAAATTTATTATTAAAGTTAAAAAATATTTAGAAAAATTTATAATTAAATTGATATAATTAAAAATTTTTACTAAAATTGATAATTGATATAAATGTTTTGATTTTTTTATTATCTTTTAACCTTATTTAATTATATAAGTATATGATTATTTAGAGTTATATTACAGAATAAAATTAATATATGATATATAATTTGAATAATATATTTTTAAACTACATAATTTAACTTTTTAACAATATATTTACCATATATATTTTTTCTTTCAAATACTTTAATTTTTTTAATTTTTAATTTACATTACATAGAATTATATATAGAAATTAATAAATAATAAAAATTCATTCAATCATTAACCTAATTTTTTATTTTTAGTGTTGTATTCTTTTCTAATAATTAATTATTAAATATAAATATATAAATGAAAGAATTTACGAAATGATCAAATTCTTTTATAATTTTTTAATTTATAATAAATAATAATTATATATTAAAATCTTAATTTTATTATAAATCTTATTTAAAAATATTTATATGAATAAAAATCCTAACTCATAAATAATTTTATTAACAGTAAATGATAATATGTAATTTAAAAGCTTAATATTAATTTTTTAAAAATTTTTATAATTATAGCTAATTTTTTTAATAATTTTAGCATGATTTTTAAAATTTTTTTAATTAATAGTTGAAATTTGATTATATCAGTTAATATAATGTAATTTTACTTGTTAATTTCTCTTTTAGTCATGTCAATTTATTTTAATTTTTAGTACTTATTAAAAATAATAAATATTTAAAATCAAACTAAAATTTTTAAAAATTAAAAAACTGACTATAATTACAAAAAGTTGAAAAAAAATCTAAAAAGTGCGAAAGAGAGAATATTAGGATTTCCAAAAACAATATTCATTATTTTTATCATTTATAAAATACAAAAAATATTTTATAAAAAATTGTTAGTTTTGATATTCTTATTGCAACGAGATAGAGTTAAGCAATAAAATACATATTTTTTTTATCTTATAATCTCTATTTTAAATTGATTATAATAAATTTATTAAAAAAATATTTTAAAAATAACTTTTAGTAAATAATAAATTTAATTTGTAAAATTAAAATATTCATATTCTCATACTACATTTACAATATATTATTTATAATATTTTAATCACTAAAGTAATATATGTTAAAAATTTTATTTCATATATTTTATTTATAATATTTTAATTGACTAAAATAATATAACTTATTAATTTTATTTTTTTTATACTCAACTCAACTGAACTAAGTCTTTATCCCAAAAATTTGGGGTCGGCTATATGGATTCGCTTTCTCCACTCTAAACGATTTTGAGTTAAATCCTTAGAAATGTGTAATGCTTTTAGGTCATGTTGTACTACCCTCCTCCCAGTCAATTTAGGTCTACCCTTTTTTTTTCTTTCTATCCTCTAACATAATGTGCTCTATTTGTCTAACTGGAGCTTCCATATGTCTACGCTTCACATGACCAAACCACCTCAATCTCCCTTCTCTCAACTTATTCTCAATTGGCACCACTTCTACTTTTTCTCTAATACTCCCATTAAGGACTTTATCTAGTCTAGTATGGCCACTCATCCACCTTAACATTCTCATCTCTACAACTCTTATCTTAGACTCATATGACTCTTTCAGTACTCAATACTCACTACAATATAACATAGTCGGTCGTATGACTATGCGGTAAAATTTTTCTTTCAACTTATTTGGAATCTTACGATCACATAAAACTCCCGTGGCACGTGTCCACTTCAACCATCCGGTTTTAATCCTATTACTAACATCCTCCTCACATCCCCCATCGACTTGAAGGACTGAGCCGAGATATTTAAAATGATTACTTTGAGACAATACCACTCCATCCATGTAACACTCTTCCTGTAACAACTCCGTACATTCTACTGTTCTGGTGACCAGTGTTGGTCCGGACAGCTAGAACATCTGGAAAAATATTTAAACTAAAGTGAAGAACCATAATTAACTAAAATATTAATAAGAAAAATTTAGGAAAAATTTTAGAAATAAAATACAACCAAGTTAAATGAGCCGGTGCTCTAGCGATGGGTAATCCAGTGGGAAGTTGCGGTCCTCGCAACTAGAAGCCCTAAACCCGGGAGAAAATTCATAAAATAATTTTTGGGACTCCAGAGAAGAGTCATTGAGGATTCTATGGCATTAGAATGCCAAGAAAAGACTTAGAAAAAATTTTCAATCGGTACACACAATTTTAGCTCGTTAAGCCAAACGGAGGGCATTTTGGTCATTTCGTCTTCAGAGATAATTTTTGACTAACTTGTCCATTTAATTAAGTAAATTACATGACATAAAATATGAACTAATATTGATGAGAAATTATTTAAAAATGAATAGGAAAAGAAAGAAAAGAAATTGTAAATAAATGAGATTTATTACTTCATGCTTATGTAAGCATGAGGTAATTAAAAAGCTTGGCCAATCAAAAATCACTAAACATATTAAAATACATTAAAAATAGGAAGGAGAAGTCAAATTTGCCAAAAAGCCATCTGCCCTTATCTCCTTCTCCAAGCCGAACCAGCTCCCATAGCTTTCCCCCATTGTTGTTCACCCAAAAGCTTCATTTCCTCTTCAACTCCACCATAAAACCCCTTAGTGATCCCATTAAAAACTGGTTTTACACCTTGGGCAAGCTAAAGATAACAAAAAGAAGAAGAAAGGAGGAGCTCTTGCAAGGTTGAAATTCACTCCATTAGAGGTTAATGACTAAACTTGATCTTTCTCTTTCCATTCATGTTGGAGGAGTGAAAATGAGTGTAAATTTACAAAGAAACTTAATAAACATCATGTGTATGCCCATCCCAAATTTTCGGTAGCCTTGAACTTGATAGGGTTTTAAAGATTTCTTAGAATTAAAATGATATTGTGGCTGCCTTTAATACCAATATACTGCTTAGGATAATGGAAGGTAAGTGAATGCATGATTGGAGATAGTAAGGGTTAGGGTTGGGCATGAATTTGAGACCTTGATCATGTAATGTTGAAAATAAATTTTAATGGTCAATTAATGACCATTTGGTTATATGTGAATAACAAATGAAGTGGTTTGTTTAGTGGGAATTGAAGTTAGTGTGGCTGCCCATGGTGACCTGCAGGACTAGGCATGAGTCCAGTAGGTTTGGGCAGTAATAACTAGAGCTGTAGAGGTTCAATTAGTGCAAGGCTAATTGAACATGAAATTAGACACAAAATGGCACAACTTTGGTGAAGAAACCATGCCTAGAAAACCAAACCAAGTTGACCTAAAGATTGCCCTAATCCGGGTGACCGGCATTCTGTCTAGGCAAAATGACTAAATAAACAGTGTTTATTCATTTAGTCATAACTCAGTGTAGAAAGGTCTAATTGACCTGAAATTTTACCAAAAAATATCTGAAACATAGACCTACAACTTTCATGAAGAAACCTAACCCAAATTTTGACCATAACATATTCAAAAGGTGACCTGCATTCACTGTACAAAACACTGTAGATTTGGTCAATCCAAAAAATCTGGAAAGGTAGCAATCTGGCCAGTTATGGTATTTAGGCCATAACTTGAGCTATAAAACTCTAAATGGAGTGATTCGAAAAAAAAAAATGTAACTAGACACAATAAGGAATAACTTTCATGTTGACAACTTTGCCAAATTCCCACTGCAAAAATGATTATAGAACAGTAAATACAATGTTTAAAATCTGAAAAATTTTGAACAACTAACATTAAGCTTAGAAATGGTATTGGCAACCAATACCAACAATTTTAGAATGCAAAATGTGGTATGTTGGGAGTATTAAAACCAATGTACCTATTTCCTATGCAAAAGTCAATATTTTTATTGACTAATGAAATGAATAATAACACCTAAACTTAAATTTCAAGAATTGTACAATTTAAGAGTGTAACATACCCTAGTACACCTAGCAAGATTGGTTTGGATAGGTTGGCATGTCAATAGGGTTCTGTTAGCAGTACTGCATATGGCTTCATGCCATTCTGTGTTTTATGGCCTCACGTGCCATTCTGTGTTATAATAGCCCTTGGCAATGTTGATTGAGTTGTTATACTTGGGTTTTATCCCTGATAATTATTACAGCTTATTAGCTGTTCTGTTGCACACCGGGAGACACAATGTGACAAATGGTGTGATGGTCCGAGGTACTTAGTACTCAGTGCCAATTTACCCGTTTATCTAGTCCAGTTGACTAGTATAGGTTACTTGGGTAGTCAAATAAATCTTACCAAATCTTAATCGATTAATACTGCAATAAATGCCAAATTGAGTCTACATAAAATGTAAACATACATTCTGCATATTTATTTTATTTTAGTTATTTATTTTATATTGTCACCACGAAGCAGAATTGCTTAGCGCGTCGTTTTTGCCATGCGCAGGTACTGAAGACATAGTTGGGGAGTCCAGCAGACCTTAGACCGGGTGAGCTTTCAGATCTGCATACAGAGTCCAGAGTCACCTCATATTTGCAGTGCATTGGTAGGACATTAGGCTACTTTTGATATTTTGTATTTTGTAAACTTTTGTAATGTATATTATAAACTCATGTAATTATACTTTTGATGTAATTATCTATGAACCATGTTGGGTAATAAATTTGAGCACTTTTTATTGAATTGAGTATGATTTGAAACAAATTGAATTTTGAGATATTGAAGTCATTTGAGAAATTATTTAAAATATATTGGTGGTTGACTGAGATTGAAATTATGATTATATAGGAAGTGTTTTTAACATATTCAGAAGAACTGTTTTTCCAATTTACAGCTGGCACTTTGTCGGATTTTCTATAAAAATTACGGAAAATTCAGATTAATAAAAAATTGTAAATATATGAAATAAAAAATTGTAAATAGATGAAATAAAAAAAAAGGGTAAATTATAATGGAAATATGATTTAGTGCTCCGGCACACTGTGTGGCATATCTTGCTTGGCTACATTATAGACGGGTAAGGGGTGTCACATTTAGCCAACTTCTCAAATTTTTTGGACTGACCAAATCTACAGTGTTTTGTGCCCCTGCGCAAGGATGACACGCACAAATTGAGAAATGGTCCAAATTTAAAAAAAAAAACTCTTCCCCTCTAATTTAAATTTCGTCCTCGAAATTTACCTGATGCAAACAGTTGAGGGAACTGTTGCCTCATCGTCTCTTCACTTTTCCAAGTTGCCTCCTAGGTATTATGGTGCCTCCAAAGTACTTTTACCAGTGGAATTTGTTTATTTCTCAGTTCCTTCACTTCCCAAACCAGGATCAGCATAGGTTCTTCTGTATATGTCAAATTCGGTTGGATTTCAATCTCTTCCATGGAGATGACATGTGAAGGGTTTGAGCGGTATCTTCTTAGCATAGACACATGGAATACATTATGGATTTTATCCAGTTCTAGTCTGATAGGCCACTGGTCCCACACGGAACCTAGGACTTAACTTACCATTTCTTCCAAACCTCAATACTTTCTTCCACGGTAAGACTTTGAGAAATACTTTATCGCCAACTGCATACTCTATCTCTTTTCTCTTCAAGTTGGCATAAGATTTCTTTCTATCTGAGGCAACCTTCAAATTTGCTTTGATTATTTTCACTTTCTCCTCAGTCTGTTTCACTAGGTCTGGTCCCATCAGCTTATCTTTGCTCAATTCAGTCCAACATACTGGGGTTTTACACTTTCTCCCATACAGTGCTTCATACGGGGCCATTTGAATGCTAGCTTGGTAGCTATTATTATATGCAAATTATGCCAATGGGAGGTATCTATCCCAACTCCCCTCAAACTCAATAACACAACTCCTTAGCATATCCTCCAGGATCTATTACATAATTCACATTGTTACTATCATTTCAATTTATTAATTGTGAAAATTCAATTAGTTTTTAGGTTTACCTGGATTACTAGTTCCGACTGTCCATCCGTCTGAGGATGAAAAGTCGTGCTAAAGCGGAGTTGTGTGCCCAAGGCTTCTTACAACTTTTTCCAGAATCTCGATGTAAACCTTAGGTCTCGATCAGATATGATGGAAAGTGGGATTCCATGCAATCTAACAATCTCACTGATATACAATTCTGTTAGTTTCTCCAGTGAGTAGTCGGTCATAACTGGCAGAAAATGTGCTGACTTCATCAATCTATCCACTATCACCTATACTGCATCATGCTTCTTCTGGGTGAGAGGTAGACCACTAACAAAATCCATAGTGACCTGGTCCCATTTCCATTCAGGTATGCTTATAGGCTGTAGCAATCCTGATGGAACTTGATGTTCTGCTTTAACTTGCTGACATGTCAAGCACTTAGTAATATAGTCAGCTATATCCTTCTTCATACCAGGCCACCAATAATGAGGCTTTAAATCATTATACATTTTTGTGCTTCCCGGGTGCATAGCATAAACACTAGTGTGTGCTTGTTTCAGAATACTAGTCTTCAGTTCCCCATCATTTGGTACACACACTCTTCCTCTGTAGTATAGACACTCATCTGCTTTCACCTCATAATCAGTTTCCTTTCCCTCTGGATTTTTACCCATAATAGCCATTAATTTTTCATCTACCTTCTGCCCATCTTGTATCTGCTGTAGCAGGCATGGCCTCACTTATAACTCAGCCAAAATAGCTCCATCTTGAGCTAAGGACAGACGGGCATTTAGTAATCTTAAAGCTGTGATGGACTTCCTGCTCAAGGCATTAGCAACTACATTTGCCTTCCCAGGATGGTAATCTATCACACAATCATAGCCCTTTAGGAATTCAATCCATCACCTCTGTCTAAGATTGAGCTCCTTTTGAGTTGGCAGATATTTTAGACTTTTGTGGTCTGTATAGATATAGCATTTTTCACCATACAAATAATGCCTCCATATTTTTAATGCGAAGATAATTGCTGCTAACTCCAAGTCATGAGTAGAGTAGTTCTGTTCATGTGGCCTTAACTGCCTGGAAGCATAGGCGACCACTTTCCCCTCTTGCATCTATACATACCTTAACCCATTATGCGAGGCATCACTGTAGATCACAAAGTCCTTTCCTGATACTGGCTGTGTTAACACTGATGCTTCTGTTAACATAGCCTTCAGCCTCTCAAAACTAGCTTGGCACTTGTCGTTTCAACCAAATTTCACATTCTTGTGTAACAACTTGGTCATTGGAGCAGCTATAAGAGAAAACCCATTCACAAATCTTCTGTAATACCCAGCTAGTCCCAAAAAACTTCTGACCTCAGTTGTATTTCTGGGAGGCTTATATTCCATCACTGCTTCTATCTTTTTGGGATCCACTCTAATCCCCTTTGCTGATACTATGTGTCTAAGAAAGGAGGTTTCACTCATCCAGAAGTCACACTTGGATAGTTTAGCATACAGCTTCTTTTCTTGCAGGGCTTGCAGAACAATCCTCAAATGTTCATCATGTTCTTCCCTGGTTTTGGAATACACCAGAATATCATCAATAAAGACCACTACAAACCGATCTAAATATGGATAGAAGATACGGTTCATAAGGTCCATAAATACTGCTGGTGCATTTGTTAACCTGAACAGCATCACCAGGAATTCATAATGCCCATACCGAGTTCTGAATACAGTTTTTGACACATCTGCATCTTTTACCCTTAACTGATGATACCCTGATCTGATATCAATTTTTTTGAAAATATACAGGCTCCCTTTAACTGATCAAACAGATTGTCAATTCTGGGCAACGGATATTTATTCTTCACTGTTACTTTGTTTTAAATGTGACACCCCTTACCCGTTTACAGTTTAGCCAAGCAAGATATGCCACACAGTGTGCCGGAGCACCAAATCATATTTCCATTATAATTTATCCTTTTTTTTATTTCATCTACTTACAATTTTTTATTAATCTGAATTTTCGGCAAATTTTATAAAAAATCCGACAGAATGCCAGCTGTAAATTGGAAAAACAATTCTTCTAAATCTGTTAAAAACACTTCCTATATAATTATAATTTCAATCTCAGTCAATCACCAACATATTTTCAACAATTTCTCAAATGACTTTAATATCTCAAAATTCAATTCGTTTCAAATCATACTCAATTCAATAAGAAGTGCTCAAATTTATTACCGAATATGGTTCATAGATAATTACATCAAAAGCATAATTACATGAGTTTATAATATACATTACAAAAGTTTACAAAATACAAAATATCAAAAGTAGCCTAATGTCCTACCAATGCATTGCAATGTGAGGTGACTCTAGACTGTGTGTGCAGATCTAAAATCTCACCTGGTCTGAGGTCTGCTGGACTCCTCAGCTATGTCTCCAGTACCTGCGCGTGGCAAAAGCGACACGCTAAGCAATTCTGCTTAGTGGTGACAATATAAAATAAAATAACTAAAATAAAATAAATATGCAGAATGTATGTTTACATTTTATGTAGACTCAATTTGGCATTTATTGTAGTATTATTGGATTAAGATTTGGTAAGATTTATTTGACTGCCCGAGTAACCTATACTAGTCAAATGGATTGGATAAATGGGTAAACTGACACTGGGCACCAAGTACCTTGGACCATCACACCATCGGTCACATTGTGTCTCTAGATGTACAACAGAGCAGCTAATAAGCTGTAATAATTATCAGGGATAAAACCCAAGTATAACAACTCAATCAACATAGCCAAGGGCTATTATAACACAGAATGGCACGTGAGGCCATAAAACACAGAATGACATAAAACTGTATGCAGTACTGCTAACAAAACCCTATTGGCATGCCAACCTATCCAAACTAATCTTGCTAGGTGTACTAGGGTATGTTATACTCTTAAATTGTACAATTCTTGAAATTTAAGTTTAGGTGTTACTATTCATTTTATTAGTCAACAAAAATAATGACTTTTGTATAGGGAATAGGTACATTGGTTTTAATACTCCCAACATACCACATTTTGCATTCTAAAATTGTTGGTATTGGTTGCCAATACCATTTCTAAGCTTAATGTTAGTTGTTTAAAATTTTCAGATTTCAAGCCTTGTATTTACTGTTCCATTAGTCATTTTTGCAATGGGAATTTAGCAAAGTTGTCAACATGAAAGTTGTTCCTTATTGTGTCTAGTTACATTTCTTTTTTTGAATCACTTCATTTGAAGTTTTATAGCTCAAGTTATGGCCTAAATACCATAACTGGCTGGATTGCCAACTTCCCAAATTTTTTGAACTGACCAAATCTATAGTGTTTTGTGCAGTGACTACAGGTCACCTTTTGAATATGTTATGGTTAAAATTTGGGTTAGGTTTCTTCATGAAAGTTGTAGGTCTATGTTTCAGCTATTTGCTGGTAAAATTTTAGGTCAATTAGACCTTTCTACACTGAGTTAAGACCAAATGAATAAATACTGTTCATTTAGTCATTTTGCCCAGGTAGAATGCAGGTCACCCGGATTAGGACAATCTTGAGGTCAACTTGGTTTGGTTTTCTGGGCATAGTTTCTTCACCAAAGTTGTGACATTTTGTGTCTAGTTTCATGTCCAATTGGCCTTGCACCAATTGAACCTCTACAGCTCCAGTTATTGCTGCCCAAACCTACTGGACTCATACTCAGTCCTGCAGGTCACCAAGAGCAGCCATACTAACTTCAATTCCCACGAAACAAACCACTTCATTTGTTATTCAGACATAACCAAATGGTCATTAATTAACCATTAAAACTTATTTTCACCATTACATGATCAAGGTCTCAAATTCATGCCCAACCCTTACCCTACTATCTCCAATCATGCATTCACTTACCTTCCATTATCCTAAGCAATATATTGATGTTAAAGGCAGCCACAATATCATTTTAATTTTAAGAAGTCTTCAAAACCCTATCAAGTTTAAGGCTGCCGAAAATTTGGGATGGGCATACACATGATGTTTATTAAGTTTCTTTGTAAATTTACACTCATTTTCACTCCTCCAACATGAATGAAAAGAGAAAGATCAAGCTTAGTCACTAACCTCTAATGGAGTGAATTTCAACCTTGCAAGAGCTCCTCCTTTCTTCTTCTTTTTGTTATCTTTAGCTTGCCCAAGGTGTAAAACTAGTTTTTAATGGGATCACTAAGGGGTTTTATGGTGGAGTTGAAGAGGAAATGAAGCTTTTGGGTGAACAACAATGGGGGAAAGCTATGGGAGCTGGTTCGGCTTGGAGAAGGAGATAAGGGCAGATGGCTTTTTGCCAAATTTGACTTCTCCTTCCTCTTTTTAATGTGTTTTAATATGTTTAGTAATTTTTGATTGGCCAAGCTTTTTAATTACCTCATGCTTACATAAGCATGAAGTAATAAATCTCATTTATTTACAATTTCTTTTCTTTCTTTTCCTATTCATTTTTAAATAATTTCTCATCAATATTTGTTCATATTTTATGTCATATAATTCACTTACATAAATGGACAAATTGGTAAAAAATCATCTATGAAGACGAAATGACCAAGATACCCTCCGTTTGGCTTAACGAGCTAAAATTGTGTGTACCGATTGAAAAATTTTTCTAAGTCTTTTTTTGGCATTCTAATGCCATAGAATCCTCAATGACTCTTCTCTGGAGTCCTAAAAATTATTTTATGAAATTTTTCTCTGGTTTAGGATTTCTAGTTGCGAGGACCGCAACTTCTCACTTAGTTACCCATCGCTAGGACACCGGCTCATTTAACTTGGTTGTATTTTATTTCTAAAATTTTTCCTAAATTTTTCTTATTAATATTTGAGTTAATTATGGTTCCTCACTTTAGTTTAAATATTTTTTCGAACATTCTAGCTGTTCGAACCGACACTGGTCACCGAAACAGTAGAATGTACGGAGTTGTTACAGGGAGAGTGTTACAATCCAAACTAACTCCTTCTCTATCACCAGTTTGGCCTTCACTGAACTTGCAATGTATGTATTCTGTCTTCATTCTACTTAACTTAAAGCTCTTTGACTCTAGAGTACTTATTCAAAGCTCTAGCTTTCTATTGACTCTTCTCGTGTCTCATCTATCAGAACAATATCATCCACAAACATCATGCACCAAGGAATATTCTCTTCTATATGTTTCGTCAAATCATCTAAAACTAATGTAAAAATGTAAGGGCTTATAGCTGATCCTCAGTGTAATGCAATTGAGATTGGAAAATCTCGTGTCCCCTCCCACTGTGCGCACAATAGTACTTACTCCTTCATACATATCTTTCAACACTTGTATGTACCTAATAGATACCCTCTTTTGTTCTAACACACTCCATAAGACATTTCTTGGAACACTATCATAAGCTTTCTCCAAATCAATAAAAACCATGTGTAGATCTTTATTCACATCTCTATATTTCTCCATCAAGCTTCTAATGAGAAAGATCGCTTCTATAGTTGAACGACCGAGCATAAAGCCAAATTGATTGAGAGAGACAGAAGTATCATGACATAGTCGATGTTCCACAACTCTCTCCCACAACTCTCTCCCACAACTTCATAGTGTGACTCATGAGTTTAATTCCCCTATAGTTTAAACAAGTCTGTATGTCTCCCTTATTTTTAAAAATATTTACTAAAATACTCCTCCTCCATTCATCAGGCATTTTCTTTGAGTTTAGAATTTTATTAAATAATTTAGTTAATCATGCCACTCCCATATCTATCCAACACTTCCGCACTTCAATTGGTATTCAATTGGGTTCACAAGCTTTACCCACTTTCATTCTCTTAAGTGATTTCTTTACTTCTAAAGATCTAATCCTTCTAGTATAATTCACATTCTTTTCTATTGTTCTATAGTCTATATTTACGCTATTACCATTTTGATTATTATTAAAAAGATCATTAAAATAATTTCTCCATCTTTCTTTAATGTCCTCATCTTTCACCAATACTTTTCCTTCTTTATACTTAATGCACCTAACTTGATTGAGATCTTGACATTTCCTTTCTCTCCTTCTTGCTAATCTATAAATATCTTTCTTCCCTTTTTTAGTTTCAAGTTTCTCATATAACTTTTCAAAGGCCTATGCTCTTACTTGACTGACTATCTTTTTTGCCTCTTTCTTTACTATTTTATACTGTTCATATGCCTCATTATTATCACATTTAGTTAATTTCTTATATCATTTCCTTTTTCTCTTCACTGCCTTTTATACTTCCTCATTCCAAGTGACCCATGTCCTTTAGACTCTCCAAATACTTTTCTAACTACTTATTCACTTCACTTGCTTTATAACTTTTTTAAATTAATTTTAATTAAAATTAAAATATAATCATATTAATGGATAATTAAATTTAATTATTATTAAAAATAATATATAAAAATAATATTATATATTAAAAATTAAAAAATATATAAAAAATTTTAAATTATAAATTTATATCATAAATAAATCAACTTGCAAGATACATTAAGATAAAAATTAGTTATTATGTATGTGTTAAAATGCTAATTTTAAATGTTTTTAAACATTTGATAAAAAAAATCCAAAATCATCAATTATTATTAAAAAAAAAAACCGTCCAATGAGCTTCGCACCGTCGTTCCATCAAATGGAAAACATGTTTTAACGATTTTCTCCTACAAAACCTAACACGCTACTGTGAAGCCACTGCCGCCGTTTCCCTTAACCATTTCCTTTCTCCATTTTGAAGCCATGATCGTCGTTGTCGCCATCGCTTACGGGCTGTGATATTATTAATTTCTAGGTATGTATTATCTTGTCAAATTGTCCTCGAGTTTCTTTGCCGGTGAAAAAGGTAAACGATTTAGGAAGAAATTTTGCTTGCCTTTGCCCTTCTTGCTCTTTATAATTTCTATAAGTTCCTATAAATTTCTGCAATTTCTATAAATTCCTTGCGTATCTCTTCAATTTGAGAATTAAAGGCCGATGTTGGGGGCATTGTTAGACAACGTGCAGTTCTTCCTCCCAATGGTTAGATCAATTAAAGGCTCTCATATTCTTTATCTGCAGAACATAATAGCCTTGAATTTTCATTTGATTTTGTAGTTTTATTTATTTATTTACAGTTTGTTTGGGAGGAAGGTTTTTTAATGGAGGTAAGGTTTTCGAAGGTTTTAAAACCTCCGAAACCCTCACCTTTTTTGGGTTGGAAGGTTTTGTTACCTTACCTTCTATTTCTTTACCTTACTTTATAAAACCCTCCCTCAGTCGGTCCAAACACACTGTTATTGGTTGTGGATGGAATTAAAAAAAAAAAAAATAGAAGGTCCTTAATTGAATTGCAAGCCCAACTTAACTTTGCTCAATTGCTCTATCTAAAAATGTATCCCATATGTATTTATTTTTAATTTTAATCTTTTTATAAAACAACAAACGCAGTTCAGTTCATACTTCAATCTTGCACGGCTGTTGTAAGTAAATGTCAAGAGAGATGCATCAAGTGGTAGAAGAGGAAGATGAGGAACGTCGTCGTCAAAGGAAGATGGAAGAGGTTCTTGAAGTCAAATCCCTTCGACGTATTATCAGTGCCTATCTCAAGTATCCTTCTCTCTCTCTCTCTCTCTCTCTCTCTCTCTCTCTCTCTCTCTCTCTGGTGTCTATTTATTGTTCAATTTCTTTTTGGGCAGAGAAATGTAGTTGGATGATGTAACTTGGTTCAACTTCTTCTGGTGTCTATTTATTTGTTGTTGGGGCTTCATTTGACATTGGATGGAGAAAAAAAATGCCAATCAAGAAAGCTATATATATATATATATATTTTTTTTTTGGGAGACTTTCAATCTCAATGGTGAAGTTTTTTCATTTATTCATATATGTAGTTTTCTTCCCCCTATCTGGCAAAGCTAAAGAAGATGTTAGGTTTGTTGAAAAATGGTAACTTATTCTTATGGCGCTAAAGGTTTGAGAGTGTTAATCCAAATATATTTCATTTCCTTCAAAATTGTGTGTTTATTAATATTTTGGTTAAAGATCCTGTGATACTTCATTTGGTTTTGTGCCTTTCAAACATATATCTCATGTCCTGATTTCTTGTTTCCCTTATTTTCATCATTTACGGTTGTTTTCATGTCAACTCTTACCTTAAGAATGTACTTCTTATCTTGTTGACTTTTTCCCTTCTTTATTCAGCTATCCAGATGCTGCAGAAGAGGATGTAAAAAGATATGAAAGATCTTTCAAAAAGCTTCCGCCTGCACACAAGGTATTTTCACTGCTTGACTAATTGATTTATCTACAAGTGGAAACTTAATTTGTGATATTAGAATCACAATACCATGATGTTTGAAGCTCAATATATCATGGGTGCCAAGTCATTACTTGGTAGATAACTTGTGATATTAGAAATTGATATCAAAGTCAACATAGTCTTTGCAGTTTGAAGCAGTAGATTACTCAGGGCATTACAAACTAGTATAAAACTCAACCAGACCTAGGAGTAGGACAACCATTTGGGTGCTTTTCTTGAAGTGTTCAAGCTTGTCTCTTAAGGTGGATTTGGAGTGTGTTTTGCTTAAATCTCAAGGGTGCATGCATTTGCATTATATATTTAGTGGATCTGACCAAAGACCAAATTGTGATGGGTTGCCTTGCATCAACAAAGTGGCAACATTCTTATCCCAATCCCACATACATATAGACCAAGCTGGCTTTGTAACATGCGCCTTTGTAGCCCACTGCTAATAATCTAGAGTTAACTTTTGGTCCTTGTGGATTGATAAAATTAAGCACTTCTTGGATTGGTGGCTCTGTTTTTTTATCAGCTAGCAGTTGAATGTTCAGTTGCCAACAGCTGCAAATCTGAGCTTTTCCAATGTCTTAAACATATGTTGTAACTAATTTTGAGGCACATATATTGCATTTGAGATTTGGTGATTAAAAAATTGTAAAGAAAACCTGTATCATTTATTTTAAATAAATATGCAATAAAAGGTATTTATATTATGTAAAATACTTATTTTTGTCTATAATGTGAAATTTCAAAATAATAATGATATGTATGTAAGTATCATTCAAGTGACTATAGTCACTATACAAATAACAATATCTCTCTATTACTAGTACATTTCAAACAAATATTTTGATGCAAATGCTACACATTGCACATGATTACTTCGTGTCATTATCAATTGATTAAACACCTATTGAAAAATACTTTTTAATAATTATTATAAATAAATGTATACTTTCTCTTATATAAAATGTGAACTTACATTTATTTGTAACCCAAAACTTATATGCCATTATTGTGTGAATGCATTAAAAAGCAATACAAGTATTAAAATCATGATTTCACATTTGGCATTAATGATTGATTCAAGAGAATGAATAATTTGTAGGAAAAAGTTTTCTACTATTTCTAAGCAGCAGACCGATCATATTAAGTTTACTCCATGCTTCATGTTGTTAGAAGTGTAGTAAATGCATTGTGGGTAATGAGGATGTTGATGTTTTTGAGTTTCAGCTCAATGTTATTGGAGTCGTTTTCAGGGTTGTCAGGTCTCGAGTTCGAGCCCGAAGTTGGAGCCATTTGTATGTATATATATACATACATACCATTCGTGTCTGAAGTATTTCCTTTTGTATCCTGTTTGGTGTTTTGATGTTTTACAGTCACCATGCATGAAAATGTACTACTGGCTGCCTTACAACATATCTGTGATTGGGAATGTGAATTTTTTTTTTTCTCTGAAGTATTAATTTCTATTCTTTAAGTTCCATTCCTTTTTGTCATTGTTTGTGCTTAATTCATTTGCTATGTTTTTCAGGCTTTACTATCCCACTATCCTTCGAAGTTTCAGAGACTGAGAAGGTAATATTCCCTCTTAGTTTTTTTAGTTGAATAGTTATGATTGTTGGAGTGGGCAAAACATAGCCTGATTTGATGAACCTGGCAAAGTAAATGGCTTTTAGGAAGCCAAGTTTTGATGTTGACCTGACAATAACATTTGAAAATGGTCCAAATTGACCTGACTTAAACCATACACAATATGTTTAAACATTAAAGGAATAGGGTATTCTGAATTGGATTTGCTTGATATAAGTGAGTGTAGGTCTGTACTTTGTTGTCCCAATGAAAGCTGACACCCTAATCCAGCACATATCATAAATGAGTTGGGTTTGGTACAAGGGAGATTTTTAGTCGAGTAGAATTTGGCTTGCCTCAATTTGGGACACTTGCTTCCTCTGTTAATAATTGTTTCTGGTACTGACCTTGATGCAGAATCTTCTTCTTCTTCTTCCTTTTTTCTTTTTTGTTTCTTTTTTCCGGTTAACTATAATTCAGATTCGACTAAAAAAAAAAAAAAACAAGTTGCTGAGAATAACTAGGATATGATTTAGTTTTTTTCAGAATGCTCTTCTTTGTTTTTTTTTTTTTTTTTTTCTATTTCTTTTTTTTTTTTTTTTTAAAATTTTTTTTTGCTCTTATTCTCAATTGCTTCTTATTTCTTAATTAAGCTTTAGGTGTGGAATTAAGGTATAGTGTGGTTTCTCTGGTGTTGTCAGAGATGGTACCTGTAATCTGTCAGAGCAGTAGTATGGTAGAAAAAAATGGTTGAAATGATGTTTCATTTTTTCCAGTTTTCTATTCGTGCGGAATTCCCCCTCCTCTCTTCTCTGAAAACAGCCCAAGGTTTCCACAATTTGACAGCCCTAGCTTTTTGACTCTTTTCTTTGTGCAGATTATTGAACAGCAATACCAACTTATCATATTTAGAACTTTAGCATATAGACTTAGTATTTCTGTGAAGATATAATCCAAATAAACCAACATTTGGTAGATTATTTACTTTTGGGTCTTGCCTGAAAATTAGTTGATGTTCAGTTAATATTGATTTTCCAAATTCATGTTTTTAATGGATATTATTATTATTATTATTATTATTATTATTATTATTATTTAAGTTTTATTTTGATGAAGCATGGAAATTGGCTGCAAAATATAGGAATTGGTTTTTGTAACTTTAGACTGGTGATAGTGGAAGGCATGGTATTAAAGTGATCTTAGAGGACATTGTAAATAAATTATATAATGTGAGGCCAAGGGACCAATAGCGTAAATTATGCCTTATTTATTATGTGTAATAATATTTAGCAAACTGGGGTTATTAACTAGTCCCCCTTTTCCTCCTCACTCTCTATACTCTATTGGGGTTGTTATCAGACAGCCCTTTTATTTTAATATATAAATTTGGATTTCCTTTTTTTTCCCCCACTCAGTGGAAAGACTATTAGCTATCTTTTTGCTCTGAATTTCTCTCTCTTGTAGTGCAATTTCTTGCTTGGTGGAAAATTACACTCCTTTTCCCAAAAACTTATCCATGTCCTAGATTTGAGTCATATCTCTTGTGCTATGTGATCTTCTTCAGTTAGTGGTATCAAAACCTTTCATGATTGGCTGGCTACTAATGTTTCCAAATCTGGATAACATGGATTCAATGAATTCTGTCGTGGTTATATGCTGATGCCATCAGGGGACCTAGTGACTTATACACTCATCTCTCCCTCTCTGAGGAGATTGAGATCCATATTACATAGAACATCATCTAACATCGTGCTTTCTGGTCACGTTGACTGCATGTAGCTTCCTAAGAGGCTGCTACACCAGGCTTGTCCGAATGCATATGCACAAGAGCCTGGACACAATTGCAACTTTTAGAAACAAAGCCTTGAAGCATGCATGAAGAATGAATTCTTGGTTACCATTTTGGAAGACCTATAAATATTTATGCTTTTAATGTGCAGGTGTATTTCTATGAATTCTCACTTTATATATAACATGCTTGAGGTGAGTTTGAGTTTGATTTCTCCTTTGGCAATTGTCTCTTGGATGCTCTTCCCCTCTTCTTCATCCTTTGTTTCTATAATTTTTTTTTCTAATTATTATTTTTACAAGAAGTTATATTTGATAACATTCCAATTGGTAAATACTTTTTAGGCATTTGAACCTCCCCTGGATATGAGCCAAGACATGGATGGTTGTGAGGACTCACACCATGAACATGCCCTGAATGATCATCTCTTCTCTAGTGAGGGGAATTGCTGCCCCAGTCAGTCTGCCTCAACGACTGGAATGTGTTGTTCCAAACCTGGTGGAGCCTGTTGTGGACAAGGGAACAATACAATATGCAGGTCATCAGATAGGGTGACTACCGATGAGGTCTCTGAGATAGTGATGTAGAATTTTACAAAATGGCTACAGAGCTGCAATTTCTGGTTGATTCCATTTATGTCCTTTTCATTTAGAAGTTTGACTTCTGTAGATAACAACAGGAGGTGCAAATTGAAGGTTGCTGTGAGCCTGCTACTGGGAGCCATCTGGCAAACTTGCAAAATAGCCAATCAACAGTTGAACTTGCCAAAATATGTTGCTCTGATTCCAATGGAAATGTAATGTTGTTTAATTTATTGCTTCTTTTTATTTTATTGAAAAGATAAATGTAAGTTTACAGGTGGAGATTTAGTGAATGGTTAATAAGTGCTGTAATTGACTCATTAAATGCTGCAGGTTAGCAAGTGTGGCAATTGATTCATCAGACACTGCATTTCTGTATTTTAAATTTTTCATAAATCTCTCTCTCATTCTCTATCAATTGATGCACAAACCCCAAAATCAATGATTCTTCGGTTCTGTATGCTTTGGGAGATAAATGAAGTAATTGCTGAGGGTTAAGCTAAGGATACTCTAGACATTCCCAGCATGAATGGATCGGAAATTATGAATTGTGTTTGTTGTTTGTGGAAATAACCATTATGCATTGTGTTTACTGATAACTAGCCAGTATCTCATGTCACCTCTACCTGATTTGAAACTAAAATCTCAATTCCAGTTGGATTTGAGAGAGAGAGAGAGAGAGAGAGAGAGGGGGGGGGGGGGGGGGTGGTGCTAGTTGTGTTACATATTTTATGAACATGATATCCATGCATCAATTCCTTGGTCATTTTTATACATTTTTCCCTTTGTAATGGGCAAATTAATGCCAAAAGTTGAAACAATAAATAGAGAATGAAGGGTGGGTTTAAACTACTGTCTGGCTTGGTCAGAAAATCAGTTCTGTCTATTTACTTCTGCAGTGTTTCCAGTAAGGATGTGGACCTAATTTGTAAAGAGTTTCAAATGCAAAATACTTCCATTTTTTTTCCTGGTTTGTTTTACTGTGATTATTAGTTTTCAAATATAGGTGAATATTGTGTTCTATCTTCATTCTCAATTTTGTTCAGGAATCAAGCATCAAAATTATGGTGCAATGCCTGACGCAATATGTATTGAACTAATTCTTCCACATGCTGCCATGTACATACAGGTTGCCTTGTCGCATCATGATTGCCTGGATCCATTAGTCCGGTTTAATGTTCCCTTGGTTGATGTTGATAAGGTATATTGTTTATCTTGCCATTGAAACTAATTTTACAAGGTTTTATACTTGTTATTTGGTGCAATTATGAATAATCTTTATAATTTGCTACTCTTGATTTAGAGTTGTTTTTACCAGGGTCAGATATGATTGACATGGCTGCTCAACCTGATGTTATTATGTTTTGGTGCCATACTTGCAAATTTGGGTTCAGAAAAATTGACAAAAATAGGGGAGAAATGTGCATTTGGCTGATGAAGATATTTAACAAAAAATACTAATGCATTGCCATTATTTTTGTATGCTAACATGGAGCCATCAACAAAACTAAGCCTTTAAGGCTTAAGCCCAACATTTCATAGCAGCAATAGTCTTAATATTAATACACTTTATTACAGCATTTCTGTGTTCTGTCCCAACTCATAACATTTGACCATCATTTATGATATTAATGCCCCTATTATGATTTATGTCTAGTGATGTACCATGTTCCTGTTCCATGTGCCAGGATAATATGTTGAATGCTCAAACTTAGGCTTTTTAGGAAATTCACCCATCTCAGGAAGAGGAAAAGAGATCCTTAATTGGACATTTTGCTCACTTATGTTGTTAATTAGTCAACAGCTCTAGGTAATCACATTTAGGAGGGTTGGTTCAAGCTTCAAACTATACAAACAAAAAGTACCATGGAGTTGCAAGCCATTGGATATGCTAGCTTTCTTGTCATGTGTGTTCCACATGTATTTTTTGTGACTTTATAACTCATGAATATATAAATTTTTATAATAAAATAATTTTTTGTATTTAGATTATACTTATTAATGTAAAATGTAGATATATAAATAGTAGAATTATCAATTATAGGGTCAGAAGAAATTTTATAATGAAAACATTAAATACAAATCAAATTTATAAGATTTATCAAGTTTATGGTCTAACATGAATCATTATTTTGATTATATAACTTTCTCAATAAATTAGATTAATTTATTAACAAAACAAAATTTAAGAAATTAATATTGATAATGCTCTTAACTGAAGAAGTAAAAAACTATAAAGAAAAATAATCTACAAAGGTTTCACAAGGGAAAAAAAGGCCAAAACTGAAATCACAAAATAAATGAGTCATATATTTAGTTATAATTTATCACTTTGTTGGTGTTAAAATAAATTTCTTTGTACAAAAGTTGTATAATGTATCACTTTTCAATTTAGAAAAATGATAACATTATCATTTTCAAAGAAATTGGATGTTGTATGATAGTTCAGTACATGTTTTAAAAAATGAAAGTAAACAATGAGCAATAATAGCTATATAAAAATATCAATTTTTTTAAAAATTAATAATGGTAATGTATCTGGCAGGTTTCGGGTATCAATTTTTTAAAATAAACTTTTAGAGTTTCTGTGAACCTATTATTTTGTAATCAACAAACAACAAAAATTATATTAATTGTTATCAAATTATGCAGTATAAAATATTTAATTTAATAGTTTTTTCTCAATCAATTATACTCTATGTTTATGGTGTAACGTAAATAAAAGAGTCAGAACATTCAATCTATATGTTAAATTTGAGATGTTAATTCAAATTATGATATCAAATAAGACATGATTAAATGAAATTAATTATATATATATATATATATATATATATATATGACCATTGATTTTTTATCTTCATATTTTAAAGAACATGTCAAGTGTGAAGTGGCGAAGTTATAGGCTATGAAATTCCATACGTTCAACCAAGGCGGTAGCATGCTTATGGCCACATTTGATACTAGATAATGTTAAACTTAAGGACAAAATAAATTTTAAATTATACGAAGTAGAATTTGAAAAATTCATATAATTTAAAAAATTCATGACTGCCTTGTACTAAAAGATAATTGTAATTTAAATATTGATATACATATAAAATATTGATATATGTCCATGTGTGAATTCAATTTGTTCTCTGTGAAAGTCTCTAGAATCTTATCATAATAACTTATATAAGATATACATGAATGTCTTATAGACAAATTAAAGATCTATAAGCTTTCGTTAATTTATAACAGTTAACAGAAACTGTTCTTCTAAATATTATACTCAACTCAACTAAGCCTTTATCTCAAAATTTATTAGGGTCGGCTATATGGATTCTCTTTCTCTACTCTAAATGATTTTGGGCTAAATCCTCGAAAATGTGTAATACTTCTAGATCATGTTGTATTACTCTCCTCCAAGTCAGTTCAGGTCTACCCCGTTTTTTCTTTTTATCCTCTAACCCAATGTACTCTACTTGTCTAACTGGAACCTCCGTATGTCTATGCTTCATATGACCAAACCACCTTAATCTCCCTTCTCTCAACTTATCCTCAATTGGTACCACTCCTACATTTTCTCTAATACTCTCATTACGGACTTTATGTAGTCTAGTATGTTCACTCATCCACCTTAACATTCTCATCTTCGCAACTCTCATCTTACAAACATACGGCTCCTTCATTGTCCAACACTCACTACCATATAACATGGCCAGTCGTATGGCTGTACAGTAAAATTTTTCTTTCAACATATGGGAATCTTGCGATCACGTAAAACTCCCGTGGCACTTCTCCACTTCAATCATCCGACTTTAATCTTATGACTAACATCCTCTTTACATTCCCCATCTACTTAAAGGATTGAGCTGAGATATTTAAAGTAATTACTTTGGGGTAATACCACTCCATCCAAACTAACTCCTTCTCTATCACCAGTTCCGGCCTTCATTGAATTTGCAATGCGTATATTCTGTCTTTGTTCTACTTAACTTTGTCTTCACTTCTAAATATTATAATCTTTCAAAATTTGCATCACAATATATTGTTTGAAACTGATAGCTGGCAATTGCAAGTCCCTGATTTTTCAATTAAAAAGGACCACAAAATAAACAACGTTGCAATTTTGCCACCAAAGTTTGAATAGTTTGAACTTATTAAACTTTCATGAACAAAATTGTTATACACATTGTTGGAATTGGTGTTCACGTTATCCAAATGGCTTTCGTTGGATGAGTCTCTTGGTTATTGTAATCTCAATAAGAGAGACAAAAAGTGAAAACTTGACATACACGAAAGCATCGATTATTTTGGCTTTGGTTTTGTGTTGGAGGAAATTAATGGTGAGAGTTTTTCTTAATTTAATAAAATCTTAATGGGTTAGGACTAATAATTTAAATCAATAGAATTTAGTAGTTATTAGGATTTACATAATTTGGGATTATAATTATTAAAAGTATTTTCTTTCAATAAGAGATTAGTAATGAGTCCTTTGTTGCTCATATTATAATTTTATCATGCATTTTTTATCCATTTGCATGTTGCCCTGCTATCTTTACTTTTATACTCAACTCAACTCAACTAAACCTTTATCCCAAAAAAATTTTTTTGGTCGGCTATATGGATTCTCTTTCTCCACTCTAAACGATTTTGGGTTAAATCCTTGGAAATTTGTAATGCTTCTAGGTCATGATCTGTCCGATTAACTAACTTCTTTACTCACACCCGTCTTTGATGTGGGAATCCTTGCTCATTTAACACCACACCAGGCGCCGGCATGGCGCGTCGTTTTCGGTGAACGTCTTACACCCTTGTATATTTCTCATTACACCCGGGTTCCGATGTAGCGCGTTGTAAGTAGATGATGCCTCAATGTTTATATCATAAGAGTCCATATCATGAGGTGTGACGAAATTTTTACACTGGTTGTCACCTACCGTAACCCTCCTCTTTTATCCGGGTTTGGGACCGGCTAAGCACAAACTACTTAGGCGGAGTTTTATCTTGACTTTTATATATATTATAAAAGAACTTCTCATTTATTAGGCCTATATAATTTATACAAGTAACACTAGTTGTATACCCTTCCTTTCCCTCACCCCTCAATCTCTCTCTCTTTTTATAAAGATACCATAGATGGATTCTCTGTAATATATACAATTATGGATTAATTTTTCCTTTACAGGTCCGATGTATAATAAGGAATATAGTAAGAGACTGGGCAGATGAGGTAATGATGCTTTGCTTCTTGTAGCTTTCTAGTATGTTGTCTGTGCGATCTGAGATATATGTGCACTTACTGTTATGAATTGATCCAGGGACAAAAAGAACGTGATCAATGTTACAAGCCTATTCTTGATGAGCTTGATTCTTTATTTCCTAATCGCAGCAAGGATAGGTACATGATTTTTGTTTTGTTCTGTTTCTTATTTTGGGATAGATTTTTCTCTGTATAAATGTAACATTAAGACTTCTAATTCATCTCCTCATTGGAATTGTTATCTACCATTCTATTGTCTAACTGTAAATTCTATTGAACAGTCCTCCTACATGTTTAGTTCCTGGTGCTGGTCTTGGGCGTTTGGCCTTGGAGATTTCTTGTTTGGGTATGTATTAGATGCTAAGTAATCATAATTCTACTTTGATTCGACTCCGATCTGAACTTAACTGTTCTTCTATCATGAAACAGGTTTTGTATGCCAGGGAAATGAATTTTCATACTATATGATGATATGCTCAAGTTTTATTCTTAATCAGTAAGAACTTTAAAACAATCGTTTTATGATCATGCTTGCTTATGCATTTTTTTTACACAATAGTTAATCTATGAAAGAGTTAACCTCTCTCTAATAATGGGTGTTTTGTGTTATTAGTGCTCAGACTACTGAAGAGTGGATTATATATCCTTGGATCCACAGCAATTGCAATTCACTTTCAGACAGTGACCAACTTCGTCCTGTTTCAATACCTGATATTCATCCAGCAAGGTATTTATACTGTTTTTTTGTGTTTCTTTATCAGTGAAAGCTTTGCATGTTATCTGGTTAAGCCAAGTTTTTGCTTTACCCTTGCATATCCATGTTGGACAAGGGTACTAGAAAATTTACATGGCACTTGACACTTAAAATTAGTGAGAAAATCTATGTGACTTTTGAAAGATACTCTCTTTTGACAGACTCCCAGTTCTGGGTTTTTATGAATTCTTCCTTTTGAGTTTCTTGATTATTTTCTGGGAAGTGGGATGGTATTTTTCTAACTGTAACGTTAAACTGAACCTGCTAAATGGTGTTGTGGGAATCTTAAAATAATAGTAAATGTCTTTCATTTATCATTATGCTTGTCAAGAAGTTTTATTCACCTTGTATTGTCATTTATTTATGATTAAATGATGATATGGGCCATCATATTTTTCTTTCAATTATTCAGCTTTTGAAGCTTTAATAGATTAATAAATATTTTGGATCTAGAAGCAATAAAAGCACTATTGTAATAAATAAATTTATTATTTTACTTTTGTATGATTTATTAGATTTTCAAGAATCTCTATGGTTGTTGCATTACCTTGAAGAATGAAAAAAAGTGTTTAGCTACAAGATAATTTATTGTTGCAATTGCCTTGTATTTTTCACGGCTATCCTTTATTATTATTTAAAAAAAAAAATCTTTGTTGAATTTTCTTGGATGCAGTGCTGGAATTACTGAAGGTTTCTCCATGTGCGGTGGAGACTTTGTTGAAGTGTACAGTGATCCAACTCAAGTAGGTAGGAGAATTAAAATGATTACTTTTTTGATTTTTTTTTTAATAAATGTACCAGTGGTAATACTTATAAAAACTTAAGGTACAGTATTTGGAGGTCATAATCTTATAATTTTTGTGGCATGCAAAAGCATAGCTGTTCTAGCATCTAAGATGATATCGTCTTTCTTCATAAATTATTTTTTTGACTAATGATGATTTGTTATAGAGGTTGCGTATTAGTTTAGGTTTAGGGTGTTTAAGGCTTTGGAAATACTAGTTATATATTTTATAGGCAAGTTAATGAAATTAGAAGAATGCTAGTTGCCTTCACCTTTTTACAATCTATGTATACTTTTGGCATATTGCACTTCTTTTATGCAAAAGCAAGACAACTGACTTAGTAGGTTAGCTGTTTCACTTTGCCTTCTTGGCCTCTCTCCCCTATTCTCTTGCTCTCCCCCCTTACCAAACATCTTTTGCTCCATGAACTACACTCTCCAATCAAAACTTCATTGCTGATGTGAACCCGATTGAAGGATGAAGATTGGTTTACTTACATGTCGCCAACATTGAATTGCCAAAAACAAAGATGTGATTTTACACCCATTTCTTACTGCTCTTTATCAATAGTGGCTAAACCATTCCCAAAACTGATTGATTCTTTTCTTGCCACCACAGCTCATGCATCATCTCTGGCCCCTCTTACTACTTACTCTTGATTAAAAAAAAAAAAAAACCTTTAAGAATCTCATGCTGCTGGTTTTCTTTGTGCATATGTTGAAATTTTCTTGAGTTCTTGAAAGAAGTAACTGGAGCATTATGTGAAGTTTTGCAATTTGTGGCGCACTTGAACAAATACTAGGTTCTTAAAATCCTGAACCACCGTAATTCTAAATGAAAATTTGTGATTACTAACTCAGCTTGAAGCTCACAAAAGAACACACTACACACACAGTGAAAATTGAATGAAAATTCTCTGCAGGATTTTACTAATTGAAATCTGAAACTGAAATACATAGGATTATGGCCTATTTATAGAGATTTTAATGTCCTAGTCCTTATAGGAAAATTAATCTACTAACTAGGAAGTTAGATAAAATAAATTACAACAGGAATCTGGATTAAATAGGAAAAACTAAATCCTAATAGAGATACGAAACTAAATGAGTCCCAACTGAAACAGGAGACAATAGGGGAAACTAAATCTCATGTGGAATCTTGCCCAAATAGGAAGTAAAAGAGAAATGGGACAGTTTTGTAGGTGTTTAGGACTGAAAAAAAAATGTATTCTCGCCACTGGAGCAGAAGGTCACAGACCCTTTGGGCGTGTGGTTCTTCCTATCACACACTCTAGGGTGTGTGATGCTCTGCAGCCTCCACTCTTTACCTGCTGATTGATACATACCCTAGAGAGTGTGTTGGCTGCTGGCACACGCCCATGGGCGTGTTTTGCTGATTCTAAGGTCACCCCACCTGGCCAAAAACACTTGACCCCAAGTCATAATTCTTCTATACCATTCTCCCTTACTTGAAATAAATCTGTCCCTGAATTTTGAAGTGAAAGACAATGAAAATTTTCTTTGATGAGATCATGAGCAATGGTGAATTGAGCAAGATTGAATTTGAGTACCTTCACCTTTGTCTCTGTCTCCACAAGAACACTTGGACAAATAAAATCAATAGAAATAATAGAAGATAAAGAGTTAGAAAGATCTTCAATCTCCATCATGTCCTAGACTTGATTTATTGTCGAATATTGTCTCCATGGATTGTTTTCCTACAACTTCTATTGAAATCCCGTGGCATGATAATTTTCATTCCCTTAGACACATTCCTCAAGTTCTTCATCTTCAATCATGGCCAAGGCATATACGCTCAAAGCTTCTAGTTCCGAGTCTTTGGCATTGGTGTCCTCAACTTCAAGTTGAGTTTCAGATTCAAGTTGCTTTTATTTCATCCCTTTCCACTAATAGTTGCTCCTCTGAATCTTCATCGTGGACATATTACTGACGTACAGGAATTGGTCGATATGCACCTCTTCGTCTATATCTTTCATTATGTGGATGTCTATGGAACCTGTTTGGTTCATAGTCATCTTCCTCTTATGAGTCATCCTTGTAAACATATTGTCTAGATGTAGGAAAAGGTCTGTGATTGGGTCACCGTGAACTACATTTATCCTTGGCCTTCTATCATCATATCAATTCCTATTTGTTTTAGTTCCTAAAGCATCAAGACAGTTTGCAGTTTCTCTGAAGTTTTTCTTGATATGCTTGAATCTAAGATTCATCTATTGCTCAAAATGTTGCTCCCATTGTTGCAACATTTAATCTCTATGGTTAAGGGCGGATAAATTTTAACAACTGTCCTTGAACTTATATGGTTGTAGCATTACAGTTCTTCAACTTTAAAATATAACATAAAATCCCTTAAACTTTTAAATTTTTTTTACAGTAAAATCCCTCTAACTTTCAACTATTGATTTTTCAGTTAGAAATTGATGTGAACAGCTTTCACATGATGTTTTGTCAACATTTCTCTCTCCTCTCTTATGCAAAGTGTAAAATTATTCTCTCTACACGTAAAAAGTTATTTTGTTTATGGACCAGAGAATGATTCAATTTACACATGGCTTGAGGTGGTTTGGTCATGTGAAGCGTAGACATACGGAGGGTCCAGTTAGACAAGTAGAGCACATTAGGTTAGAGGAAGAAAGAAAAGAAGGGGCAGACCTTAACTGATTTGGAGGAGAGTAGTACAACATGACCTAGAAGCACTACACATTTCCGATGATTTAACCCAAAATCGTTTAGAGTTGAGAAAGAGAATCCATATAGCCGACCCCAAATTTTTGAGATAAAGGCTTAGTTGAGTTGAGAGAGAAAAGAGAAATACTGACTAAGCTCCATGCTAGAGTTGTCCAGGTCAGCGTCTAACTGAAAAACCGGTAATTAGGGGTTAGAGTGATTTTACTGTGCGCAATGTGAAAGTTGATGGGATTTTATGTTACATTTTCAAGTTGAGGGATTATAATGTTACAACTAGATAAGTTCAGGGACGATTGTTAAAATTTATCCGATCAAGGGCCCTAGTTCCCTAATCATCATCTTTAGAACCATTGTTATCGCTACCTCCATCAAGATAAGCCCATCTCAATTGGGGTGATTTCCTCACTCTGATACCACCTAACATAGTGTGAAGCTCACAAAAGAACGCACTCCACACGGTGAAAATTGAAAGAAAATAACTCTATTGTAATTTTTATTGAATGAATACTAAAGTTGAAATACATTAGTTTTGAGGGTTTATACAGAGTTTTTAGGCTCCCAAACCTGATAGAAAAATAACTTTACTAAGTAGGAAGTTTTGGATAAACCTAAATACATTCTACTCAACTCAACTAAGCCTTTATCCCAAAAATTTGGAGTCGGCTTTATGGATTCGCTTTCTTCACTCTAAACGATTTTAGGTTAAATCCTCAGAAATGTGTAACATAAACCTAAATACATTGTGAAAGCTAAATAAAATAGGAATAAAAATAATCCTAATTGAAGTATAAAATTAAAATAAGTTCTAATTAGAGTAGAAAACATTAAAAAAACTAAATTTGGAGTTTTATCTTGCTTAAATGGGAAGTTTATCTAAAATAGAATTGCTAGGAGGGATTTTTGGACTGGAAAACATAAAATTCTCATAGCTGGACAGAGGGTCACACGGCCTTCAGCTTGTGGATCTTCTTTTCACACACTTTAGAGTGTGTGACTAGCAAACTGGTGCACCTGCTTGTGACACACCTCCAAGTGTGTGGTGGGCTGAGGGGACACACCCTTGGGCGTGTTATACTTTGTTTTCTAAGGAATTTCCTGCACTTTTATCCCTCTTTTCTTCCTTTCATGCTTTCCTTGTTTCTTAAGAACAAGCCTTGTGTCATGCTCCCCCACTTGGGGAAAAAAAAACTCGCCTTTGAGTTAGAATGGCTTGTCACGATCGAAAAACATTGCCATAACAATTCCCGCACCATGCTCCTCACTTAGAATAAACTTTTCCATTTCGAAGTGGAGGAGAATTAGGAACTAGGTTAAGAGAGCACATCCCATGGAGTTCTTTATTGATACAAACAAAGATGACGAGCAAAATTAAGTTTCACCTTTGTTTTGACAAGAATACTTGGACAAATAAAATCAATAGAAACAACAGAGGGTAAAGAGTTAGAAAGATCTTCAATTTCCACCATCTCCTTGATTTTCTCCAATGTCCAATGTTTTCTTTGAGTTGTTTTCCCTCAACTTGCATCAAAATCTGCATGGCATGATAATTTTTTGTTCCTTAGGACACATTCCTCAAGCTCTTCATCTTCAATTATAGCAAAGGGAAATAAGCTTAAAACTTCTAGTTCCAAGTCCTCGATGCTGGTCTCCTCAACTTCAAGTTGCTCCTTCTTCCCTTTCTACTAATAGATGCTTGGATTGGATGCTCTTGTATTTGGCTATAAATTCGGATGGAACTTGAGTTATAGTTGAAAAAAACCTTCTTATCATACCCATATGCACCTCTTCTCCGGTAGTCAATTCCTTTGATGCCTATTGAAATTGATTTGTTCAAAGTCGTCCTCATCGTTTTCGTCGTGGACATACTACTGACGTATTGGAATTGGTCAATACACACTTCTTCATGTATATCTTTCGTTACGTGGTTTCTATGGAACTTGTTTGGTTTATGATCTTTCTCCTCCTTATAGACATATTGCCTGCCTGTAGGAAAAAGTTTTGTTGATAGGTTGACCACGAGCTACATTTACCCTTGGCCTTTTATTATCATACTGATTCTTGATTGTTTTGGCCTTTTATTATCATATTGATTCCTGATTGTTTTAGTTCTCAAAGCACCAAGATGGTTTGTAATTTCTTCGAAACATCACTCGATACGCTCAAATCTAAGATCCATATGTTGCTCCAAACGTCCAATTGTCGCAACTTTTGTCTCTATAGTTAAGGGACTGTCATGAGAATCACTATAATTGCCACCACCATCAAGATAAGCCATCTCAATTTGAGCAATTTTCCCACTCTAATTCCACTTGACGCAGTGTGGAGCACACTCTAGACAGTGAAATTGAAAGAAAATTCTTTGCAGGATGTAAAAGAACTCCTCTTTGATGTAGAAGACCTCCCATTTATTCTTATTTTGGCCCTTTTTTTGAACCCTAGCTGTCCCTTTTTCAGAAAAGAAAGGCTATTGAATTTTTGACATCACCTTAGCAAGGGTATGGTGCAATGCTTGGTGCCATAGGGAGGGTGGAATCTTCTCTGTAATTTTATTTCTTCAAAATTTGACCACACCATGCATGTGGTATGTTGTTGGGACCATGATCAAGTTGTGGTTTCTTCTATGAGAGCCTGCAAGGCTTCTAACTTCAACCATGGCTTGCCTGTGGTTTGCTAGACCCAGCCATGGACTCCTTTGTCCAAACTTGAAGTGCACCATTCTTCTACCGCAACCCGCTTGTGGTAAACCTTTTGTCACCATACCAGGGCGTGGATTTCTTTGTGAAGTCTAGGTCTCTTTTTCGTTGTTTCATGAGAGTCCAACCATGACTTGGGTGTGGTGTTCACTGCCAAGAGTTACTTTCATTGGTTAGAGGCCATTATTCACGTTCATGGACCAAAAATTCTATTTAGACATAATCTTGTCAAAATGAATGAGTAAATCATCACAGTTAACTTGAACTTAAATAAACTAAATAAAAGCATAAAGCTAATTAAATCCTAAACAAATTAATAGCAAAACATATGCAAAATACGCTATAATTGTATGCATTTTTCACGCATAACAATATTCCAACTTCCTAACTAGTGTTCCTATCACATTTTCTCCCAAAATGTCACCCAAATTTCTCCTCCTGTCTATGGTAATCTCTCTCTTCTTCTTTTTTAAGCTAAAGTGATGATAAATATTTCTATTCTCCACAACAACTTGCAAAAAGGTGAGTATTATTTGTTGTTTTTGCTTTTTTTTTTTTCTTTGGCATATTTGTTGAAGAAAATTAGGTCTGATGTTAGATTTGTGGTTAAATTTATAGTAGAAAACACTAGTTTGCTTGATCTATAGGTTTATGTGCATTTTTTCCCTAATTTGAACAATTTTTGAAAATAATTTTGCTAAAATACATTATTAATTACAAAATAACATCTAATTTGATGTATTTATGCTTATCATATAGTTGTGTATCTTAGTTTTACTTGCATCTAATAATATCTACTCAATTCATAAACTATGCAAATTTTTCAAAAAAATTTGTGTAGCATCAAGCTGTTACCATTACGTTACGGCCGTTACAAGCCTATTTCCATTACCTGTGATTGTGGCCACAATATAAAACCATGTTTGATAGTGTGATAAAAGAATTTCAGGTGTTTTGCCTCTTTCCCTAAAATTTTAAGTGTCAACTCAAACTGTATATGAACTTCTTTTTTTTTTTTTTTTTCTGAATAAAGTATTTTTAGCTTCTGCCTTTATGCCAAAAAATGGTGGCAGCCTTTTAACATGCTTTGACTTGAAGAGATTTGAATTCACTTCTTGTTAATGTTGTTCCTACTTGCTCAAGGTTTCATACTATCATTGATGTTTGAGTGTGGTAGCCTTGCATGTAGGGGTGAGCAATCGGTTCAAACCGAACCGAACCGAACGATTTAAAAAAAAAAAAATCGTCAATTTTTTTTACCGAACCGAAACCGAACCCCGAAAAATTGAAAAAAAAATCGAAACTGAACGCTTTTTTATTTTTTTTTTTTTTTTTTAAAAAATTTTTTTTTTTTTTTTTTTTTTTTTTTTTTTTTTTTTTTTTTTTTTTTTTTTTTTTTAATTTTTTTTTTTTTGGTTTGAATAACCAAAAATCAATATAATTAAAATATTAAATATATATAAATATAAATATAAAATATTAATTTAAATTTAAAAAAAAAAAAAAAAAAAAAAAAAATTATTTGACTATTTGATATATATAAATATTTTGGTTTTTTCGGTTTTTTTTTTTTTTTTTTTCTCAAACCCGAAAAAATAAATAAAATAAAAAATTAAAAAAAAAATAAAAAAATAAAAAAAAAAAAAAAAAAAACGATTGAAAACCGAATTGACTCTTTTTTTTTTTTTTTTTTTTTTTTCAATTCTGCTCAGCCCTACTTGCATGCTTTAGGTGGACGAGTGCATATGTAATTTTCACCATGCTGAAAAGGATTGTCTCCAAAAGATTTTCCCCCCAAATTTTTTAACCTTTTAATCTTTTGCCTTTCAGTATTCATGCTGTCTCATACAAATATTAGCATATTTATTAAAACCTTATGAAGGTACTTTTTGTTGCATGCAGGAGTATGGGATGCAGTTGTGACTTGTTTTTTTATTGATACGGCACACAACATTATTGAATACATTGAAATCATATCAAGGATTTTGAAAGATGGAGGAGTAAGTTCTTGTTTCGATCACTTTATCTGGAATTCCTTTCTTTAGCTCTTCAATTAACTTGGGCAATTCTAATCAATGACAGATTTGGATAAATTTGGGACCCCTACTATATCATTTTGCAGATATGTACGGGCAAGATGTAAGCTTTATTTCCTTGATTTGCATATTTATCCTCAAGATTTGTAGTGGATTTGTTGTTGGCTTCTCTTGTTTTATCTTTATTTTCCCCCTTTAGGAGATGTCCATTGAATTGAGTTTGGAAGATGTGAAGAGAGTTGCTCTACATTATGGGTTTCAGTTGGAGGTAAGCTCATTTCGATATATTTTCTGTTGGCTTTGCATGCTTGATGTTTCGTGCAACTGCCTCTGAAGAAATTGTTATTAATGGATTGCAGAAGGAAAGCAGAATTGAGACAACTTACACAACAAATCCATTATCAATGATGCAAGTAAGCCTCTTATACTGTGGCATAGTAAATTCTCCTATTAAAATTTTCTGGATCTTAGTGAATGTGATGGAGAGGGAAAATCCAAGCCTGTAGTGGCTCCTTGAAATGTCATCTGCTTGAGTTTACAATTAGGGCTGATTCAAGAGGGTAGAGAACAGTTTAATTCAAGACTGAGGAGCCTTGTAGGGTGTGCTATTGGTTGTTTTGGAACCAAACTGAATTAACTGAACCAGATGACTGCAGAAACACCAAACTGAACTTTTTAATTTTGTTTTGATCTGGTCGGTTTTCTATTCTTTAAAAAAAAAAAAGATCCTAATCTCTCTCTGCACAGAATATTCAAATTGCAAAATACATAATTATTAAAACTGGAACAAAATTATTAAGATACATAGCTTTTCCTGTTTCTAAATGTATATATAGCTTTTCCTGTTTCTAAATTTATAATTCTTTCCCAAAGTTCAAAATACATAATTATTCCAAGTTAAATTTCTACCCAAAAAAAAAGTTATATCATGCAACAGAATTCCAAATAAACACAATAAATATACAATAATGCATACTGCCTGCACAAATTACTGGAGGATTGCCTTGATCAATGAAAGTGAAAAGATTTATGTTGCTTTTGCAATACCACTTTCTCCAAAATCCACAAGTCACAACTACACATTTTTTTCACATGATACAAACCCTGGAAAAAAAATATAATGAGATGAGCACTCAAGAAGCAAATGCACTGTTGGGTTTTTTCTAAAGTAAATGTTAAAAAATGTTATGAAAAATTTTGCAACTGATAAAAATGTGGGAGGTTGATCCAGAAATTGTGAATAAATGAGAGATTTATTATTATTATTATCATTATTATTGATAGACGAAGCATCAACAGATCAATTAGAAAGAAATCCCCTCTACCCTTTTTGCACCCACAGAAAGAAAAGAATTTAGATCCATGTTTCACCAAGAAATAAACTGAAAAATCAACATGAATGGCAATAGAGGACTGATCTGTAGCTGAGTTTGAGGTTGTGGTCAAGGACTGAGTGACCAAGGAGTGAGGAGTGAACTATGAGGACTTCAGTTGAGAACAAGATGCAGCTGGTCAGGTGCAGGCAGAGCCGCAGTGGCATGAGGCATGTGGAAGCAGATGAGACAAGATGCAAGAATGAGAAATATAGCCTAGCAATTAGGATTCTCTTTCTAATCCTAGGCCAAAATGACTCTGCATCATTCAAATATTATATTTTCTATATATAGTAAAAAGTCTATTTGGTTTGATTATTTCAGTTTAACTATAAAAATTGAACCAAACTGATTAAACCGAAATTCTAATAAATATAAACCAAAACAAACCTTTAAAAACTGAATAGAAAAACTGAAATTTGTCAGTTTGGTTTAGTTATTTCAGTTGAACCCCCAATAATGCACATACTTAGATGCTTATGGCAATATGTAGATTTATGTTTATATTCTCATGCGTATCAGAGACTCGGGCTGCACAGTTATAGGCAGTTAAAAACAAACCAAACAGATATGGTTAAGTTCTGAAAAATGGGTTTTGGTTGCCCATTGTTTTGGAAGAATTTTTCATGAGACTCGATGGAAAGGAGGTTGCAAGAAGGTTGTCAATCTTGAGAAGACTTTGATAGAGCAAGGGGATTTGTTTCCTGACCTGTCTTTGCCCCCCTTTCTCTATTCTGTGTACTTTCGGTAGGAGAAATAACTAGGGTTTTGCAGATTATATATTGCTGCATAGAACAGCAGCTTCGTTAAGATATGGTTGGCTCCGTTTTGGCGGATTGAGAATATATTAATCTGCTACCAAACCAATTAATTGGTTTGGAGAAAGTTTGCAACCAAGAGTGACCAATTTGTGTTAGAAACCAACAATTTTGGGTTGATTTGGATTGGATATATCGGTTTATATGATTCTGGTTGGTTCTTATGTGCCCTAGCCTGTCCAGTTTTTTGTGCATGTACTCATCGCATTAGGCTGAGTTAGCCTGATAAGACGCCTCAAGAACCCTGTTAGGCTTGCTAATTAAATTTGCTTTTATAGTACCAGCTGTTTTACTTTCAGCTTTGTTTACTTAATATTTGCTTATTTTTAATTTTAATACTCTTTGCAGAACCGGTACTTCACTGCATTTTGGACAATGAGAAAGATGTCCATGGCAACACAGAAGGATTCTACACAATAATTACTTGCTCAGTTATCATATGATATAAAAATTATTCCTTCCCAAAGTATGCAAATAGATGAGGGTTTAGTTTCGGACACTTGTATGTACGGGTCTATACATTGAATTATCTGCGGTTGTAGGCGCCTTCATTTCTTGGTGAAGTCATTCGCGTTGTGAGTAATAATTAATTTGTATTTGTACTGGGCTCTGAAGATTTGCATTGTGCGAGTTTATCATTGTTTTGCCATAGATTATGGATTTGTATCAAGAAGACCGTACGAGTCTAGGAAGGCGAGAACTATTTGTGCTAATTTTTCTTTAGTCTTTAATGAAAGGCAAAAATCTATCTCAAATCCCTTATATAATTTTGTCTATTGGGTTCCTATTACGGGATAATGTTAATCTTGATAAATTTTATGAAGGTGAATTATTGTTTAATAAGCCGAAAGTCTTAATTAAGGCCTCCAACTCTATGGGGCCAGTCTTCTAAATTAACTCGATTAACCCCTTTGAACTCTAAATTAGAGCATGTGCAACACTTAAAAGCAATCGAATTTAAGTTTGGTATGATAGTCGTCTGGAGCATGTGTAAAAGGTGCGTCAAATAAAACTCTTCAAATTAGTGTTCATATTTAAAATTTAAAAAGTTTTGTTTCCTCTCTCTCTCTCTCTCTCTCTCTCTCTCTCTCTCTCTCTCTATATATATATATATATATATATATATATAGAAGGATTTCATTTATTAAATTTGAATAATATTAGTAGACCAGGAGTAGATTGTCGTAACGTAACCAAGTTTGTTGATAAAATCCTATCTAAAATAACTGGACCACGGGTAAAACAAACAAGTTTGATTTTCAAAGTGACTAAATAGCTCTTTGGATCTTTTGTACTAAATTTGAAAATCCAGGAATTGGCTGAATGAATGAACATAAAAAGGTAAAATCCACAAATTCGACTGGAGGATTAGCCTTACTAGTAGACTCTGAAGGCTTGGGAAAGAAGCCAAATTTTTAGCATAGTAGTTGCACAAGGAAGAAGTTATGAGGGCTGTGAAGAGGAAATTTGGAAAGAGATGGACTTTCGAGGGCCATCTTCATCGTCTACTGTCAGATGACTTTGATAGATGCGTGGTTGGTGTCAAATCAAAGCTTGAAGAACATTGATGAATATTCTAGTGTCTAATCATCTAGACTGGCCACCATTTGGTGGGAAAATGCCTCCGAAAGGCGGTGAGGATCTCGTTGTCAATCTCCTTATTCTGGCATCCACTTTTATTACCACTGGTCAGGAAAGAGAGCCCACGCCGCCAAGAATTGAATATTGGTGCTCTTACTTTGAACCGATGTCTAGATCATTGGAAATATCTCAGGAACTTTTTGGCACCTTTTTCTCTCTCTCTTTATGTGATCTTTGATTGCCAATCGTCATTTTCACTGTTATTGGTGCTTCTGTAGTTGCTGGCCATTCCTTGGCCGCCAAGGGAAGCTCGATAGCTGGTGGTCGGAAGAATGGAAGGGAGTGAATAGAGTAGCAAGGGAAAGAAAGAAAGAAGGGAAGCACTAAATTTTTTTAGTATAATTTTAAATTTTCAGGGGTTATTCACTTAGGATCTAAAACTTTTCACTTAGGTCCAAAAACAATTTAATTAATTTGTATTAACTTCCAAAGTAAAACAAGATTAATAAAACTGAAAATGCTCATTTAAATTAAAATTTCAAAAAAAGAATTAATTAAATAAATAGATAAATAAATAAATTTTAAATATATAAATTTAACTTAAATATTAAAACAATATCATTAAAATTTTATTAAAGTAATAAAACTTACAATTTATCTATATTTTTGAAAATTTACGGCGTTACAATGGCATTTTAATATAAAATTAATTTTTTTGTAATATAATTTAAATATTATTAATTTTTTTAAATATTTTTATAATTTTACTTGAAACTAAATAAATAAAATAATTATATTTTAAATAGAATATTATAAATTTAAAAAGTTACAGGTTAAACCATAACAAAGTAGTGATTATAAAATTCCCACTTCCTATATTTAATAGCCTGGGTCTTACTCTCTTATTAAATTTTAGGTGAATAACTTTCAAATTCTTGGGCATTACCATTATTTTTTCGTTAGTCTTTCTATTTTGAGAAATTCATTAATATATCCCGAACTTTTGATTATGTTTACTATTTAGTGATTTCATATAATTTTAGAGCTTTTTACTGTTAGTATGTTATGAAATTACTAAATTATCCTTATTCAAATCCCTTTACTTTGCCTGTCTTGGTTCCTCCCCCCCTCTCCTACCTCATTTGCCTTCTCTCTTTTTCTCCTCCCTCAATTAATTGCACAACAGCAATCCCCACGAATGCCAAATCTCACAACGCATCAAATATCTATATAAATATAATAAAGCTGTGCATTTAAATAGACCCATAGATTGTGCCATGTGGCCTCTTATTATTGTAAAATTGAATCTTTATATTAGTGTCACTTGGCATAATACTGGAGCTAAACCAAAGATTTAACAACAAAACGCTAATAATTTTTGAGATAAAATGTTCTTCAACCCTTGGTATTCTCTATTTTCTTGACTCTTTGTCTCCCTCATTCATTTACTTAAATTTAATTGTTTCTCCTCTTTTTTTAATAGTCTTTTAAATATTAACCCCCCCTCCCTCCCTCTAGATTCTAGTGTTACAAAATATATAATAGAAAAAGCTGATAAGACTAGGAAAAAAAGATATTGAGTTATGGAATGTTATTTTATTAAAAAGTGCATACGAAGCATTTGTGTGTAATTGTGTATTGCTTAGTTTCTTTGATATGTTTTAGAAGTTAATTAGGACTAAAATCAATAACAAATAGCCTGAGGATATGTGCAATATCAGTAAAAAGCGTGCAACATACACTTCCTAGTAAAGAAATTAAAACAATGTTCAAATCAAATTTTCATTAATCTTTTTTTCTTCAAATAGTTGTGAATCAATCCTTTCATTATAGCAATTTATATATATTAATCAAAGTAATGAAAATTAAGTCTCACCTAACAATCGTAGTATTATATCTACTAACTTAAGGTGCACCAAAATTCACCCTTCTCCTTGGATACCTTGGAAAGGAGAAGGGTGAATATTGCTTGCATTCAGGAGACTAAATGGATAGGAGAGAAAAGCAAGGAAGTGGATAATTCAGGGTACAAACTGTGGTTTACCGGAAAGGAGAGAAACAAGAACGGAGTGGGTATAATAATAAATAGGATATTGAAAGACGTTGTAATAGCTGTGAAAAGAGTAGGAGATAGAATTATACTAATAAAAATAGTACTAGAAGGAAAAACAATAAATGTAGTTAATGCTTATGCCCCACAAATAGGACTAGATAGTGAGAGTAAACAAAGGTTTTAGGAAGATATGGATGATTTAATGCAAAGCATACCGAATGAAGAGAATGTTTTCATTGGTGGAGATTTGAATGGACATGTAGGAAGTGATAGGCAAGGTTATGAGAATGTTCATGGAGGTTTTGGTTTTGGCAGTCGAAGTGAGGAGGGAAAAAATATCCTAGATTTTGCTATGACATACGACCTAATACTAGCAAATACATACTTTATAAAAAGAGAGTCACATTTAGTGACTTTCAAAAGTGGGCAATATAGAAGCCAAATCGACTTACTCTTAACCAGGAAGACAAATAGAGCTCTATGCAAGGATTGCAAGGTCATTCTAGGAGAGGCTTTAACAAGTCAACATCGGTTAGTGGTATTGGATGTCAAGTTTAGGAACAATTCAAGTAAGGTTAAAAGAAATAGTGTAGCTCGAACAAAGTGGTGGGAGTTCAAAGGAGTAAAGCAAGTGAAGTTCAACAATGAGTTTCTCGAGTCCGAAGCATAGAAGCTGGATATGGAGGCCAATGATATGTGGATACAGATAGCATCAAAGATTAGAGAAGTAGCTAGAAAAGTACTCGGAGATTCTAAAGGACATGGATCACCCTCAAAAGAGAGATGGTGGTGGAATGAGGAAGTACAAAAGGCAGTGAAGAGAAAAAGGGAATGGTATAAGAAATTACCTAAATGTGATAATAATGAGGTATATGAACAATACAAGATAGCAAAGAAATAGGCAAAAAAGGCAGTTAGTCAAGCAAGAGCACATGCCTTTAAAAAGTTATATGAGAAACTTGGAACTAAAGAAGGGAAGAAAGATATTTATAGATTAGCAAGGAGAAGAGAAAGGAAATGTCAAGATCTCAATCAAGTTAGGTGCATTAAGGATAAAGAAGGAAAAGTATTGGTGAAAGATGGGGACATTAAAGAAAGATGTAGAAATTATTTTAATAATCTCTTTAATAATAGTCAAAATGGTAATCGCATGAATATAGACTATAGAACAATAGAAAAGAATGTGAATTGTACTAGAAGGATTAGATCTTTAGAAGTAAAGGAAGCACTTAAGAGAATGAAAGTGGGTAAAGCCTGTGGACTCGATGGAATACCAATTAAAGTGTGGAAGTGTTTGGGAGATATGGGAGTGGCATGGTTAACTAAATTATTTAATAAAATTCTAAACTCAAAGAAAATGCCTGATGAATGGAGGAGGAGTATTTTAATACCTATTTTTAAAAATAAGGGAGACATACAGAGTTGCTCAAACTATAGGAGAATTAAACTCATGAGCCATAATATGAAGTTGTGGAAGAGAGTTGTGGAGCATCGACTACATCATGATACTTCTATCTCTCTCAATCAATTTGGCTTCATGCCCGGTCGTTCAACTATGGAAGCGATCTTTCTCATTAGAAGCTTGATGGAGAAATATAGAGATGTGAAGAAAGATCTACACATAGTTTTTATTGATTTAGAGAAGGCTTATGACAGTGTTCCAAGAGATGTCTTATGGAGTGTGTTAGAATAAAAGAGGGTATTTATTAGGTACATACAAGTATTGAAAGATATGTATGAAGGAGCAACTACTATTATGCGCACAGTGGGAGGGGACACAAGAGATTTTCCGATCTTAATTGGATTACACCAACGATTAGCTATAAGCCCTTACCTTTTTATATTAGTTTTAGATGAATTGACGAAATATATATAAGAGAGTATTCTTTGGTGCATGATGTTTGCGGATGATATTGTTCTGATAGATGAGACGTGAGAAGGAGTCAATAGAAAGTTAAAACTTTGGAGAAGTACTCTAGAGTCAAAGGGCTTTAAGTTAAGTAGAACGAAGACAGAATACATGCATTGCAAGTTCAGTGAAGGCCAAACCAGTGATAGAGAAGGAGCTAGTTTGGATGGAGTGATACTATCCCAAAGTAATCACTTTAAATATCTCGGTCAGTCCTTCAAGTAGATGGGGGATGTGAGGAGGATGTTAGTCATAGGATTAAAACCGGATGGTTGAAGTGGAGACGTGCTATGGGAGTTTTATGTGATCGCAAGATTCCCAATAAGTTAAAAGGAAAATTTTACAATACAGCTATACTACCGGCTATGTTATATGGTAGTGAGTGTTGGGCACTGAAGGAGTCGTATGTATCTAAGATAAGAGTTGCGGAGATGAAAATGTTAAGGTAGATGAGTGGCCATACTAGACTAGATAAAGTCCGTAATGAGAGTATTAGAGAAAAGGTAGGAGTGGTGCCAATTGAGGATAAGTTGAGAGAAGGAAGATTAAGGTGGTTTGGTCATGTGAAGCGTAGACATACAGAGGTTCCAGTTAGACAAGTAGAGCACATTAGGTTAGAGGATAGAAAGAAAAAAAGGGGTAGACCTAAATTGACTTGGAGGAGACTAATACAACATGACCTAGAAGCATTACTCATTTCTAAGGATTTAACCTAAAATCGTTTAGAGTGGAAAAAGCGAATCCATATAGCCGACCCCAAATTTTGGGATAAAGGCTTAGTTGAGTTGAGTTGAGTTAGATTTCATGTCATCACATTCTCATCTCCATTTCAAGAAACCAGTAAGAACTTGCTATGAAATTTTAGTAATATGATCTCACAACCATAATTTTTTTTTTATTCCAAATACATAGCCCACAAATAAAAGAACAAAATTGTTTTTATACTAATTTCTTTTAGTATCATATAAATTTTATTTTTTATATGTCATAATTGCTAATAAAATTTAAAAATGTAGAACCAATATGGATAAAAAATTTGAAAAAAGTAATCAAATAATAAAGTGATATCTTACAATTTTGTACAATAATGTTTAAAAATAAAAAAGCCATGCAACGATCGGGCTAATGTCTAGTATTCAAATAATACGTATTAGTAAATTTGACATTTAATCACTTGTAGTTTGCTCCTCCTTTAGTGGCATTTATACTACTCGTACTCTAGCTTTCTCTTTGCAACAATGTGGAATGCCAAAACCAAGTTGAACCTTCTTCCAAGCTACAATGGCCTCGAAACCCAACCCCACTTCACCACCATTCCTCCTCCTAGGTCCCATCCTTTATGGCGATATGGAATGGGAGCATTGGTGCGACTGTTGGTGATGATGCTGTAATTGAAGGAGTGGAAGCATGAATAAAGGGCATTAGAACCTTGAATTTTAAAAATTATTTCTAAGGTTACATGCACCATACCAAGTATTTTATTATCCTAATCAATTTTCAATGCCCAGTTGCATACTAAAACATATTTTAGCATGCATTAAGATTTCATTTGCCATTAAAGATTGTGAATTAATATTTAATTCAATTAAACCCTGACTAAAAGAGGGATTTTTAGGTGCTAACCTCTTGATGTACAATTTAAGCCTCTTAGGATGTTCTTAGGACCCCAAATGTTGTCCCTCTAGTTTGTCCACCACAAGCATATATCAAAGATGCAGTGACAGCCCCTAGATTGGTTTCTCAAGCCTTGTCAACCAATTTTGAGATGGGGTTTATGCTTTGTGAATGTTGTATGAATGTATTGGGTGTTAGAAATATTTTCTAATAATTTTAATTCAAGAGAAAATCATAGTTTTTCCCTTGAATCAATTGAGAAATTGAAGAGGAGAGGGAGAGACAAAGTTGCCATCCAACTTGAGAGAAAAGAGAGAGGAGTGTGTTTTTTCTTTATAACTTTTCTTTATATACTTAGGTCAAACCCTAACTTACTCCCTTGCCACATGTCATCACAAGATCTCACCTTGTTATTATTTGATTTAATCTTATGAAGCCAAGTGTCAAGCTCCATTTAAATCATAACATATGGTCATCCATCATAGGAAGACAAGTGTTAAGATCATATGGTGTCATGTGTCACCATCTCATGGTGCCACATGTCACAATCTCATGGTGTCACATGTCACCATGTGAAAAGACCAATTTGCCTTTACTTTTTAATTTGAGTTTTCAACCCAAAATTATAATTTCTCCTCTTTAAATCAATTTATATCAAATATAAATTAATTAATTAATTAATCTCTTTTAATTAATTTCTCATAATTAAATTCATATTTAATCAAATTAAATATAAATTTAATTTATACTATACATCCAATAACCTAGATTTGGTTTCAAGTCATGCTAGAGACTTTGCAATCTTATTGCAAACCAAACCTCTTTAATTAATTAATTAAACTATTTAATTAATCAATTGCATCACATTTTAAATAGTGATTAGCTTGTGTAGATGTATGACTTACTAGGCCCATTACTTATTGGCAATGAGAAATGATATTAACTCTTAATATCATTAGAACTCTTTCTTACCGTAAATAATTTCTCTAAATCATTTCAGACATCTCATAGACCATGGTTGACACCTAGCATGGTATGCCATGGCCACCCAATCAGTAATAAGGAATACCTTAAATGAACATTTAATCATATGTTACTATGCACTAGAATCTCTCCGTTACAAAATCCCAATTCGAGTTGGAGTCATGATTAATGTCAAACCCCATTTGCTATAAACATTATGTTTTATTTTAATTTCAGTTCTTAATTAATTAGATTTTCTTGTTAGAAACTCTTTTCTGACTAAATCTGTCTGTCCTGGCCAGAAACTTGAAACATCAAGAACAATTAAATAAACATAGGACTTTATCCCTATTTACTTAGGGTAATAGATTCCATCTTGATCAACACCTGCCTCTATATATAACTAGTAGGAGCTAACACATGCCCATATACTCATACACAGTACAAGTATGAAAGCAGTATTAAACTCAAACCACCTATATACAAGATAACTGTGTTATCTCAGGTCTAAATATTATATGCACTGACATGATATATGACAATGTATTGACAAGAGTAAACTCCATGTGCTTGTCATATGCATCACTGGTTCAGCCTACTTATCATGTATAAGTGCCTATCATGTTTGTTATATGGCATGAGACTCACCAGTCCATCTTATTTATATCTCATATGAATAACTCGAGAACAAACATGATTACAATCTTTCTGGATAAGTCATGTCCTTTGTGAAGTATCCTCGATTATGAACCAATTTATGATACTTTGTGCTAGAAATACTGTCACTCATATTCTTAACAACTTAAGAATAAAATTTCTAACAAAACATCAATGGACCTTTTCTATTACACATAAATATAATTTGCAAACGGAAAAGTGAAATTGCCTTTTATTAATAAGATATGTACAAGATACATACAAAATGATATGCTCTAGGGTATACTACTAACAATATCCCACTAGCACTAGAGCCATTCATTACAATATCTTAGACCCATCTTCTCAAGATGTTGGTCTAACTGAGTTTGTGACATAGGCTTTGTGAATGGATTAGCTGGATTTTCGGCTGATGTTATTTTCTGCACGGCTACATCGCCTCGCCCAACTATCTCTCTGATAATGTGGTAGCGCCTTTCTATGTGTTTGAATTTCTAGTGAGACCAGGGTTCCTTAGCCTGTATGACCGCTCTATTGTTGTCACAGTAGAAAGGAACTGCCGACTCAATGGAAGGAACTACTGCAAGTTCTGTCACGAACTTCTTCATCCAAACAGCCTCTTTTGCAGCATCTGATGCAGCAATGTACTTGGCCTCTGTAGTGAAATCAGCAGTCGTACTCTGTTTGAAACTCTTCCAACTGACTGCACCTCTATTACAAATGAACACAAACCCAGAGGTAGACTTTCTATTATCGATATCTGATTGAAAATCAGAATCAGTATAACCATCCAATTATAAGTCACCACCTCCATAAATCAAGAATAAATCCTTAGTTCTTCTCAAGTACTTAAGGGTATTCTTGACAGCTATCCAGTGTTCCAAACCTGGATTGGATTGAAGCATGCTAGTTAAACTAACAGCATATACGATATCCGGCCTAGTACACAATATTGCATACATTAAACTTTCAATAGCCGAAGCATATGAAATCTTGGCCATTTTATTTCTTTCTTCTGGTGTCTTTGGAGACATCTCTTTAGAAAGGTGGATACCATGTCTTACTAGTAACAATCCTCTCTTGGAATCAAGTATGTTAAACCTCTTTAACACCTTTTCCAAGCATAGACTTTGGGATAAACCAATTATTTCTTTTACTCTATCTCTATAGATGCGAATTCCAAGAATATAGGTTGCCTCCCCTAAGTCTTTCATGGAGAATATATTTGACAACCATACCTTGACAGTTGTCAACATACCTATGTCATTACCTATTAATAAAATGCTATCTACATATAAAACAAGGAAAGTGACAGCACTCTCACTAACCTTCTTATATACACATGGCTCATCTATATTTTTGATAAAACCAAATGATTTAATTGAAGGAGCGGAAGCATGTAAATTGTTAGATTAGAGCATTGAATTTCAAAATTTTTTTCTAGGGTTTCATGCATCATGCCACATCCATTATTTGCCTAATTAATTTCAATGCTCAATTGCATATTAAAACACTTTTAATTTGTGTTAGGATCTATGTTTGCCATTTGAGATTTTTGAATTAACAAATTAATTCAATTGAACCTAGTTTGAAAGAAGAAAATGTATACTGACCTTTTGATGCACTGGTGATGTGATTGGCACCTTTAGGAAGCACCTAGGACCTCAAATATTGTCCCTCTATCTTGTCCAGACCAAGATCACCAATGGGCAACCCCCAATCTAGCTTCTCAAGCCTTGCCAACTAATTATAAATTGAGTTTTTGCCTTTAGAGAGGTTGTAGATGTGTATAGGACACTAGAAATAATTTCTAGCAATTTTAATTCAAAGAAATTTGGGTAATTCTCTTTGAATTGATTAGAAAAGATGAAGAGGAAAGTGGCGGCACCTTTGAGACAAAGAAGAAGAGTGTTTTATTTTTCTTTCTTTTCCTTTTTATAATTAGGTCATCACTTAAACCCTTGCCACATGTCATCACCACATTGCATCTTATTTTTAATTGACTTAATCACATTAAGCCAAGTGTAAAGCTAGACTTAATTTTGACTTTGATCATCTTACATAATAGGAAGACAAATGGCAAGCTTATATGATGCCATGTGTCACCATCTCATGATGCCATATGTCACCCTGTGAAATGACCAAATTACCCTTATGTTGTAATTTTGAGTTCTTAACCCAAAATCATTATTTCTCCTCTTCTAATCAATTTATATCAAATATAAATTAATTAATTAATCTCCATTAATTAATTTCTCACAATTAAATTCATATTTAAACACTTTAAATATAAATTTAATTTATACTATATATCAAATAACCTAGATTTAGTTTCAAGCCATGCTAGGGACCTTGCAATCTTATTGCAAATCAAACCTATTTAATCAATCAATTAAACTCTTTAATTAATCAATTAAATCACATTTTACTTGGTGATTAACTTGTGTATGTGTGTGACTTACTAGGCTCATCACTAATTGGCAATGAGATATGACATTAACTCTTAATATCATCAGAACTCTTTCTTAACATAAATGATTTCTCTAAATCATTTTAGGCATCTCATAGACCATGGTTAACACCTAGCATATCATGCCATGGCCACTCAATCAGTAACAAGGAATACCTTAAATGAACCTTTAATCATATGTTACCATGCACTAGAATCTCTCTATTACAAAATCCCAATTCGAGCTGGAGTCATGGTTTATGTCAAACCCCATTTATTATGAATATTATGTTCTCTTTTAATTCCAGTTCTTGATTAATTAGATTTTCTTGTCAGAAACTCTTTTCTGACTAAATCTGTTTGTCATAGCCAGGAACTTGAAACATCAAGAACAATTAAATGAACATAGGACTTTATCCCTATTTACTTAAGGTAATAGATTCCATCTTGATCAACAACTACCTCCATATATAACTAGTAGGAGCCAACACATACCCATATATCCATACAAAGTACAAGTATGAAAGCAGTATCAAACTCAAATCACCTATATACAAGATAACTGTGTTATCTCAGGTCTAAATATTATATGTACTGATATGATATATGACAATACATTGACAAGAGTAAACTCCATGTGTTTGTCATATGAGTCACTGGTTTGGCCTACTTATCATGTATAAGTGCCTATCATGTTTGTTATATGGCATGAGACTCATCATTCTATCTTATTTCATGATTACAATTTTTCTGGATAAGTCATATTCTTATTGTGAAGTATCCTCGATTGTGAACCAATTTATGATACTTTGTGCTAGAAATATTGTCACTCATATTCTTAACAACTTAAAAATAGAATTTTTAACAAAATATCAATGGACATTTTGTATTACACATAAATATATTATGTAAACGGAAAAGTGAAATTGCCTTTTATTAATAAAATATGTACAAGATACATACTAAATGATATGCTCAAGGGCATACTACTAATATTAATGACTTCGTCAAAATGGATGTTCCAACTCCTTGAAGCTTGTTTCAACCTATAAATGGATCGTTTTAGCTTGCATACCTTGGAACCATCTTGGGATTCAAAACCCCTAGGTTACTCAACTCAACTAAACTCAACTAAGCCTTTATCCCAAAAATTTGGGGTCGGCTATATGGATTCGCTTTCTCCACTTTAAACGATTTTGGGTTAAGTCCTCAGAAATGTGTAATGCTTCTAGGTCATGTTGTACTACTCTCCTCTAAGTCAATTTAGGCCTACCCCTTTTTTTCTTTCTATCCTCTAACCTAATGTGCTCTACTTGTCTAACTGGAGCCGCTGTATTTCTACGCTTCACATGACCAAACCACCTCAATCTCCCTTCTCTCAACTTATCTTCAATTGGGACCACTCCTACCTTTTCTCTAATACTCTCATTATGGACTTTATCTAGTCTAGTATGGTCACTCATCCACCTTAACATTCTCATATCTGTAACTCTTATCTTAGACGCATACGACTCTTTTAGTGCCCAATACTCACTACCATATAACATAGCCGGTCGAATGGCTGTACGGTAAAATTTTCCTTTCAACTTATTGGAAATCTTACGATCACATAAAACTCCCGTGGCACGTCTCCACTTCAACCATCCGGCTTTAATCCTATGACTAACATCTTCCTCACATCCCCCATCTACTTGAAAGACTGAGCCTAGATATTTAAAGTGATTACTTTGGGCCAGTACCACTCCATTCAAACTAAATCCTTCCCTATCACCAGTTTGGCCTTCATTGAACTTGCAATGCATGTATTCTGTCTTCGTTCTACTTAACTTAAAACCCTTTGACTCTAGAGCACTTCTCCAAAGCTCTAGCCTTTCTATTGACTCCTTCTCTTGTCTCATCTATCAGAACAATATCATCCGCAAACATCATGCACCAAGGAATACTCTCTTGTATATGTTTCGTCAATTCATCTAAAACTAATGTAAAAAGGTAAGGGCTTATGCTGATCCTTGGTGTAATCCAATTGAGATCGGAAAATCTCTTGTGTCCCCTCCCACCGTGCGTATAATAGTAGTTGCTCCTTTATACATATCTTTCAACACTTGTATGTACCTAATAGATACCCTCTTTTGTTCTAACACATTCCATAAGACATCTCTTAGAACACTATCATAAGCCTTCTCCAAATCAATAAAAACCATGTTCAGATCTTTCTTCACATCTCTATATTTCTCCATCAAGTTTCTAATGAGAAAAATTGCTTCCATAGTTGAACGACCGGGCATGAAACCAAATTGATTGAGAGAGATAGAAGTATCATGACGTAGTCGATGCTCCACAACTCTCTCCCACAACTTCATATTATGGCTCATGAGTTTAATTCCCCTATAGTTTGAGCAACTCTGTATGTCTCCCTTATTTTTAAAAATAGGTAAAGGTACTTCTCCTCCATTCATCAAGCGTTTTCTTTGAGTTTAGAATTTTATTAAATAATTTAGTTAACCATGCCACTCCCATATATCCCAAACACTTCCACACTTCAATTGGTATTTCATCGGGTCCATAGGCTTTACCCATTTTTATTCTCTAACTGCTTCCTTTACTTCCAAAGATCTAATCCTTCTAGTATAATTCACATTCTTTTCTATTGTTCTATAATCTATATTCACGCTATTACCATTTTGACTATATTAAATAGATCATTAAAATAATTTATCCATCTTTCTTTAATGTCCTCATCTTTCACCAACACTTTTCCTTCTTTATCCTTAATGCACCTAACTTGATTGAGATCTTGACATTTCCTTTCTCTCCTCCTTGCTAATCTATAAATATCTTTCTCCCCTTCTTTAGTTCTAAGTTTCTCATATAACTTTTCAAAGACATGTGCTCTTGCTTGACTAACTGCCTTTTTTTCCTCTTTCTTTTCTATCTTGTACTGTTCATATGCCTCATTATTATCACATTTAGGTAATTTCTTATACCATTCTCTTTTTCTCTTCACTGCCTTTTATACTTTCTCATTCCACCACCATCTCTCTTTTGAGGGTGGTCCATGTCCTTTAGACTCTCCAAGTACTTTTCTAGCTACTTCTCTAATCTTTGATGCCATCTGTATCCACATATCATTAGCCTCCATATCCATCTTCCATACTTCAGACTCAAGAAGCTCATTTTTGAACTTCACTTGCAATACTCCTTTGAACTCCCACCACTTTGTTCGAGCTACACTATTTCTTTTGACCTTACTTGAATTGTTCCTAAACTTGACATCCAAGACCACCAACCGATGTTGACTTGTTAAAGCCTCTCTTGGAATGACCTTGCAATCCTTGCATAGAGCTCTATTTGTCTTCTTGGTTAAGAGGAAGTCGATTTGGCTTCTATGTTGCCCACTTTTGAAAGTCACTAAATGTGACTCTCTTTTTATAAAGTAGGTATTTGCTAGCATTAGGTCGTATGCCATAGCAAAATCCAGGATGCTTTTTCCCTCCTCATTTTGACTTCCAAAATCAAAACCTCCATGAACATTCTCATAACCTTGTCTATCACTTCCTCTATCACTTCCTACATGTCCATTCAAATCTCCACCAATGAAAATATTCTCTTCATTCGGTATACTTTGCATTAAATCATCCATATCTTCCCAAAACCTTTGTTTACTCTCACTGTCTAGTCCTATTTATGGGGCATAAGCACTAACTTATTTATTGTTTCTCCTTCTAGTACTAGCTTTACTAGTATAATTCTATCTCCTACTCTTTTCACAGCTATTACTGCGTCTTTCAATGTCTTGTCTATGATTATGCCTACTCCGTTCTTATTTCTCTCCTTTCCGGTAAACTATAGTTTATACCTTGAATTACCCACTTCCTTACTTTTCTCTCCTACCCATTTAGTCTCCTGAATGCAAGCAATATTCACCCTTCTCCTTTCCAAGGTATCCACAAGCTCCATTAATTTTCCTGTAAGTGATCCAACATTCCAAGTACCAACCCTGATCCTCCTCATAACCTGTTCCTTCCTAATTGGTCTCTTTCTATGATATCTTCTATTGTTTTCTATGTCTATCTTGTGTTCTGTTCCGCTATCTGTTCTACCATCTATCCTATGGACTAACTTCTTTCCCACACCCGTTCATAATGTGGGAACCCTTGCTCACTTAACACCACACCTGGGCACCGGCATGGTGCGTCGCTTTCGGTGAACGCCCAATGCCCTACACCTTACGCCCTACACCTGTTGCCATGCTTAAAGCTGTTTTGACATCCATTTGCTAAATCTCATAATCATAGTATGTAGCTATTGCTAATAAAATCCTAATTGATTTAAGCATGGCAACAGGTGAGAAAGTCTCCTCATAGTCGATTCATTGCCTTTCGCGAAATCCTTTCGTAACTAGTCTTGCTTTATAGATCTCTACCTTTCCATCAGAACCAATTTGCTTCTTGAAAACCCATTTATTCCCTATAGGTATAATACCTTCAGGTGGGCCAATAAGGTCCCAAACTTAGTTCTTATGCATGGAATCAATTTTGGATTTCATAGCTTCAATCCATTTTGAAGAGTCTATATCTGATATAGCTTCTTCATAGGTAAGAGGATCATCTCCATGATCTATTTCTTCATGAATAAACAACTCTTGTTCATCTTCATGAAGAAAATCATATCTCTCTAGTGGGTGAAATATCTTGGTCGATCTACGATGAATTACAGTAGATGTTTCATCAATAGGTGTAGGTTGACTAGATGGATCTATATCCATTTGATCTATTGATTAGTCAGAATTCTCCAATTCTAACTCTATTTGCCTTCCTTTGTCACCTTATTGAATAAACTATTGTTCAAGAAATATGACATCTCTGCTTACAATAACCTTTTGTCATGTAGGCAAATAAAAATAATATCAAAAAATTTCTTTTGCATATCCAACAAATCGATCTTTTTCTGATCTGGTTTCTAATTTATCAGTGTTCAACTTTTTAATATAAGTTGGACAACCCTAAATCTTAACATGCTTAAGACTCTATTTTCTTCCATGCCATATCTCATAAGGTGTGGAAGAGACTAATTTTGATGAAATCCTATTTAGAAAATGCAAAGCTGATTCTAATGTAAATCCCCAAAAGGAGACTGGCATATCAGTATAGTTCATCATACTGCGTACCATATCTAATAGGGTACGATTTCTCCTTTTAGATACACCATTCACTTGTGGCGTTCCTGGAGGAGTCAGTTGGGAGACAATGCCATGCTCTTTCAAGTATTCATCAAATTCAGTACTTAAGTATTCACCTCCAAGATCTGATCGAAGAGTTTTAATACTTTTTCCTATTTGATTTTCTACTTCACATTTAAACTCTTTGAACTTTTCAAAGGATTCATGTTTGCATTTCATCAAATACAAATAACCAACCTTGATTTATCATCAGTAAAGGTAATAAAGTAATGAAAATCGCTTCTAACCATTTCCTTAAATGGACCACATACATCACTATGTATAAGTTCCAAAATATTTTCAGCTCTTAACCCTTGCCCAACAAAAGGTGATCTAGTTATTTTGCCTTCAAGGTAAGATTCACAAGTTGGAGTAGGTTCAAAACCTAATGATGTAACACCCCTATTTGTATAGTCTGGTATATTTCACTGTTCCAGTGACCGGAGTCAGTCCGGACAAATAAGGGGATTAGAACCATACTTAAGACAACTAGATAAACCATAAACACAAATAATTAGTAATGTCCAATTAGTTAAGTATAAATAAGAAAAATAGAACATAAGAAGTTAAACGAGCCGAGAGTCACAGCAATGGGTGACCTTCTCGGGAACGACTGCGAAGTCATTTTAAACTCAAATTTCGAACCGTAAAATGTGACGCTGCAGTCCTTAGGACCCTTATGAACACAGTGGAAAAGAGAAAATCATGAAAAAGAACTATTAAGCCAGTCAAATAATTAGGTCAGGGAGCCGGAAGAAATATTAAATTATTTGTAAACCGGGATGAACCGGCAAGGGGCAATTTGGTCAATTGACCCCGAGAGCTGACTCCTGACCTAATTGTCAAATAAAATTGGAGAAAAGAAAATTTCAGAATCGAGAATTAAATTAAAGAACTAATAGAAAAAAAAAAGAAGAGAATGGAAAAGTTAAAAGGTGATGACATCATGCATGACCTCATGCATGATGCCATAAAGAATATAATTTATTTATTTATTTATGTAGATTTTTGGTCTTCCTAAAGAGATAAAAGACAAAAGAAAAGAAAAGAAAAAAAAAAAAGGTAAAAAGCCTCATCTTCCTCACCATTTACGTTTCTCTCTCCCTCACCATTGCAAACCTCCATTAAAGCTTGCTTCAAGCTTTGAAACCACCATTAAACCCCAAATCCTCCCATACTTGCTTTACAAAAACTTGATTTAATCACTTAAGAGGAAGATTGGTCATCAAAGAATTGAAGAAAATTGAGAGGAAGTGAAAGTTCAAAGACACCTAACAAGGTAAGTAATGCAAACTTCAAGTTTTTAGTTTAATTAGTGTATGTATAGCATCAAAAGCATAGAAATAAACTTAAAATAAAAAAAAATATGTGTGAGGGACTAAACTAAAATTCATCCAGCAGGGAGGGGAGAGTGATTTGCATGAGTTTGATTGAGTTAAACATGTTAAGATGCTTGAATGAGTTGAAAGATTGTGTTTATATGCTTTGAATTAGTTAATTGCAATGGATTAGAGTGGTTAGGGTTTGAGACCTAGGGTTTTGAGGCAAAAATTTGAAGAAATTTGTAAATGGTGTCTTTGACCTAATGTGAAGTGAAAAATGGTCATTTGTGACCAAATGAGGTGTGTTAGAAGTGTTGGAATTAAAAGCCAATTCGGATTGGATAAGGTCATGTGCTGGCAGCATGACCAAAATTCCCTTTGAGGGACAAAAATGAAATTTTACAAGTCCAATGGATATGGGACCAATTGGGGATGAAAATAGACACTAAATGACACAATTTTCATCGAGGAAGCATGCCCAAAAAGTGACCAAAACCTAGTGAACAAATTGATCAAAGTTAAAAAATTGCAGGCTGCCTCTGCACAACCTGACCAAATGAATAGTATTTGTTCATTTGGTCATAACTCGAGCTAGGCAAGTCAAAATGACCTGATATTTTACCAGTGGTTAGATTAGATATAGATCGAAAACTTTCATGAAGAACACAAACCCAAATTATGCCATTAACCAAATCAAATTAATGAGCAAATTTGGGTCACTGAATCTGTAGACTGCAGATTTGCTATTTGAACAGTAAAGTTTCAATGGCTATAACTCTCTCTAAAAAACTCCGATTTAGGTGATTCTTGAACCGATGGAAACCTAAGACATAGTATAATATTTCATATGAAGAAAATTAGATCAAATTATGGACTTAACTTGATCATATTGCTAAACAAAGTTGGAGTAACAAATCTGTAGAACTAAATTCTGCAGCATAAACAGTAAATGTAATTTGCTTATAACTTGAGCTACAAAACTCCAATTGGGGTGATTCAAAAAGGAGAATAAACTTAAGACAATAGGGAACATTTTCTATGAAGAAAGTTTTGCCAAATTCCAACAGTAAACTGACCAATGAAGCAATACAATTAGGGACACCAAAACTGAAAATTTGGCCATTTTGCCTAAAAGACCTAAGTTTTGAGAAAATGACCAAAACCAACAAGTTTGTGACCAAAATGTGGTATGTGGGTAAAGTTGAAATTTCCATACCTATTAAGCCTTAGAAAGTCAATAATTTGACTTAAATAGTGTAGTGAATAGTAACCCGAAACACAAAATTTCAAGAACGTCGAGTTTAGCACGTTAGAGTTAGGTAAAAGTGAAGTTAAATTTATTTTTGGATTTATGCTAAGTTATGGTACTGAGACACTGTGAAATTGTGTGTTTCAGTTGAAAAGAACACCGGGAAAGAACCCGAAGAACCGAGTCAAGGCCAAGAGGCGACTCGCTTGAGGTTTGTGCATAACGTATACTTTTTATAATCATCTTTTGCATACTGTTTTGAATAATGTGAAATATTGGATTATGGCATTCTTATGATGTTTGATCTAAATTGTTGAAAGTTATTATGTATATTTGAAATGACAATGTTTAGCAAATTGTTAAGATAAGTTTTGAAACCACAGTGTCATGACCATATATTTGAACACCTTACTAGCATGACTAATGGAGCTAATTAGTTTCGAATTTTGATTCCTTCTTTGGAGAAGTATTGAGGTGTGCCAGTAGAAGAGGATGTGAATGGATATCCATATATTTGAGCTAGCTAGCCTTGTGATGTGATTTCTCTTTAGCTCTAGCTATTGAGATTCTATTTATTTCGAATGGCATGATCTAACTGTGGGTTTTATGAAATGTGTTTGATACTTTGAAATGAACTTGGTTTGCATTAAAATCTCATAATTCATGTTTTGTGTTTAATGCTCATGTTTAGTCAAAATTTTGAATAAATGTGATTTAAGTTTTGCATAAAGATTATTTTAGTATGTTGTGCACCACTGAGTCCTAGTACTCAGCGATAGCTTCTATTGTTGTCTCAGATACAGAGACTAGAGGAGCAGCAGACTGAGCTGCTGAGGTGTGAGGAGCTATCAGCTTAAAGTCGTTGGGTATAATTTATACCGTAATTGTAAATATTTCTTTTGATGTATGTATTGCATATAAAAGTATGGACATGTAAATGGGTCTTGAGCAGCTTGTACAAAGTTTGTATGAAGTTTGTAATAAAAAAATTTAGTTCGAATTTCCTTTGATGTAAATTTTGTAATGATATATATATATATATATATATATATATATATATATATATATATATATATATATATATATATATAAATTGTTTTGTCTCTAATAAAATATGAGTGGAATTATTTTATTTATTGTTAGTAGTTTGAGGATTATTGAATTTTGAACTTGAGAAATTGATTGAAATGATTGTGGAGTTGTTGAAATGGATTGAGTTTGATTGTGAAATTGAAGTGGTTGTTGAGAAAACATTTTTAGAAGTGCTTTTTACAGGTATTTGAAGAAATGGTTTCTCAAAATACAGACAGAACTCTGTCAAAATTTTTATAAAATTTGCGGAAAACTAAAATGGACCAAAAATATTAACTAGTTTTAAATTTTAACTAAATGTTTAAATACTTATTAGAAAATGCTCACCACTTATCAAAAATAAGAAAATTGTTTTAAAATCCCTTGTAGAGTACTTAATGAGTTATCGGTAGGTGAAGTTCGGTAGTTCATTAGGTATTCTACGGGATCATGTTATGCCTTATAGAGGGGTAAGGTGTGACATGTTTTAGTGGTATCAGAGCAAAATTTTTGAAGTGTATTTTAACTTGAGAATTTGTGTCTTTCTTGTTAAGTACAACTGCTCAATGTCCATATTTGTTACATACAGTGCATTACATCATGAATATGAACTAACGGAGGGAAATCTCCATGTGTTACTGTCGACACCATATTTTGGCCAATCCCCGAAATCAATAAACTTTGAAACCAATCCCTTGCACTGAGTCTCCCTTTGCTAGTCAATTACATTTTCGATCTCTCCTCAAAAGGAATCGAATCAATACTAAGTCCCCATATCATTTAAAGCCTCACCGATCTCTCAAACCAATTATCAAGTCTCCTGACTAGTCAATTACATTTCCGATCTCTCTTGTCAAACGAAATTGAACCAACACTAAACCTTCATGTCACCAGTCTTATTGCCGATCTCCCTTTTAAAAGTTTGGGGATAATCGTCTGATAAAGTTAAGGTTCCAATCCGTTTAATGATGATTCCGATCTTAAGTGTTCAAATCAAGTTCCCAATTTTAATCAAGTCCCGTTTAGCGTTTGTTCTCAGCCGATCTCATGCTTACAATGTTTTTCGACCTCTTACACTTGGATTAATAATCACTTTTAGTTGTTGTAATATGTTCAGACAATCAAGTGCTTATGCAATTCAGATACTTTTCGATCCCATCCATTCATTGAACAAAAAGGGAATTTCATTTCATTTCAAATCGAAACATATACAAATCATCACCTCCAGCCTGTTCTACATTTTGTTCACCCCCCCTATCACCTTCAGCCTCCTCCTCGCTATCCTCTTCGTCCTAGGGAGCCAGATCCACCATCCAGGAGAAGTCCTCCTCGGGATACCGCTTCCTGAGCTCGGCCAAGAGATCCCCATGAGCGTTCACATAAGCACCGGCCTCCCTTATCACTGCCTCTTCTTCTTTTGTTTTGAGCTCCTTAGTGAGGCGAGCGACTTCAGCAGCTCGGAGCGCCCGAACATCTTCAAGAACATGAGCCTTCTCGGCCAGCTTATCCTCGTAGAATTTCATCTACCCCTCAATTTCAGATATGTAGTTTTGGGAGGATGAAAGTTGAGATCAGAGGGAAGCAGCTTCCTGACCCACCTTCTCGACATCCTGCCTCAAGCGGTGAGCCTTCTCCCGGATAATATATTGGTTCACCAGACTCTCCATGCTCAGGCTCATAGTTTGTGTCAGGATATCGTCGAGGCTGTTCGGGGTTAGCCTATCCTGATCCTCCCGAAGGCAGATGGAAGACCCCAAGACCTTAGCAAAACCTGGGTTCTCTCGAACCGTGCGGTTCTTCTCCAGCGAGTGGATCAGGATTTGGGCGCTGCGGGAAAGGGTCCTCACAGGTGGTTGGGAAGGACCCCCTTCCGCACTCGAAGCAACTGGAGGGGGTGGTGGCGGCTCTTCTTGACAAGGGGGGGACCGGACCACTTCTATGTCAGGGATCGGCGGTCCCGAGGGTTGAGACGAGCCTCTTTGCATTTCCCCGGGATCATGCTTAGGCGTCTGAAGGGCCTCGGGCCACTTCATCTCCCGCACTTTCCGGGAGACCTCTCTCTTCCGCTTCCGGCTCTCCTTAGAAGCCTCGCCGCTTGCCATACCTGCACAGAGAAAAGGTTAGTGAGATCGCTAAGGCCCAAAGATCAGAGATATATAAAGTACCGAAGCCGAGGTCAGAGAGCTGAAGCCCGCGTTCTTGGCCGGTGACCAACTGCATAGTCCAATGATGTAGTTCGGCTGTCACTGCATCTAAACAAGAGAATTTCTGTCTGGCCGCCTGATCTTTCAGTTCCATCACCATTAGGCCCTCTTCCCTATTCAGGGTGATGCGCTTCGGAAGTAAGGGGCCCTGGTTTAGCCAGCTACGTGGGAAACCCTCAAAGCAGTTTGGAATTTTGCTCCTCAGAATAAAGAAGTGATTCTTCCAATTCTTCAGGGAGGAGGGTAGATCGATAAAGAGCCCGTAATGTAGCTTCGCTTGGAAGAACCAATACTCATCGTCCTTTCGACGAGTTAGCCTATGCAGTTCGGCGAACACTTTAGCTGTAGAACTGAGTCCTTTGGCTCGGCAAAGGCCTCTGAAGGCTACTAGGATCCGCCATGAGTTCGGGTGAACTTGGGCTATGCACACTTGGTGAAATTTTAAAACTTCCTTGAAGAAGTTGTCAAGAGGGAACCGCAGCCCGGCTTTTAATTGCTCTTCGTATACCATGATCATGTCATTCTCCTCGAAGAAGTGATCGGCTCGAAGATCACCGTGACACTTAATGAGTTCGTATGAATCGAGCTAACTGTGATACTCTTGGCTGAATGACTGCAGGTCGATTTCTTGAAGGATTGATGGCAGCTCGTCCATGGGAAGGTTTTCTCTCCCTGAAGAATGTGTTTGCCTCGAGGATGCTACTTGACCACGGGCTGAAATGGAGGTCCTAGGGGGTTCAGATCGCCCGCTTGTTCCGACTACCTCTACCTCATCTGATGACCACGAGACCTGAACAGAAGGGGGGCTTGCCGCTCTCTGACCCTTGGCGCCGCTCATTTTCAAAGAAAAGAGGAAATTTAAACTAAAAGAAAGATCAAAACCCTTACCGGAGTGTGATCGGTGTCTGAAGAACTTGAAAAAATGAAAGGATTTTGGAATCGCTCGCGAGAGGCTGAAAATGAAATAAGGAAGCAACTGGCTGACCCGTCCCCTATTTATACCCATCTGAGCATTAAATGCTCACGGTGTCCCAAGCGGCGCATCGGTTAGCGGGATTCGCCAGCCTTTTCTGACACGTCTCACGAATATTTCGGAGATTCCATAAGGAGATCGGCTAGTTAGAGATCGGCAGATTGAGATAGATATTTTGAATCACAAATCGGTTAAGGGTCATTCAAATTAAGAGTCGGATTGGGTAAACACTTCAGAGATCGAAAAATAACCAATACAATAATAATAAAATGATAATTGACAAAATAAAAATTTTATTTCCAAAAGGTCGGATTACATCATTTGGGCGATCTCTAGAGATCGGATTACATTGAAGGTCAGATTACATCATTTGGGCGATCTCTAGAGATCGGCAGTACACCCTATCTAGTGAAGGCCTATGTCAAAGCCTAGTCTCGTAGCTGAATCAAAAGATATGTCTGATCAGGAGACCGACCATCGATATCGGATAGATGTACAGCTCAGATGGGGTGACATGACTCTCATGAGGATGAGGAAGATCGTCATCAATGTTATCGCTCGGAACCGAGCCGCTGTCGGAACACCCATTGTGATGAGAAGCCAAAAGAGCTTCGAGGGGCGGTCACCAGTGATAGGAGGGAAATTAGCAGTCTTCTCGCCCGAAATCGTTTCGCCGATTATATCGGTCAACCGATTCAAGGTTAACACGATCGACATTCTCGATCTTGGTTGGTAAATTAGTCCAGTTCTCTCACTGTCATCAAAGGTAGCCATAGTGATCTTTCGATCACCCGGATTGAAAATTTTCAGTTGGTGAATAAGGCGAACAGCCGGAAAAAGATCAAAAGCCACCATCATGACCGGAATTATTGCCGGAATGGAAAAGTGAGAGAGAAAGAAGAAAAATGAAATGCGGGAGGATTTCCTGTCTGGGGTATATATATAGAGAAGGTTTGATGCATTTATTGCTAGCAGAAAATGAAGCGGATGCCTCGGAAATCGAAGGAATAAATGCTTTGACTGAATTGGACCAAATAAAGGAGAAGATCGGAGTAGGAGAGGTCGGAAGAGGGGAGCCCAGCATGAGAGATCGAAAAAGGATCGTGTTAGAAAGATTGGAAGGGAGGGGAGGTCGGAAAACAAAGAGAATAAGACAACTTCCGCTAACTGTCGTCATAATCAGAGCCGAGGTAGTTAAAGCATTGCAGGCGAAATCTCCACCGCACGCTTGAATCGCCACATTATCGACAAAGTGCGAGTATGTCATGACAAAGGTCTTTGTACATCCCAATCTCCACTGTTGATCCTACTTGTAAGGACAAGTCTAGAGCCCTTGGATCAAAGAATAAGACGACAAGACCGGCGCTCTTTTTTCTCAGCCTTCGGATCGCCCTTGACAAGAAAATTTTGAGCTGTCAGATTAGAAAGGAGAAAGGACAAATATGCAGAAAAGGATCTTGGTCGTTCGTTTTGATTCTCTTTAATTCCCAACCATCAGATCGTGTCCTTTAAAATCCAAACCTTCCATTTCCCTCAAAGGGAATCCTGACCCTTCATTAGGGACATCCGTTCCCTATAAATACCTGCATGAAAACTGTTGAGGGAAAATGAAGAAAAGTGTGGTAATTATAGTGGAAAGGCTCTGAAATTAATTCAGTTTTTCTACTCTGCTATTTTTAAGCTAGAAAGACTTTAGAAACCAGTTTTCTCAAGTATTTTCTTTGAAGAAGTGTTGGACACCGAACTCCGATTTTCGCTTGTTCATTGCTCTGTGATACCCTTTCTTAAGTTTCAATTCTGTTTTCACCACCTTTATATCCACTTTTATTTTCTGAGTTCAATCTCATTCATTATCATTCCGGTTCGATTATATGCTAACTAGGCATTCGTCATTTCAAGGCAAGCATTAGTCCCCAGACTATTAGCCCGAAACTCTGCAACATTCGTGACTCCATAGTTAGTTCAATAGGTTCAACTTCCTGCAGGTGAGTGTTTGAACCGTTGCCTTATCCAGTGTTCGTCTTTATTTTCTTTTTATTTATGCTCGTAATTTTCGTTAAAGTTTGTCTTGTGTCAGAAGGTCCCACGTAGGTGGTTATTCTCATGAGTTTATCTTTTGATACAACAGTTCATGTTATTTATTTATTCTTGGTCTTTATTTATCTCCCAACGCGGGTGTTCGGGTTACGGGTAACGTATAGGTAGTTTGATAAAGTGTTGGTAGCAGTATCTTAACCTAAGAGTTTTTTTTTTAAATAAACGTTAGGATAATAAATCAGAGAATCATGAAGTCGAACCACTAGACTAGCTCCAGAGGATGACTGGGTAAGGTGGAGAGTCGGAGTAAAATTGAATTTCAGACTAGCAAATAAAAGAGAGCGGATGCTGCTTGTCTAAGGGTACTGGTAGGCCGATCACATAAGAGATCGGCAAAAATTCAGTCTGGCATTCCCTATCTAGTCACAAGGTACCGATGAGTTTAAAAAAAAAAGGCCTAATCCGGGTCCCCAATGTCCTCGGATGCCAAAACCCTTAGCTTAAGGTAGGGTCCTTGCGCGATACGATCGTAATTAAATTTCAAGAGGTCCGGGGAAAGTTCTTATCCGATTCTCAATCTAAAATTTTAAATATTTAAAAGAGATCGGAGGAGAGTTCTTATCCGATTCTCAATCCAAAATTTTAATAAATATTTAAAAGAGATCGGAGGAGAGTTCTTATCCGATTCTCAACCAAAAATTTTAATAAATATTTAAAAGAGATCGGAGGAGAGTTCTTATCCGATTCTCAATCCAAAAATTTTTAATAAATATCTACAAGAGATCGGAGGAGAGTTCTTATCCGATTCTCAATCCAAAAATTCTAATAAATATTTAAAAGAGATCGGAGGAGAGTTCTTATCCGATTCTCAATAAAAAATTCTCATAAATATCTAAAAGAGATCGGAGGAGAGTTCTTATCCGATCTCCAATCGAAATTTTAATCTAAAAGAGATCGGAGGAGAGTTCTTATCCGATTCTCAAATCGAATTCTAACAAATATGCAAAATAACCCCTTAAACAAAACTGATACGCAACAGCAACTCACTAAGGATCGTCTCATTTATTTATGTATCTGGGTAACCCGAATTAGTAAAAAATCAAATATTCCCTTTTATCAAAAGGATCAACATCTCCATTCTAACCCCCTAACTACTGATTTTAATTCATAAAGAGCTTAAAGTTAAATCTGCTTACCCTCATTGAGGGACGAGGTGGGGTGCCTAACACCTTCCCCACCCGTTTACGGACCCCGGACTTAGAATCTCTGTTTTTGAAGTGGTTACATTTTAATTTATTTTCACAAATGGTTTTCTTTAATTTCCCTCAAAATTAAAGTGGCGACTCCTCACTCTTTCCCACTTCGGTGAGTGTTCGTCCAGGTGACCGCAAAACCCCTTGCAACAGCTTGGTGACTCCGCTGGGGAAGTAACCAATAACTTGACCCCGGTTCAGAGGCCCAAAAGCAGATTTAATTTTACGATCCAACCATAGTTAGGTGGGCTTAATTTGTAAAATTCCTTATGTTAATTATTGTTATTTTTGCTAACCGTTTTGCTTGTTTTATTCCCTACAATATTCTTCGTCTAAAAATGAAAAATAAAAAAAACTCCCCCTATATTGGGAAGAGGTAAAGGTGTCCCTTCACACACTGAACACTCACATAATGTTCTCACACACTTTAGCCCTATACCCGGGCTTTCTTACCCTTTTAGGAAAGTAGGAGGGGGTCATGTAGCGATACCCGTGGGTTTTACCCCGTTAGTATCTGTGAAGGCTTCTGCTCAGATTAAAACTCGTTCTATTTACTGTGATACCCGTGGAACTTTCCCGACAGTATCATGGGGGATAGAATGGGGATCTACTATGTAACACCCCTAAGTTCGGTAGTGCGCTCATTGCTCCAGTTGACCATGTCAGTCCTGGACACTAGGATGCCTAGAACCACACTTCAATGAGAGTGAGGAGACATAAAATAATGAAATACAAGAAAAGAAAGTACAAGAAAAACAAAGGAAAAATGATAGCAAAGAAATGTGATCAAGTTAAACGAGTGAAACCTAGCGATGGGTGATCAGACCGGAAGTCACGGCGTGGACCGTTGACTAGCTCTCGATCATGCGGAACCCTGGAAAACATTTTTAGGACTTAAATAGAACCTTGTTGAAGAATAAATCTCATTAGAAAGATCAAAGAAAAATTAAATAATTAGTACAAATAAAAGTGATAAATCGAAAAATATAAAAAAACCTGTATTAACTAAAAATCGTGAATGCCGCCCGAACAGGTGCATAATGGTCATTTGACATCCCGAAGTGTCTTTTGACCTAAATGTCCATTAAAAATAAATAATATTACACTTAGAAAATGAAATGAAAAATTACTTTGGTGGTACCTAAAGTAAATAACTAAAATCAAGGGTTTAATGTGGGATTAAATGAAAGTTTAGCTTAAAATATGATTAAAATTGTGAGTGGACCACTAATGCATAAAATAAACATATAATAGGGCAGCTGTAACTCCACTAAATCAGCTGAACTTCATCTTCCTCAAAGTTATCTCAACATTGCCGTGAATGAAGGTGAGAGGAAACACCATGGCCATTTCTCATGCAAGCTCTCTTAACTCTCCATTTTCAACTCCAATCTCTTAGGTTCCTTCACGAAACTTTGTCTACTCATCACAAGGAAGAGTTTGATACTAAATTTGAGAAGTTTAAGCAAGGTTTAACAAGCTCCAAGCATAAGGTAAGTTCATAATTTTGAAGATAGCTTTGTTAAGTTTTGTGTGCATGATATGGGTGTTGGTTTTGTGAAGGAAAATTTTGAGTTTGAAGAGTTATTGTTGTTTTCATTTTGGACAGCCATGGAGTCACGTTTTTGATGAGATATTTATGCATATAATTGATGAGAAATAATGTTGATCATGGTGATTTAATATCCTAGAGGATTATTTCACATATATATGGTGATTTATGCACTTGGATGGGAATTGGTAAATTGTAGGGCACTTTGATGTTGAAGAACAATTTTCGGCAGCTTGGGAACCCTTGAATAATTGTATGTATTGATGGAAGTGTTGGCAGAATGTTGACATAGAAGAATTGATGAATGTATATGTAAATTAGTAGTGGAGATTATATGTAATGATTAGGTGTATTTATGTACATATATTGCTAAATTTGGACTTTGTGGTTTAGGGTTGTATTTGATGTATTGAGAATGTTTGTATTCTGTCCAAATTGACCATAGTAAGAAGTGATAAATGAATATGGAATGGTATAAAATCAGAATTGGGTATGGGGATTTAAGGTAGAGCAAGTTAAATGTGTGTTTGAATTGGGGTTTGAAAGACACATGGAGGACAGTGTGCAAATAGACCAATAAGTTTAAATGTGTAACCTCAATTGGTATGAGACCAATTGGAGGTGGAACTAGGCACAAAATGTGCCAACTTTCATTGAGAAAACATACCAAAATTCTGCTTGCAAGGTGACCTAAGAAAATGACCAATTCGGATTAGGTGCAATTAGGACCTGAAAAATGACCAATTGGGCATCAGTGAGTGTTTAGGCCATAACTCACTCAAACCAGGTCCAATTGACCTGAAATTTTAACCATGAATAGTTAAGACCCATACCTACAAGTCTTATGAAGACACCAAATCCCAGAAATGACCATAAGCAAGTCAAAAAACTTGCACACGTTCAGGTCCAAAACTGGCCGAACCAGAGTTGACCAAATTGACCAAAAATTGACCTAATTGATACCAATTGACCAGCAATAGTATAATGACCATAACTTGGTCTACTTAACTTGGATTGACCTGAAATTTTTCCCCGCGTGCAATAAGACATAGATCTACAAGTTTGTAGTTTTGACCGAAACCCGAAAACCGAGGGAACTAGATCGTCCGGCTAGGTCAAACCAAAGGTCCTATCCAAAGAATTTGCATTAAAATGCACTAAACACGGAAATGTCTTTGGTAAAACGTACGAAACCTAAAACCCTATCGAATGTGACATATTAACGACACTAAAACCTAATTTACCTAAAACGCAACGAGGGTCGGTATATTAGGTGTTTAAGTGAATAATTGAGTTCGGCATTATTTACCAAACACCATCGATAGAGACAGTTTAATTTGGTAATCAAACACTTCAAATTGTGTTTCTCAGTTAACAAGGACTCAGCAAAAGGGAAAGAAATACTGAGTCAGGACCAGGAGACAAATATCAGAGGTTTGTGCACGACGGCTATTTCTTTTGAAATTTTCAATTGAAATGAATTATGACTATTTGTATATTATTGTTTTAAATTGTGTTTGTGCACAACGACTATTTCTTTTGAAATTTTCAATTGAAATGAATTATGACTATTTGTATATTATTGTTTTAAATTGTGTTTGTGCACAACGGCTATTTCTTTTGAAATTTTCAATTGAAATGAATTATGACTATTTGTATATTATTGTTTTAAATTGTGTTTGTGCACAACAGCTATTTCTTTTGAAATTTTTCAATTGAAATAAATATTGACTATTTGTATATTATTGTTTTAAATTGTGGAAATGTGTTTGATGGACACTTATTGATTGAAAAACATTGTGAATGGTTTGAAACTGTGAAAAATTGTTTGAATGATATTGATGGATACTTATTGATTGAAAAACACTGTAAATGGTTTTTGTGGAAATTGAAGTGAATTACGAATTGTGTTGCCATTTTGTGAATGAAATTATAACTTTGAAAATTTATTGGATTCTTACGGATCATTTGAATAAAATGTTTGGAATTGTTTTGACTGACAATTGGCATGACACTGATACTATGTTCCTCCTCCATTAATGGGGTGAGTGTGATTATTCCTCCCTCTTTGACTTATCAGTCTGGGGTGAGTATGATTATGTTCCTCCCTCTTGACTTCCCAGTCTGAGGTGAGTGTGGATGAGTACTCATTAGATAGCTAGCTTCCTCCCTCATTGATTTCGATTATTTGGGTGAGTATGTCTTGTCGTGGTGTACAACACGGCATATATGGAAAAAATTTGTGTCATGGCCTAAATTGTGTTATTGATTGGCAACATTATATTGTTCAGTTATTTGATCGAATTGTGTTATTGATTTGCAAAACGATATTATTCAGTTATTTGATCGAATTGTGTTACTGATTTGCAAAATGATATTATTCAGTTATTTGATCGAATTGTGTTATTGATTTGCAAAATGATATTATTCAGTTATTTGATCGAATTATGTTATTGATTTGCAAAACAATATTATTCAGTTATTTGATCAAATTGTGATATTGATCGGCAACATCAGGTTATTCAAACAATTTGATCACATTGTGTATGAATTGGCAATACGGTATTCTTAAACTATTTGACTAAATTGTGTTATTATGAATTTTGATAATTTGTGAATTGGAGTTTAAATTCCTTATGACATTCATTGTCTTGAATTTAACTATGGTTTTACGTATCCACTATTTATATGGTTTATGAATTGGGATTTAAAGTTGTATTTGGTTAATGTTGTGCACCACTGAGACATTGTCTCAGCGATAGCTTTTTATTGCTGTCGCAGGTAGACAGACAGATAGGGCAGCAGACTAGGCTGCTAGTAACGCCAGCGAGAGAGATTTTTGGGTATAGTGAGTATACCGCATTTTGTATTTTGTAATGTAATGTATATTCACCGTATGTATATTTTGTTTTTGGTTTTGAGCTTGCAAATTCAAATTGTACCTTGAAGTTATAAATTAATTATGAGCTATTTGACTTGTAAAAACTGTATTATATTTCCTTATCTCAGACTTTGAAAAATTTCTATGGAATTGAGTTGATAAATTGTTGTGTTGAGAAATGTATTGGAGTTGAGATTTGGAAAATTATTGAAGTGTCTTTTACTGAGTTTTCAAGAACTGCTTTATCCAAAATACAGATGGCACTCGCCAAAATTTTTACGTAAATTCCAAATAAATCAAATGAGTTAATTGTTTCACTTGATTCACAAAAGTTTTTAACACTGTAAATAGTGCTCACCACTATAAAAGAAGTAAGAAAAGTTTTTAAAATCCCTTGTAGTGTACTTAATGGGTTATCGTGAGACGGTTGGTAATTCATTAGGTATACTACGGATCATGTTATGCCTTACAGAGGGTAGGTGTGACATGTTTTAGTGGTATCGAGCAAAGTTTTTAAATTGCTTTCACATGTTATTTGAATATTCTTTCTTCACAAGACATAACCGCCAATATCATTGTTTGATACATACAAGACATTACATTATAAATATGCACTAACGGAGGAAATCTCCTTGTATTATTGTACAGAGGTCTAGAATCCTCGCATTGACTATGGAAGAGGGTGATCGTTTAGTCGATCAATCTATAGAGGCCGAGGTGCAAAGGGATGCCCCACCAGTACATAATGTTAGTGGTTCAAGAAGATCGCCTCACGCATCGCAGCTTCGCTCAGTTCGGCCGCCAGATGGTCGCAATGTCCCAACAAATGGTCGTAATGTGCCTACTCAAGTCCCAATACGGACACCAGTGGTACAACCACAGTCTTCTGCAAGGCAGTATGATAAATTGATGAAATATGGGGCTACAGAGTTCAAGGGGACAGTAGATCCTCTAGAGGCAGAACAATGGTTAGAGAGGATGGATAGGGTATTCAAGAAACCGCACCGCATGCAGGAGCTTAGATTTGAATACTCGATCTTTGCTACAGGGGATGCTTATGACTGGTGGAAAACCATTCCCCACATGCGATAGAACTGCGGTGCTAACATGGAATGACTTCCTCAGGAATTCAGCAAAAATCTGGCCCCGATGCTTATGTAGACCAGAAGCTGCAAGAATTCCTAAGTTTGAAACAGTGGGGCAGATCAGTGGCTGAGTATGAAATGGAATTCTCCCGCCTAAGCCATTATGCAGTAAGTCTACTTTCTACCAGCAGGGAGAGATGTAAGAGGTTTGAAACCGGCTTGAAGCCTAGTATCGATTACAAGTGGTCGGATTCAAACATAACAACTTCTTCCGAACTTATTTCTCAAGCACTAGAACTAGAAAGAATTGAATCAAGCGCTCTTGAGAAAAAGAAATCAGAGAAGACAGAAAAGAGGGAAAGTCAGAACGAGTTCTAGTGGTCCCACCGGAAAGAGGAAAACTTTGGGGATACGAGAGATAGTAAGAAGTCCCAGAGAGATAGATCTTTTGGACGTAAACCACCCCGATCCGATCAAAGAAACTCAACCGAAACCCGTAAATGCAATCGGATCGACTTTGTGAAACTTGTGGTAAACCACATAGTGGGGTATGTTATAGAGCCGTAGGAGCATGTTTTAACTATGGAGAGACTGCCATTTTGCTAGGGATTGTGTAAATCCGTGTCGTTACGATCATTTACTACACCAAAGGGATCAACCCAAGTTTCTACCCCAAATAGTTCACCATCGCTTAGTAGAGGCAAAGGTAGAGGTAGGGTAGTACACCTAGAAGTCGACTATTGTGAATCAGCCAAAACAGGTGATGCTTCAACTAGAGTATACGCTATACTGACGTAAAAGAGACCGAGACTTTTGACATCATTCGGTACTTTCTCAATTAGCAACTAAGATATATATATGTATTGTTTGACCTGAATTTGCATATTTTTACGTTAGTGTTAGAACTATATGTTCTGTTGTTATTCCTTTCTGGGAATAAATTTTGACGCATTAGTGATTAGCCCTTAAGATAAGGATTGTGATAATAAGTGAAATTAGTTTTGAAAGAGTTTATCGGCGAAAAGTATTTTCTAACACACCATAAATTATAAAGCTAATTGGCGAGCCTACTTAATGTAAGGCAAGAGAACGTAAAAGTAAGATGCAGTAATGGAATTGCTCTAGATGAGGGTAAGGAGGTTACTGTTAGAAATTGCTAATGGATATTGTAATCAGAATAAGATTCGAATATCAGTGAATTCAAAAAGAATAAAAGATAACAAAGTTTGATCTATTGGGATGTATCGTAGTAACTATGCAATGTTCTTGATGTTTATACTGTAAGCTGCAGATTACAATACTGACTTGAGATTATTGTGTAGAGCTACGTACTACCCGATAGTACACCTAGATGAGAATAGTTGCCAATGGCATCTGTTTTGGTATAGTTATGCCATGACAGAATTTAATTGTTAGAAATAAGTTTGAAAATCCTACTTAGGGATCTAAAACTCAAGAGTTAGAATATCGAAAGGTTATAGTTCAGTACAAAAGGAAGTAAGTTATAGAATATTGACAGATAAAAAGAGTTATGGAAGTAGAGATTTGAACAGTTGATTCATATATAACAAAGAAATATTACGAATGTGAGGAAGACTGTGAACTAGAATGGTTAGAGGACCAATGACTGATGAATGATTCTAACATGACCTCAAGGGTCATTCAAGAAGGAACGTGAACCAAAATATTAGACAACACAATAGTAAGAGGAGATTAGTATTATACAAACAAATTAAACGTGGTATTAGATTGTTAAAAGTCTTATACAAATTTGAGGAAAAGAAGATTATACGATCATATAAACAGGAGAAAATAAACGTATGACTATTGTAAGATAGCTATTGGGTAAAATTTCGTGGACGAAATTTATTTAAGGGGGGGAGAATTGTAACACCCCTAAGTTCTAGTGCTCATTGCTCCAGTGACCGTCTTTGTCCGGACAGCTAGGATGCCTAGAACCACACTTCAATGAGAGTGAGGAGACATAAAATAATGAAATACAAGAAAAGAAAGTACAAGAAAAACAAAGGAAAAATGATAGCAAAGAAATGTGATCAAGTTAAACGAGCCGGGAAACCTAGCGATGGTGATCATGCAGGAAGTCACGGCGTGGACCGTTGACTAGCTCCTCGATCATGGAACCCTGGAAAACATTTTTAGGACTTAAATAGAACCTTGTTGAAGAATAAATCTCATTAGAAAGATCAGAAAAATTAAATAATTAGTACAAAGAAAAGTGAGAAATCGAAAAACAGACAAAACCTGGTATTACCGAAAAATCGGGAATGCCGCCCGAACAGGGGCATTATGGTCATTTGACATCCCGAAGTGTCTTTTGACCTAAATGTCCATTAAAAATAAATAATATTACACTTAGAAAATGAAATGAAAAATTACTTTGGTGGTACCTAAAGTAAATAACTAAAATCAAGGGTTTAATGTGGGATTAAATGAAAGTTTAGCTTAAAATATGATTAAAATTGTGAGTGGACCACTAATGCATAAAATAAACATATAATAGGGCAGCTGTAACTCCACTAAATCAGCTGAACTTCATCTTCCTCAAAGTTATCTCAACATTGCCGTGAATGAAGGTGAGAGGAAACACCATGGCCATTTCTCATGCAAGCTCTCTTAACTCTCCATTTTCAACTCCAATCTCTTAGGTTCCTTCACGAAACTTTGTCTACTCATCACAAGGAAGAGTTTGATACTAAATTTGAGAAGTTTAAGCAAGGTTTAACAAGCTCCAAGCATAAGGTAAGTTCATAATTTTGAAGATAGCTTTGTTAAGTTTTGTGTGCATGATATGGGTGTTGGTTTTGTGAAGGAAAATTTTGAGTTTGAAGAGTTATTGTTGTTTTCATTTTGGACAGCCATGGAGTCACGTTTTTGATGAGATATTTATGCATATAATTGATGAGAAATAATGTTGATCATGGTGATTTAATATCCTAGAGGATTATTTCACATATATATGGTGATTTATGCACTTGGATGGGAATTGGTAAATTGTAGGGCACTTTGATGTTGAAGAACAATTTTCGGCAGCTTGGGAACCCTTGAATAATTGTATGTATTGATGGAAGTGTTGGCAGAATGTTGACATAGAAGAATTGATGAATGTATATGTAAATTAGTAGTGGAGATTATATGTAATGATTAGGTGTATTTATGTACATATATTGCTAAATTTGGACTTTGTGGTTTAGGGTTGTATTTGATGTATTGAGAATGTTTGTATTCTGTCCAAATTGACCATAGTAAGAAGTGATAAATGAATATGGAATGGTATAAAATCAGAATTGGGTATGGGGATTTAAGGTAGAGCAAGTTAAATGTGTGTTTGAATTGGGGTTTGAAAGACACATGGAGGACAGTGTGCAAATAGACCAATAAGTTTAAATGTGTAACCTCAATTGGTATGAGACCAATTGGAGGTGGAACTAGGCACAAAATGTGCCAACTTTCATTGAGAAAACATACCAAAATTCTGCTTGCAAGGTGACCTAAGAAAATGACCAATTCGGATTAGGTGCAATTAGGACCTGAAAAATGACCAATTGGGCATCAGTGAGTGTTTAGGCCATAACTCACTCAAACCAGGTCCAATTGACCTGAAATTTTAACCATGAATAGTTAAGACCCATACCTACAAGTCTTATGAAGACACCAAATCCCAGAAATGACCATAAGCAAGTCAAAAAGCTTGCACAAGTTCGGGTCCAAAAACTGGCCGAACCAGAGTTGACCAAATTGACCAAAAATTGACCTAATTGATACCAATTGACCAGCAATAGTATAATGACCATAACTTGGTCTACTTAACTTGGATTGACCTGAAATTTTTCCCCGCGTGCAATAAGACATAGATCTACAAGTTTGTAGTTTTGACCGAAACCCGAAAACCGAGGGAACTAGATCGTCCGGCTAGGTCAAACCAGTGTCCCGGAATCCAGCAATTTGCATTAAAATGCACTAAACAAGGAAATGACTTTGGTAAAACGTACCAAACCTAAAACCCTATCGAATGTGACATATTAACGACACTAAAACCTAATGTACCTAAAACGCAACGAGGGTCGGTATATTAGGTGATTAAGTGAATAATTGAGTTCAGTGCATTATTTACCAAACACCATCGATAGAGACAGTTTAATTTGGTACTGAAACACTTCAAATTGTGTTTCTCAGTTAACAAGGACTCAGCAAAAGGGAAAGAAATACTGAGTCAGGACCAGGAGACAAATATCAGAGGTTTATGCACGACGGCTATTTCTTTTGAAATTTTCAATTGAAATGAATTATGACTATTTGTATATTATTGTTTTAAATTGTGTTTGTGCACAACGACTATTTCTTTTGAAATTTTCAATTGAAATGAATTATGACTATTTGTATATTATTGTTTTAAATTGTGTTTGTGCACAACGGCTATTTCTTTTGAAATTTTCAATTGAAATGAATTATGACTATTTGTATATTATTGTTTTAAATTGTGTTTGTGCACAACAGCTATTTCTTTTGAAATTTTTCAATTGAAATAAATATTGACTATTTGTATATTATTGTTTTAAATTGTGGAAATGTGTTTGATGGACACTTATTGATTGAAAAACATTGTGAATGGTTTGAAACTGTGAAAAATTGTTTGAATGATATTGATGGATACTTATTGATTGAAAAACACTGTAAATGGTTTTTGTGGAAATTGAAGTGAATTACGAATTGTGTTGCCATTTTGTGAATGAAATTATAACTTTGAAAATTTATTGGATTCTTACGGATCATTTGAATAAAATGTTTGGAATTGTTTTGACTCACAATTGGCATGACACTGATACTATGTTCCTCCTCCATTAATGGGGTGAGTGTGATTATTCCTCCCTCTTTGACTTATCAGTCTGGGGTGAGTATGATTATGTTCCTCCCTCTTGACTTCCCAGTCTGAGGTGAGTGTGGATGAGTACTCATTAGATAGCTAGCTTCCTCCCTCATTGATTTTGATTATTGGGGTGAGTATGTCTTGTCGTGGTGTACAACACGGCATATATGGAAAAAATTTGTGTCATGGCCTAAATTGTGTTATTGATTGGCAACATTATATTGTTCAGTTATTTGATCGAATTGTGTTATTGATTTGCAAAACGATATTATTCAGTTATTTGATCGAATTGTGTTATTGATTTGCAAAACGATATTATTCAGTTATTTGATCGAATTGTGTTACTGATTTGCAAAACGATATTATTCAGTTATTTGATCGAATTGTGTTATTGATTTGCAAAATGATATTATTCAGTTATTTGATCGAATTGTGTTATTGATTTGCAAAACAATATTATTCAGTTATTTGATCAAATTGTGATATTGATCGGCAACACTGTGTTATTCAGCAATTTGATCAAATTGTGTATGAATTGGCAATACGGTATTCTTAAACTATTTGACTAAATTGTGTTATTATGAATTTTGATAATTTGTGAATTGGAGTTTAAATTCCTTATGACATTCATTGTCTTGAATTTAACTATGGTTTTACGTATCCACTATTTATATGGTTTATGAATTGGGATTTAAAGTTGTATTTGGTTAATGTTGTGCACCACTGAGACATTGTCTCAGCGATAGCTTTTTATTGCTGTCGCAGGTAGACAGACAGATAGGGCAGCAGACTAGGCTGCTAGTAACGCCAGCGAGAGATTTTTGGGTATAGTGAGTATACCGCATTTTGTATTTTGTAATGTAATGTATATTCACTGTATGTATATTTTGTTTTTGGTTTTGAGCAGTTGCAAATTCAAATTGTACCTTGAAGTTGTAAATTAATTATGAACTATTTGACATGTAAAAACTGTATTATATTTCCTTATCTCAGACTTTGAAAAATTTCTATGGAATTGAGTTGATAAATTGTTGTGTTGAGAAATGTATTGGAGTTGAGATTTGGAAAATTATTGAAGTGTCTTTTCTGAGTTTTCAAGAACTGTTTTATCCAAAATACAGATGGCACTCTGCCAAAATTTTTACAGAAATTCCAAATAAATCAAATGAGTTAATTGTTTCACTTCAGTTCACAAAAGTTTTTAACACCTGTAAATAGTGCTCACCACTGTAAAAGAAGTAAGAAAAGTTTTTTAAAATCCCTTGTAGTGTACTTAATGGGTTATCAGTAGACGAAGTTGGTAATTCATTAGGTATACTACGGGATCATGTTATGCCTTACAGAGGGGTAGGGTGTGACATACTATTTATAGTAGGGGCAATTTGGGAACCTTTGGCTTTTAGAAAATTAGGCCTTGAGCTAAACTGTCACGATAGCTGGAAGCCGTAGCAAGCTACCTTATAAGATAGAACTATCCAATTAGGTAGCACCTAGCCGGTACTAGGACTCTCCTTATTTTAGGACAAAAGGGGCATACTTACTTTTACCCTATTTTGCTTGTGTTTTATTTTGTTCTTATTTTTGAGGCTAATCTTGAATCATACTGTTAAGAAAACCTACACACTTTCCTACTTTGATAAATGTGTAGATGTCACTCTGCCAACAGTATAATTCAAAACTACTTGAATTTATCCTGCTAACAAGTTTTCCTGCAGGCATCACCAAATTAAGGTATGTAAAAGGATAAGCATCATTTTTAACATGGCATCCTCGAGTCAGTCGGCAGAAGAAGTTCTTAGACCAGAACAGACCAGAACGTGAGGAATCTCAAGAGATAATTTTCGAGACTAAATTTAAGGGTTAATGAGGTATAAATGACATTAAAAATATCAAAGAAAATACAGGAAAATTTATTTATCGGTACAGACAAAAATAACCCGACAAGCATAACGAAGGGCATTTTGGTCATTTCAACCCCAGAGTTGAATTTTGACCTAAATGTCAATTAAAATAAAATAGATTAAAAATACCAAAAATAAATTTAAATTATGAATTTATATAAAAAAAAATAATAATAATAAAATAAGAAAAGAAAAGAAAAGAAAAGAAATAAAGTAATTATCTTATTTATGATGTCATATGACATCATTTAAAAATTTTAAACCAATAGAAAATTAACAAATTTACAAGAAGGGATAAGAAGGCTTAAAAGAGGACAAAAAAAATTAAATTGGCCATTATCTTCTTCCTTCCATTCCCATGGCCGAGAAACCCCATCCCAAGCTCCACCATTTTCATTTTTTTTCAAGCTCTTTTTTTTCTTAGCTTTTTCACCTCTAAACCTTAATTTGTCTTCACAAAAATTTCTCACCACATCATAAGGAAGTTATTGATAGTCATAAGAAGAGGTAGAAGTGAAGTTTATTAAGTCACCAAAGAGGTTAGTGCACTAATTTATTTCTATTTCTTTTCTAAGTATGACAAGCTTGCTAAATTGAGTTAGATTGATATAAAATTAAAAGAAATTTGTAGGGATAGAAAATTTCTAAATTTCAGCAGCCATTATATGAGTTGTGGTTTGATGATTTTGAGGAAATTATTTGTGTTTATTAGTGATATTGATAAGTAATTGTGATGAGCAAATTGATTGGCATGTGTTTACATGAATTGAAGAATTGTGAGTTAGGGTTTTTGACCTAACTTTGAGGAAATTGATGTGTGTCTTGAAATGGATGATGTTGAGATGATTTAATGACCATTAGAAGTGCTATATATGTTAAATGAAGTTTGTGGAGTTGGGAGAATTGAGTTTGGGAGTGTTGATTTTTACGCAGGAAAATCGGACCTTTGAGTCCAGTGCATTGTTTGAGTTATAACTGGAGTTGTGTTGCTCCAATTGGTGTGAGGCCAATTGGAGATGAAACCTAGGACAAATGCCCCATTTTTCATGAAGAAAACATGCCCAAATTCTGTCCATAAGTTGACCAATTTACTATCCCAATTCGGATGTCCAGACCTTGAACCCAGAAAATTGACCAAATGAACAGTACATGTTCATTTGGCCATAACTTCTTCTAGGAAAGTATAAATGGTCTGAATTTTAACCAGTAGAAAGATTAGACCTAGGACTACAACTTTCATTGAGAACACCAAGCCCAGAAATGCCTCTAACCAAATGAAATTGTTGACTCAATTCGGGACACCAAACTGACATGCACTATTCTGCCCAGAATTTTCTGGACTAAAGCTCACCCGACCAGTTTTGGCGAAATGGCCATTACTTGGTCTATAAAAATCCAAATGCAATGAAACCAATGGCAAAAGTTTTATAAGACATAGATATACAATATTGATCTTTTAACCAAAACCCAGAAACCTAGGGAACTAGGTCAATTGACTAGGTTAAGTTAACATATAAATTCTGCAAATTTTCAAAAGAACCATTTGACCTCAGAACACACATTTAGCTATATCTCCTACAAGAAAACTCCAATTAGGTTGGCCATACAGATCTGGAACCCTAAGAAACAGGGCTCCAACTTTGTTTTAGACTTGGTCCTCAAATTATGAACATAAGAACCCCAAAATGGGAGTCAAAGTTTCTGATCTAAACATGAGTCCTGGTAGAACAGGGTACATGAGTCCAGGCCAGTGATTTGGCCATAATTAATTCTACAAAACTTGAAAAATTGTAATAAAAAATTTCTGAGTGACTATAAGACATAGAGAAACAAATTCTATGAAGGGAGTATGGCCAAACAGTGGCCACATCCTAGTCAATCTGCTATGTAAAGACAGTGCATCAAATCTGGACGTAAAGAAAAGTCCATAAAACAATTAGGCATATGACATGAAATGAATTAGAATAAATTGTTAAGCATAAAAATAACATGAATTAATGAAATTATAATTACTTAATAATATTATTCTGCCCAAAGTACACCTAGACTCATTTATATAGCTTGGATCGATTGGTATACCAATTAGGGACTACATATTGCAGTACTGCCCATAGAGATAATCATTGACAGACAACATATGTCTAAGATGATTATTCTACTGGCTTTATGCCTGCCCGATGGCCATAGTGCCAATTTTTATTATTAATGGCTTATGCCTGCCCGTTGGCCTTGTGCCTGATATGACTGTTGTATACTTGATAGACATACGGCTGTCTAACTTGTATACTCCCTTGTATCCAGTCTTTATAGTCTGTCATAGGTTACTTGGGCACAGAAATGAGTAGAAATTTTTAATTAAAATAAATACATGAGAAGATTGTTAAGGTGAAGTTCATTGAATTAGAAATAAGATACATGATAAAAAGATTCCGATTAATTTATTTTGTCCAAAGTTCTATAAACAGGTAAAAGACCTAGAAATTCATAAACTTTTATATTTTCTTATAAGAATACACGTAGAATAATTATTTTAGTTATTTGTTTATTTTTATTTCAATACATGCACCACTAAGCATTATGCTTAGTGCGTTGGTTCTTACCACGCGTAGGTACAGGAGAGCCACAAAGATGAGAGAGTGAGAGCTTAGACAGACCTTGATCGACCGCTAAAGAGTGGTCGTCACCTCATCAGTTGTTTTGGTAGGGCTCATGTACATATTAGACTTTGCATTTTGATATTGTATGTAATTAAGTGATGTAACTAAATTTTGGATTGTATATAAAATTGTATATTATTGTGAGTAATGTTAGATGAACAAAATGCAAGTTTATTTTATTTGAAGATTTTATGAGTAATGTTATGATATGGTACATGAACAATTAACATGAGAAATGATGTGACAGAATGGGATAAAAAAAAAAAATTTCTACACATAATATAATATAATTGAATTAATATTATACATGACAAGACAGAATAGGATGCTCCGGCACCGAATGTAGCACACTTTGCTCGGCTACACTATAGACCGGGTAAGGGGTGTTACAAAAATAGCCCGCAGATCCTGGGAAAACATCACTATGATGGAAAGGTCGCCTAAAGGTCCGAGTGCCACAGGCGATTATCTTAAATGGAGGGCTGGCAGGGATCAAGGACACTTAACTGCAGATCCAACCAAATTCGAAGGCAGCAACCCTCGTCAAAACGTCCTTTCAGAAGAAGCTAGTGATCATTTGGCCGATTCCCTACAAAAGGCAAACACCGAAAACTCGCAATTACAAGAGCAAATAAAACAGTTAGAGGACCAACAGCAGATCCTCAAAAGAAAAGTGAGAAGGCTCAGGGAAGAGGCGAAGACCGAAAAGATGGGGTTCGAAGAGCAAGAAATACGATGGGAAAGGGAAAAGAGCTCCCTCCAGGCTACAGTGAAAGAAGCAGAAGTACAGAATAGCAAGCTTCAGGAGAAAATGAAATATCAGGAGATACTCATGGAAGAGTATAAACAAGAAAGCAAAAAGAAGAAGCTTGAATTGAAGGAGCAGGCACAGCTTATCAACGATATTCTGAAAGAATGTGCTAAAGAAAGAAAGGAAAAAGAAAGACAAGCCGCTCTTTATCAAGAGCTAAAAGAGAATGTTAACCAGCTGGAGAGAATGATAGCACAAGGGAAACAAGAACTCTTACCTGAATCCGAATATGCCCTAAAAATGTTCGACCCCGCCAGACAAGAAGAAAGGCTCTATGAATATCTCAGGAAGTGTCATTACATTATAAAGAACCTTCCTGAGCCTAGGCCAATGTAAAGTATGCCATGTATGAATTATTCAATTAATGGAACAACTTTGGGCCATTGTTTAGCAAAATTGTGAATGAATAGTATGACTCCCGTAGGAACCCCCTCGCTAGGGTTATGCGAAAAATTGGATGCGCCATATGGACAGGTACCATAAATGCGCATTTAATCCAGTCATTCACCGTCGGACTATCGAACGATGCTATGATAAAAGTGATGCAATTATCCTTCTGCAGATTTCATCTTGGCTCTCAGATGCCACCGTATCCTTTGTCCACACCAGGACCCTTTTAATTTTTAATTCAAAATTCATTGAAAAATTTCCTTTTTACTTCCTGCAGAAAATCAACATTGCTTCAAACAAAGCAAGCCTGACCAGACACGCAGTTCAACCCAGACGAGTGTACTTAACAAGATCACGAACAAGAAGGCTAATGGAAGACCAGGAACAAGTCCAGAACCTACAAGGACAGGTTTTCGAATTGAAAGACCAAGTCTCGGAGCTCATGAGACTAATGAGGGAAATGTCCCATAATAAGCCTGCTTCAGAGCCTAACTTACCACTACCTCCTCCACCTCCTACAACGATTGATTCTCATCATGCTTCAACCTCTTTCACCTTCCAGCCATCGATACCGGATCCGACAATCACCGTCAATCCGGCCACACTAAATAATGACCCACCTTTCTCCTATTATCCGGCTATCTCGAATGCCGAACCATACCCTTCAGTCCTAATCCCTCCAATTCATTCCACCCCTCATTTCCCAACTGGGGGAGTATCTCTTGCAGTGGGAGGAGAAAATAAGACGAGAGAAAATGAGAAGCTATCCGCTCTAGAAGAGAGACTAAGAGCAATAGAGGGATTGAACATGTATGGTTCAGTTGATGTGGCATCGCTGAGATTGGTGCCTGATGTGGTGGTGCCGCCTAAATTCAAGGTCCCGGACTTCGACAAATACACTGGGAATTCTGACCCTCGCATTCACTTGGACAAGTAAAAATATTGCCAAAATGTCCGCCCTGATAGAGGATGATCGACTCCTGGTTCACTTCTTTCACGAGAGTCTCTCCGGGGCCGCCCTGAGATGGTGTATTCAGTTGGACAGGAGCAAATTGCGCTCCTGGAAAGATTTGGCAGATGCTTTCCTAAAGCAATACAAGTTCAACTGCGACGTGGCCTCCACAAGGAGAGATCTCCAAAACTTGGTGCAGAGGGACAGGGAAAGCTTCAAAGAATATGCCCAGAGATGGAGAGAGAAAGCGGCAGAAGTATATCCTCCTGTTACTGATAACGAGCTTTGCTCCTTGTTCATTGAGACATTGAAGGCTCCATACTTCAATTTGATGATTGGAAACACTTCCAGTAGTTTCTCGGACATCATCCAAGCTGGTGAGAGAATAGAAGCCAACTTAAGAATGGGACGACTGCAGGAGTTGACTGAGAACCCTGCCAAGAAAAATGCCAGCTTTGGCAAAAAGAAGGAGGGTGATGTGCATTCCATCACCCGGCAGAACAACCACTCCCCACTTCCTCAAAATAACTACCAGCCATATCCTCTCCCTCATGGCCAAACCATTGCAAACATTCCACCCCCTTTTCCAAATTATCCTCACCCACGCCCACAGTATCCACTACCGACAAATTACCAACCCAGACCACCTCCTCCACCTACTCAACCCAGACCACCTCAAAATAACCCGAGACCACCAAGAAATCCTGATCCACCTCTTCCCCTGCCACTTACTGAAATATACGGATACCTCGTCGGTATAAACCAAATAGTGTTGATTCCCCTTGACCCAATTCAGCCGCCATACCCCAGGTGGTATGATGCCACTGCCCGGTGTGATTATCATGGAGGGGCACAGGGACACTCGACCGACAATTGCGGGGCACTAAGAGGGAGAGTGCACGCCTTAATCAGGAATGGGTGGTTGAAGATTGAAGGGAATGGTTCCCTCCCCAATGTTACCTCAAACCCATTGCCCAATCATGGTACGGGCAATGGTGTGAACATGATAGAGTCATACAGAGAAGGGTCGACACCGGAGGTAGATGAACTGATTCCTCACTTTGAGGAAATTTTTAGAATGGCAGTGAAGGAAGGTTACCTCTACCCTCAAGCACCAGAACCTGAGGATAAGGCGGAATGCCCCTATCATGGAAGGGCAGCTAACCACGAGCTACAAAATTGTGAAGAATTTAAGCAAGAGGTTCAGAACTTACTGTCCCTCAAAGTCTTGAGATGTCAAACGAGGTCGAAGATGGAAGGGGGAGTAAATACAGCCCGATTTGGCAAAAATGCCTCCACCTCTAAACACAGAATCACCTTCTCAGCCCCAGCTTCGTCACCACCAATAACAATTATCCGAACCCCGCCTCAGCTCCCCGTCACAAACACCCATGCCATACCTTGGAACTATAATTTCCAAGTCTTCACCCAAGCAGCATCAAGCAGCACACCGGCTCCTAGCCTTGCCTCACCTTTAGTACCTCCTAAACCGTGCTTCGCTCCTCATGAGCACTTCAAAATGATTTATGCTGGACCTTTTAGCGGTGCTACTCCCCAATCTAACCCTCAGCCAGTCACTGGCACAAAGTTCTCCCCACATGAGCAAGAAGTTGAGTTTATAACCCGAAGTGGGAGGTGTTACGGGAATGAGGAAAAGGAAAAGAAGAGAGGGAAAGTAAAAATGGGAGAGCCACTAGAAAATACGGAAGAGGAGGCTGAGAAAATAGAGAAAGAAGAACCTGCCGGACCAAAGGAAGAGGAGGAACTGTTACTTCAAATAATGAAGCAAAGTGAGTACGATGTTGTTGAACAGTTAAGAAAGACACCTGCTTGAATTTCACTGTTGTCGCTAATTTTGAGCTCTGAGGTGCACCGTCAAGCCCTGCAGAAAATTCTGGATCAGGCCTTTGTGAACCTCGACATCACACCGGGGCAGTTCGAGAAGATAGTAGGACAAATTCAGGCATCTAGTTTTATCACTTTCTTAGAAGAAGAGATAGACCCTGCAGGCTTAACGCACACTAAAGCTCTGCATGTGACGGTGAAATGTAAAGGTTGCATAGTGGCCAAGGTCCTTATTGATAATGGATCCGCACTCAACGTACTGCCTAATGCCACCTTGGCTAGGCTACCGATTGACCGTTCCAATATACGTCAAAGTGCTATGGTGGTAAGAGCCTTTGATGGTACAAGAAGAGAAGTGCTGGGAGACATTGACTTGCCCCTCCAAATTGGCGCATGCACCTTCAACGTCACATTCCAAGTGATGAACATCGAACCTGTGTACACTATGTTGCTGGGGAGGCCTTGGATCCATTCAGCGAATGTCGTTCCTTCAACTTTGCACCAGAAGATTAAATACATTATGGACGGCAAAATCATCACTATGAGAGGGGAGGAAGCCATATTGGTCACCAAGCCACAATCACTTCCTTATGTGGAAGTTGTTGAGGAGTCGTTGGAAAGCTCTTTCCAGGCTCTCGAATTATAAGAAACCATATCAAGAAATGAAGGGGCTATGGCTATGGTAGCCAAGGTGATGTTGAGGAATGGGTATGAAGAGGGCAAGGGGTTAGGCGCCGCATTGCAAGGGATTGTTGAACCTATACCGACTATCCAGAAGGTGGGCCATTGCGGTTTGGGTTATGAGGAAGACGCCCTCATGGATGGGCGATTCTGGATGAAGAATATGCTTCGGGATCAAAGATTTGATCAGAAAATCGGGAAAATGAAGGTAGTCCCGAGAATCACGGAGGTCTTCACTAAACCGGTCATTGAAAATCCGGCAGAGATTGAAGAATCACCCGATGAACCATCCATCGATGTCATCCATCTTGATTCCTTGTATGAGGCTCTAGTCTCGCCAATAGCTGAAGGGCAAGAACTGGACAACTGGACAGCAGAGGACATCCCTGTACTCAATTTCGAGTAAAGTACTTTTGGTTATCTACACTTGATCATTTTGTCCATGGTGGCAAGTGTAATATTGTAAATGGACCCTTTTCTTATGTCATAAATATTAATGAATTAATAGCGCATTTTATATCCAATTCTCTTTTTCTTTCCTTTTTGAAATCCATCCTTATAATATATTCCATTTTCGTTTCTTCAGGACCATTCATCAATTAACACCTAATAATTCAATAGACTCAGAAATTCCTCTGGTTAATTTTGAAATCCCCATAACTGCCATTACTTCAAGTGATTCTGAGGTGGAACTCACAGAAGAAAGGGATGAAAGAGATGAACCTTCCCTAGTGCCTTGTGGGGACGAAACGCACACCATAAACTTAGGCACGGAAGAAGTAAAAAGGGAACTTAAGGTTGTGGAGAGTGAAGAATTAGAAGATATGGTCAGTTTGCTCAAAAAATTCCTGGACGTATTTTCATGGAGCTATGACGATATGACCGGCTTAGACCCCCAGATAGTGACGCACAAAATTCCCCTAATTCCGGGAACAATCCCAGTAAAGTAGAAACTAAGAAGAATGAACCCTGACACGCTGCTCAAAGTTAGGGACGAAGTCCAAAAGCAATATGATGCTGGGTTTTTGGAAGTGGTCAAATATCCCCAATGGATAGCTAACGTTGTCCCGGTAATGAAGAAGGACAGGAGAGTCCGGGTGTGTGTTGATTACAGGGACCTTAATAAAGCAAGCTTGAAAGATGATTTCCCTCTCCCTCACATAGATGTGTTAGTAGACAATGCTGCAGGATTGGGTAGGTGTTCGTGTATCGATGGGGCATCTGGGTACAACCAAATCCCAATGGATGAGGAAGACAAGGAAAAAACTGCTTTTATCACTCAATGGGGAGTATTTTGCTATCGGGTCATGCCTTTTGGGCTAAAGAATGCTGGCGCCACCTACCAGCGTGCTATGGTCACGTTATTCCACGATATGATGCATAAAGAAGTGGAGGTATACGTGGATGATATGATCATCAAGTCCAGGGGAGGAGAAAGCCATGTGCAGGTGCTGAGGAAAGTATTCGAGAGACTCAGGAAATATTAGTTGAAACTGAACCCTGCCAAATGCATATTCGGAGCTAGATCTGGGAAATTGTTGGGATTCATAGTGAGTGAGAAGGGAATAGAAGTTGATCCAGACAAAGTCCGAGCCATTCAAGAGATGCCATCCCCAAAAACAGAAAGGGAGGTGCGCAGTTTCCTGGGGAAGTTGAACTACATATCAAGATTTATTTCCAATCTCACCGCTAAAGCTGAGCCTATTTTTAGACTACTCCGAAAGAACAACATCACTCAATGGGATTCAGTTTGTCAAGAGGCTTTCGAGAAAATCAAGCAGTACCTGTCAAACCCACTAGTATTGGTTCCGCCGGTGGCAGGAAGGCCGCTGATTCTGTATATGGCAGTCCAACAAAGCTCAATGGGATGTGTTTTGGGGCAACATGATGATACCAGCCGAAAGGAGAAGGCTATTTATTACCTGAGCAAAAAATTCAATGATTACGAGTCGAGGTACTCTTTCCTAGAGAAAACTTGCTGCGCGTTAGCCTGGACAGCAAATCGCCTCAAACACTACATGTTGAATCATAAGACATGGCTCAATTCTAGGATAGATCCTATTAAGTATGTATTCGAAAGCCCATTCCTGCCAGGAAGGATAGCCAAATGGCAGGTCATACTCTCCCAATATGACATTGTCTATATGACCTGGAAAGCAGTCAAAGGTAGCGTGATCGCTGATCTCCTAGCAGAAAACCCTATCCAGGATTATGAAGCTCTGGATTTTGAGTTCCCTGATGAGCATATCAATGAAGTAGACGGCAGAGAAAAAGAGCCAGCTGATGTATGGGAAATGTATTTCGACAGAGCTATCAATTTGACTGGTAGTGGAATCGGAGCTGTATTGGTATCCCCGGATGGAAAACACTTTCCGATAGCTATCAAGTTGAGATTTGACTGCACCAACAATGTCGCAGAATACAAAGCTTGTAACACCCTCCCGGTAGCAACTTCGTACATTCTACTGTTCCGGTGACCAGTGTCGGTCCGGACAGCTAGAACGTCTGAAAAAATATTTAAACTAAAGTCAGGAACCATAATTAACTCAAATATTAATAAGAAAAATTTAGAAAAAATTTTTGAAATAAAATACAACCAAGTTAAACGAGCCGGTGCCCAAGCGATGGGTAACCAGAGGGAAGTTGCGGTTCTCGCAACGAGAAGCCCTAGACCCGGGGAAAAATTCATAAAATAATTTTTGGGACTCCATAGAAGGGTCATTGAGGTTCCTATGGCATTAGAATACCAAGAAAATACTTAGAAAAATTTTTCAATCGGTACAGATAATTTTGACCCGTTAAGCCAAACGGAGGGCATTTTGGTCATTTCGCCTTCAGAGGTGATTTTTGGCCGACTTGTCCAGTTGAGTAAATAATTAATATGACATAAAATATGAATAAATATTGCTAAAAATTGAATTGAAAATGAGTAGAGAAAAGAAGAAAAGAAAATGGAAGAAAATACCAATTATGACATCATATGATGTCATTAAACACTTACCCACCAATCACATTTAGTCAACACTTAAATTAACCAATAAAATATGGATAAGAATACAGCAAAAGCTCCTAAAAATTCCAGCAGCCATCACTTTCACAAAACCCACCCGTAGGTCTCAAATTCCATAACCATTCCACCATGAAAGCTCACTAAAGCTCCCAAACCTCACCTTATTTCACCTCAAAACCTTATCCTCTCTTCACTAAAAATTATACCCACACCAAGGAGGAGTGTTTGGCAGCCAAGAAAAGGAAAGAAAGTGAAGTTGAGCTTGGGAAAAATCTGCCCTACAAAAGGTTAGTGCATCTATATCCCTAAAACTCATTAATTTCATGATTAGGGACTTGAATTTACTAAGAAATTGTAATTCAAATGGACAAAAACTCATGTGTATGTGTACATGAATTTCGGCAGCCCTAAGGAAGGAATGACTTTGATTGTTTTAATGGACTTAGAGTGGACTTAAGATGATGTTTAAGGTATATATACACATGTATAGTGAATGAGTTAGTAATTAAGGTATATTGTGAAAACTTATAATGAAAACTAGGGTTTTGAGAAGTGAAAATTTGACTTGGCTTAGGAAATTGTTAGAGAACATTTTAATGGTCAATTAGTGACCATTTTAGGTAAGTTGACCACAATTTGGACTGAAAAATAGCATGGCAAAGTGAATGTGTAGGCTGCCTAGGGACAGCAGCAGAGTGGCTGAGATTCCAGTCCACTTGGACTGCCATATCTTTGGCTGTGTTGGTCCAATTGGTGTTTGGCCAATTGGACATGAAACTAGGCTTATAATGGCACATTTTTACTGAAGAAACCATGCCCAAAAGACCAAAGCAAGAGGACCAAAAGTTGGCCCCAATCCGGATACCCTGCAACAGCACCTGCAGAAATGACCAAATGAACAGTAACTGTTCATTTGGCCATAACTCACTGTATAAATGGTCAATTGACCTGAAATTTTTACAGAAACAAGTTAAGACATAGAAAAACAACTTTCATGAAGAAACCTACCCCAAATTATGACCAGAACTTAATTAAAATGGTAGTCATAGTCACTGTTCATGGTATTGTAGATTTGGTAAATTCTGCAGAATTGAAATCCGGCCAGCTGTGGTTTTTGGACCATATCTGGAGCTACAAAACTCCAAATGGAGTGATTAAAAAAAGGAAATTTAACTAGACAAAATAAGGAACAACTTTGATGTTTACCATTTTCTCAAATTTCCATTGTAACAGTCCCTAATAGAACAGTAAACTTATGGTACAAAAACTGAAAATTCTGTCACTTAGTGTTAGGCTTAGAAATGGTAATGGTGATCACTTCCAACAAGTTTTAAATGCAAAATGTGGTATGTTTGGAGTGTCAAAACCAATGTACCTATTTTCCATCCAAAAGTCAACATTTTTGTTGATCAATGAGGTGAATAGTGACACCAAAACTTGAAATTTAAAATTTGAAATTAGAAATGCATCTAGGGGACTTTAAATTGCAATTAGCAATTAATACTAGCAAATGTAAAACTCAAAATGTGGGATCTTGGTGTAATTAGAATTAATATATCCACTAAGTATGAAAAAGTCAACATTTTGGTTGACTTGTAAGGTGAATAGTAATCAAAATAATTAGTAAATTAAGATGAAAACCTAGAACCAATTCTAAGCTTAAATGCTTAGAATTGTATGACAAATGTGGACTATGCATCCTAGTCAACATTGTTAAAAAGAAATTAAGGCTATAAATTTGAAATCCATGAAATATTCATGGATTACTTGAAACATGAAAAATAAGTCACCTAATTGATGTGAATAGATAGTTAGGGCTTATATGCCCATCACAAATGGAATTCATAAAATATTAGTAACTCAACTTGAAATATAAAAATTGTAATTACATAAGTAGATTCTTGAATGTATAAATGAGAAAGGAAAAATGTTTTGAATACAATGGTACATGTGAACCATTGTTTAGAATTGTAATCAATATGAATAACATAATGAATGAATAAATGAACTATATTAATGTATGAATGAGACATTAGTTCTCATTATTATAGAAAGGAGAAGTAATTTGAGTACAATGGTATAAAAGGATAATTGATGTGAATTGTGATCATATAAATGATCAAATGAATGTATGAATTATAATTGAAATTTATCATGAAATAATGAATTCATAAAACACAATATATTAATATTTAATGATATTATATGCCCTTGTATTGCCTAGACACGTGTGTCAGATTGGATAGATTGGCATGCCAATAGGGTATTGTTTTAGCAGTACTGCGAAAGGCTTTATGCCTATATTCATGGCTTTATGCCCGTATTCATGGCTTTATGCCAACATTTATGGCTTTTATGCCCGATTGTGTTATCATGGCCCTTTTAGCCATACTGACTGCATACGTGGTTGACGTTCTGCGTCCCATGGTATGACGGCCCGAGGCACCGCGGTGTCCAGTGCCAACGACCCGTTATCCAGTTTAGTCAGCCTGTCATAGGTTACTTGGGCAGTGAAATTTATTGAAATAAGTTAAGAATATTAGCAATTAAAAATATTAGATATGAAATAAAAGAAATGAGTAAGATGACTTAAAATAAATTAGAATAGTTATTTATTAAAAAGAATCGAAATGAACTGGACCGATATCAAAATTTACTTATTATGAAATAATCTGAGACAACCTAGGAAGTATTGAGAAAAAGCTAAAAGATTAGCAAGAAAATTATAACACACATAAATATTGCAAATGTGACTTACATGATAATATAAGCATATATTTATTATTTTTAAATCATTTTTCTTTGTACATTATTTCTGTACATTGGCGAAATAAACACTTTCAAAGAAGACTAAATTAGGATAAAACATATCAAATTTTAGAAACCGCATGTGAAGTATAAATAAATCTTAATTATTTAAATTATGTTTTATTTCTATCTTTATTTGTATATTATTTCCTTGTTATATTATTGCACCACTAAGCAACAATGCTTAGCGCGATGGAATTGTTTCCTCGCGCAGTATCGCAGTTAAAGCCCAAAGAAATACTAAACAGAGATTTTGGAGATTCGATCTGCAGAGCGTTCAAGGTTGTCACCTCCTCAGTAATGCATGTAGATAGGGCTCACATTAAGCATATCATGCATTTTATGTATGTTATTTATTTCTTATATTGTAATGTAAATTAGCAAATTGTAATTAATTTGTATATCATGTAAATTAATGATCTATTTAATTATTGCATATGATGTAAATTAATGCAAATTTGAGAATTTTGCTATAAGAATGGAGCATGAATGAATTTGTACAAATGAGTATAGATTTGAATTACATAATGATTTTTCAAATGATGATATGAGTGTGGAAATGATTATGAAATTGCAATGTATGGATAAGATTTTATTTTAGAAATATTGTTGAATTTCAAACAGGTGAATATTGAAATACGCCAAACGATAATAAAATAGGGGAAACTCCGCTGGTTTCTCCGTTGAAAAATAATTGATATTAAATTAAATGAATTCAAAATTATTTAAGAAAAATAATGTAAAATAAGTTAGGGTGCTCCGGCACCTATTGTAGCATGCCTTGCTTTGGCTACATCAGAATCGTGAGGGGTGTTACATTTATTGGTATCAGAGCGCGGTTTAGGCGTTCCTAGGCATAGATAGATAAAATAAGATTGTGTGCATGACATGCATTGCATTCACATGAGTCGAGGTGACACTAATGCAGATCTATTTTCGTGGTTATTTTAGGTTAAGGTATGGACTTAGAATCGCAGAGGGCAATAGAAGATGAAGTAGTAAGCCGTATCCCGACTGGGAGTGATATTGGAAATCAGGGAAATCCTGCTCCACCAGTGCAAGAGGTGCCTGTACAACCCCAACAGGCCTTGTTTGAGCAGATGACTGAATTCTTTCAACAGATGATCAAGTTATTCCACCACCGCTCAAAGAAAATCACCTCTAGGAAAAATTAGGAAGTATGGAGCTGTAGATTTCAATGGTAGAAAGGAAGACGATTCTGTAGCAGCTGAGTATTGGTTAGAAAGGACTAAAAGAGTCCTGCAGCAGCTCCATTGCACACCAGAACAGAGTTTGGAGTGTGCAGTTTCATTGTTACAAGAAGCTGCATATCGATGGTGGGATGTTGTAATCAAGGTAGTGCCACCAGCTGACGTAACTTGGGAATTCTTTCTGATAGAGTTCAGAAAGAAATATATTACTTGTGTTCATGAAGAGGAACAGAAGAGGAGTGGTGATCATCAAAAGAGGAAATTTGGACAATCTAGTAATAAGAGACCGAGAGAACAGTTAAGTCAGACATCTGATCAAAGTAGGAGATCTAGACCCAGGCCTATACACAGAAGAGATCAACCAGAAACACTAGTAGTGAGTGCGCCAGGACAAGCAAGAAAATGTGGCCATTGTAACAAGTGGCATAAAGGTGAATGTAGGGGATTGACTGGAGCCTGTTATAGATGTGGAGCCATAGAACATCGTCTGAAAGATTCTCCTAAGAGGAATTTACCACGGACCCAAACAGAGGATGTGGAAGGACCAAGTACAACAGTAACACCACTTCCAAATGTTACCCAAGTCGGAGAGGAACAAGAAGCCCCAGATGTGAATTTGAGGTAAAGTATTTCCTTTATGATATGCCTAAGTGTATAATGATAGATTCGAAAAAACTAAATAGTACCATATATACAAAAGAAGTAGACAGATGGAGTAATAGAAAGGTAAAAGAATTATCTCAGAACCTAAAACACCCAGTAAATTTCGAGGACGAAATTTAAATTAGAGGGGAAGAATTGTAACACCCTCCCGGTAGCAACTCCGTACATTCTACTGTTCCGGTGACCAGTGTCGGTCCGGACAGCTAGAACGTCCGAAAAAATATTTAAACTAAAGTCAGGAACCATAATTAACTCAAATATTAATAAGAAAAATTTAGGAAAAATTTTTGAAATAAAATACAACCAAGTTAAACGAGCCGGTGCCCAAGCGATTGGTAACCAGAGGGAAGTTGCGGTTCTCGCAACTAGAAGCCCTAGACCCGGGGAAAAATTCATAAAATAATTTTTGGGACTCCATAGAAGGGTCATTGAGGTTCCTATGGCATTAGAATACCAAGAAAATACTTAGAAAAATTTTTCAATCGGTATAGATAATTTTGACCCGTTAAGCCAAACGGAGGACATTTTGGTCATTTTGCCTTCAGAGGTGATTTTTGGCCGACTTCTCCAGTTGAGTAAATAATTAATATGACATAAAATATGAATAAATATTGCTAAAAATTGAATTGAAAATGAGTAGAGAAAAGAAGAAAAGAAAATGGATGAAAATACCAATTATGACATCATATGATGTCATTAAACACTTACCCACCAATCACATTTAGTCAACACTTAAATTAACCAATAAAATATGGATAAGAATACAGCAAAAGCTCCTAAAAATTCCAGCAGCCATCACTTTCACAAAACCCACCCGTAGGTCTCAAATTCCATAACCATTCCACCATGAAAGCTCACTAAAGCTCCCAAACCTCACCTTATTTCACCTCAAAACCTTATCCTCTCTTCACTAAAAATTATACCCACACCAAGGAGGAGTGTTTGGCAGCCAAGAAAAGGAAAGAAAGTGAAGTTGAGCTTGGGAAAAACCTGCCCTACAAAAGGTTAGTGCATCTATATCCCTAAAACTCATTAATTTCGTGATTAGGGACTTGAATTTACTAAGAAATTGTAATTCAAATGGACAAAAACTCAAGTGTATATGTACATGAATTTTGGTAGCCCTAAGGAAGGAATGACTTTGATTGTTTTAATGGACTTAGAGTGGACTTAAGATGATGTTTAAGGTATATATACACATGTATAGTGAATGAGTTAGTAATTAAGGTATATTGTGAAAACTTATAATGAAAACTAGGGTTTTGAGAAGTGAAAATTTGACTTGGCTTAGGAAATTGTTAGAGAACATTTTAATGGTCAATTAGTTACCATTTTAGGTAAGTTGACCACAATTTGGACTGAAAAATAGCATGGCAAAGTGAATGTGTAGGCTGCCTAGGGACAGCAGCAGAGTGGCTGAGATTCCAGTCCACTTAGACTGCCATATCTTTGGCTGTGTTGGTCCAATTGGTGTTTGGCTAATTGGACATGAAACTAGGCTTATAATGGCACATTTTTGCTGAAAAAATCATGCCCAAAAGACCAAAGCAAGAGGACCAAAAGTTGGCCCCAATCCGGATACCCTGCAACAGCACCTGCAGAAATGACCAAATGAACAGTAACTGTTCATTTGGCCATAACTCACTGTATAAATGGTCAATTGACCTGAAATTTTTACTGAAACAAGTTAAGACATAGGAAAACAACTTTCATGAAGAAACCTACCCCAAATTATTACCAGAACTTAATCAAAATGGCAGTCACAATCACTATTCATGGTACTGTAGATTTGGTAAATTCTGCAGAATTGAAATCCGGCCAGCTGTGGTTTTTGGACCATATCTGGAGCTACAAAACTCCAAATGGAGTGATTCAAAAAAGGAAATTCAACTAGACAAAATAAGGAACAACTTTCATGTTTACCATTTCCTCAAATTTCCACTGTAACAGTCCCTAATAGAACAGTAAACTTATGGTACAAAAACTGAAAATTCTGCCACTTAGTGTTAGGCTTAGAAATGGTAATGGTGATCACTTCCAACAAGTTTTAAATTCAAAATGTGGTATGTTTGGAGTGTCAAAACCAATGTACCTATTTTCCATCCAAAAGTCAACATTTTTGTTGACCAATGAGGTGAATAGTGACACCAAAACTTGAAATTTAAAATTTGAAATTAGAAATGCATCTAGGGGACTTTAAATTGCAATTGGCAATTAATACTAGCAAATGTAAAACTCAAAATGTGGGATCTTGGTGTAATTAGAATTAATATATCCACTAAGTATGAAAAAGTCAACATTTTGGTTGACTAGTAAGGTGAATAGTAATCAAAATAATTAGTAAATTAAGATGAAATCCTAGAACCAATTCTAAGCTTAAATGCTTAGAATTGTATGACAAATGTGGACTATGCATCCTAGTCAACATTGTTAAAAACAAATTAAGGCCATAAATTTGAAATCCATGAAATATTCATGGATTACTTGAAACATGAAAAATAAGTCAACTAATTGATGTGAATAGATAGTTAGGGCTTATATGCCCATCACAAATGGAATTCATAAAATATTAGTAACTCAACTTGAAATATAAAAATTGTAATTACATAAGTAGATTCTTGAATGTATAAATGAGAAAGGAAAAATATTTTGAATACAATGGTACATGTGAACCATTGTTTAGAATTGTAATCAATATGAATAACATAATGAATGAATAAATGAACTATATTAATGTATGAATGAGACATTAGTTCTCATTATTATAGAAAGGAGAAGTAATTTGAGTACAATGGTATAAAAGGATAATTGATGTGAATTGTGATCATAGAAATGATCAAATGAATGTATGAATTATAATTGAAATTTATCATGAAATAATGAATTCATAAAACACAATATATTAATATTTAATGATATTATGTGCCCTTGTATTGCCTAGACACGTGTGTCAGATTGGATAGATTGGCATGCCAATAGGGTATTGTTTTAGCAGTACTGCGAAAGGCTTTATGCCTATATTTATGGCTTTATGCCCGTATTCATGGCTTTATGCCAACATTTATGGCTTTTATGCCCGATTGTGTTATCATGGCCCTTTTAGCCATACTGACTGCATACGTGGTTGACGTTCTGCGTCCCATGGTATGACGGCCCGAGGCACCGCGGTGTCCAGTGCCAACGACCTGTTATCCAGTTTAGTCAGCCTGTCCTAGGTTACTTGGGCAGTGAAATTTATTGAAATAAGTTAAGAATATTAGCAATTAAAAATATTAGATATGAAATAAAAGAAATGAGTAAGATGACTTAAAATAAATTAGAATAGTTATTTATTAAAAAGAATCGAAATGAACTGGATCGATATCAAAATTTACTTATTATGAAATAATCTGAGACAACCTAGGAAGTATTGAGAAAAAGCTAAAAGATTAGCAAGAAAATTATAACACACATAAATATTGCAAATGTGACTTACATGATAATATAAGCATATATTTATTATTTTTAAATCATTTTTCTTTGTACATTATTTATGTACATTGGCGAAATAAACACTTTCAAAGAAGACTAAATTAGGATAAAACATATCAAATTTTAGAAACCGCATGTGAAGTATAAATAAATCTTAATTATTTAAATTATGTTTTATTTCTATCTTTATTTGTATATTATTTCCTTGTTATATTATTGCACCACTAAGCAGCAATGCTTAGCGCGATGGAATTGTTTCCTTGTGCAGTCTTGAGATTAAAGCCCAAAGAAATACTAAACAGAGATTTTGGAGATTCGATCTGCAGAGCGTTCAAGGTTGTCACCTCCTCAGCAATGCATGTAGATAGGACTCACATTAAGCATATCATGCATTTTATGTATGTTATTTATTTCTTATATTGTAATGTAAATTAGCAAATTGTAATTAATTTGTATATCATGTAAATTAATGATCTATTTAATTATTGCATATGATGTAAATTAATGCAAATTTGAGAATTTTGCTATAAGAATGGAGCATGAATGAATTTGTACAAATAAGTATAGATTTGAATTACATAATGATTTTTCAAATGATGATATGAGTGTGGAAATGATTATGAAATTGAAATGTATGGATAAGATTTTATTTTAGAAATATTGTTGAATTTCAAACAGGTGAATATTGAAATACGCCAAACGATAATAAAATAGGGGAAACTCCGCTGGTTTCTCCGTTGAAAAATAATTGATATTAAATTAAATGAATTCAAAATTATTTAAGAAAAATAAGGTAAGATAAGTTAGGGTGCTCCGGCACCGATTGTAGCATGCCTTGCTCGGCTACACTGTAGCCGGGTGAGGGGTGTTACAAAGCTTGTGTGATGGGTCTACAGGCTGCCATCGAAATGAAAGTCAGGAAGTTAGAGGTATATGGAGACTCAGCCCTGATCATTTATCAAGTCAAGGGAGAATGGCAAACTAAGGATCTGAAGCTAATCCCATATCAGAAGTACTTACTGGAGCTGATTAAGAAGTTCGAAGAAATCTCTTTCACTCACCTTAGTCGAGACAAGAATCAATTTGCAGATGCCTTAGCCACCCTGGCTATTATGGCTCAAATGGAAGAAGGGCAGACGACTTAGGTATTAAAGTTTAAAGCAAGGAGTGAGTCGGCATACTGCTTCATGATCAAAGAAGAACATGATGGTAAACCTTGGTACCATGACATCTTGCTTTACATCAGAACCAGAGAATTCCCCTCAGGGGCAAGCAAAAATGAAAAGATGAAGATTCAGAGATTAGCATTGGGATACTTCCCCAGTGGAGAAATTCTATACAAAAGGAGCTCCAACGGTGAATTGTTGAGATGTGTGGATGCAAAAGAAGCGAAGAGAATCCTTTTCGAGACTCATGAGGGAAACTGTGCAACCCATGCCAATGGGCATATGATGGCTAAGCAAATCATGAGACGGGGATATTTTTGGACTACCATGGAAAAGGATTGCGTCGAGTATTTTCGAAAGTGCCATAAGTGTCAAATCTACGCGGATCCGATAAATGTTCCGCCTCACCAATTGTTCAACCTCTTCTCACCATGGCCTTTCGCAATGTGGGGCATCGATGTGATTGGTCCCATCAACCCTAAGGCATCCAATGGGCATAGATTTATCCTGGTGGCTATCAATTATTTTTCTAAATGGGTCGAAGTGACATCATATGCCCACATTACGCAGGGCACGTTCCTAAAATTCCTCAGAAATAATATCATCTGCCGGCATGGCCTCCCCAATGAAATCGTCACTGACAACGCCAAGAATTTGAATGGCCCAAAGATTTAGAGATTATGTGATCAATACAAAATCTGATATCTCAATTCCTCACCATACCGTCCCCAGATGAATGGAGCAGTGGAAGCTACAAACAAAAATCTCAAGAGAATAATCCGGAAAATGACAGTCACTTATAAGGATTGGCATGATATGCTTCCCTACGCCCTTCACGCATACCGGACTTCTGTAAGGACATCAACTGGGGTAACCCCATACTCACTGGTTTACGGGATGGAAGCTGTACTACCTATTGAGGTAGAAATTCCTTCTCTAAGAATTCTGAAAGAATCAGGGATTGATGAGTCGGAATGGATCCAGTCAAGGTTGGACCAATTAAATTTACTAGAGGAGAAAAGGCTAGCGGCGGCATGTCACGAGCAGTTATACCAAAGAAGAATGGCCAGGGCATTTAACAAAGGTGTTCGCCCACGTGAATTTCAACCAGGGGACCTAGTCCTGAAGAAGGTGCTTCCGAATCAAAACGATCCCCGGGGTAAATGGTCACCAACCTACGAGGGACCCTATGTTGTTAAAAAAGCATTTTCTAGTGGGGCATTGATCTTGACCCACATGGACGGTGAAGAATTTCCAAGACCTATGAATGCCGACACCGTCAAAAGAACTATGCCTAAAAAAAAAAAAGTAGGGGTGAAAACCCGAAAGGGCGCTCCTAGCAAAATGTGCGAAGGAAGGTGAAAACCCTGGAAGGGCGCTTTCTGTAAAATGAGCAAGGGATGAAAACCCGAAAGGGTGCCCTGAAAGAGCGAGCCAAAAAAAAAAAAGGGGGTGAAAACCCGAAAGGGCATCCCAAGAACTAAAAGGGAGAAATAAGGAAAGGGGCATGAAACCGAGGATGGAAATAAACCGTCATGGCATGAGGCTTCAGAGTACTTGAAATAATGGCAGTTAAGAGACTTCAAAGCTAACTACAAGGAATATGTGAGATCTATCCTTGTACCCTTTTTCTTTGAAACTGTACCTTTGTTTCTTAAAACCATAATAAAGTCATACTTTCTTCGCGTTTGTCTCTTTGCTTTTATCTTTCCCGTATACTCCTTCTTTAATATTGTCCTTCTTCAACCTCTTTATCTAATGCGCTATTAATCAGTTAAAATTTTGCCATAAGATTAGGATTTGAAAATTGACAACCTCACGTACTTTGCTGTGAGATTTGCAGGGAATTGTCACACCCTACCCCTCTGTAAGGCATAACATGATCCCGTAGTATACCTAATGAATTACCAACTTCGCCTACTGATAACCCATTAAATACACTACAAGGGATTTTCAAAACTTTTCTTACTTCTTTTACAGTGGTGAGCACTATTTACAGGTGTTAAAAACCTTTTTGAACTGAAGTGATAGAACTAATACATTTGAATTATTTGAAATTTCTGTAAGAATTTTGGCAGAGTGCCATCTGTATTTTGGATAAAACAGTTCTTCAGAAAACCTGTAAAAAGCACTTCAATATTTTTCCAAATCTCAACTCCAACATGTTCTCAACACAACATGTTTCTCAACTCAAATCCACAGTGATTTTTCAAAGACTGAGATAAAAGAAATATAATACAATTTTTACAAGCCAAAATAACTCCTCAAACTTGAAAATTTTCTTCACAAATCAAACACCCATAACATGTATACAAAGTTTAACAAAGCAATATTTAAAAATACAAACTTACCTATGGTTGGGACTTGCTAAACCTTCACTAAACTTCTTGATTTTGGTATCAAACTCTTCCTTATGATGTGGAGATAAAACTTAATGAAGCTACTTAGGTGATTGGGGGTGAAATGAGGAGGTTAATGGAGCTTCATGTAAAACGGCAATGGAGGTTCTTCACCTTTCCATTTTAGCATGGATGAAGGACTTGGAGAAGAATGAAATTGCAGATTGTTTAATGAACTTACACCTGCCCATTTTGTTCTTAATTTATTCTATAGTGGTCCACTTACTCAAATTAAATCAGATAATAAGTTTAACTTTCATTTATCCCACATTAAACCCATAATTTTTGCTATTTTCTTTAGGTACAATCAATTTAATTTTTCATTATATTTTCCAAGTGTAATATTATTTATTTTTAATGGACATTTAGGTCAAAAGGCAATTTGGGATGTCAAATGGCCATAATGCCCCTGTTCGGGTTGCATTCCCGATTTTTCGGTAACACCGAGTTTTGTTTGTTTTTCGATTTCTCACTTTTCTTTGTACTAATTATTTAATTTTTCTTTGTTTTTCTTGTATTTTCTTTTCTTGTATTTCATTATTTTATGTCTCCTCACGCATAACGAAGTGTCGTTCTAGGCATCCTAGCTATCCGGACAACACTAGTCACCGGAACAGTAGAACGCACTACCGAACTTAGGGGTGTTACAATTCTCCCCCCCTTAAAATAAATTTTGTCTCGAAATTTTTACCTGGCATTAGTCTCTGAATAGCTGTGGGTGCTGTCTCCTCATATCCTCTTCACGTTCCCAAGTAGCTTTCTGGCCTGAATGATGGTTCCACAGCACTTTAACCAGGTGTATCTGTTTGTTCCTCAGCTGCTTCACCTCATAAGCCATAATTTTTATGGGTTCTTCCTCATATGAGAGGTCTAGATTTACCTCAATCTCTTCAACTGATAGTACATGAGATGGGTCAGATCTGTACCTCCTTAACATGGACACATGGAAGACACTGTGTATCCTTGCTAGCTCTGGAGGTAATGCCAACCGATATGCCAAAGGAACCACTCTTTCCAGAACCTCATATGGTCCGATGAAACGAGGACTCAGTTTCCCTTTTCTGCCAAATCTCATAATCCTCTTCCAAGGAGAAACTTTGAGGAATACCTTATCACCCACTGCATATTCAATATCTCTTCTCTTTAGATTGACATAGGGCTTCTGACGGTCTGATGCAGCCTTGAGTCTATCTCTAATCAATCTGATCTTTTCCTCTGTCTGTTGAACAATTTCTGGCCCTATCATCTTCCTTTCACCTACTTCATCCCAACATAAGGGAGTTCTGCACTTTCTGCCATACAAAGCTTCATATGGAGGCATCCCAATGCTTGATTGGTAGCTGTTGTTATAAGCAAACTCAATCAAAGGCAAGTGTGTATCCCAACTACCTTCAAATTCAATCACACAAGCCCGTAGCATATCCTCCAATATCTGAATAACCCTTTTAGACTGGCAATCTGCATGGGTGGAATCTTGTCTTTGAAGTTCAATCTAGTTCCTAGGGCTCTCTAAAGACTACCCCAGAATCTAGAAGTGAACCTAGGATCTCTGTCAGACACAATTGATACTGGCACTCCATGCAATTTTACAATCTCATATATGTACAATCTGGCCAATCTTTCCAGGCTATAGTCCATTCGAACTGGCAAAAAGTGAGCAGACTTGGTCAATCTGTCAACTATAACCCATACTGCATCATGACTACTCTGTGTCCTTGGAAGTCCTGTAACAAAATCCATAGTTATTCATTCCCATTTCCACTCTGGTACTGACAAAGGATGTAACAAACTAGCTGGAACTTGATGTTTTACCTTTACTTGCTGATAAGTTAGGCATTTGGAAACAAATGCAGCTATATCTCTCTTCATACCCATCCACCAGTAATGCTCTTTTAGCCCTCTATACATTTTAGTTCCACCAGGGTGCATAGCAAATGGGGATTCATGTGCTTCCTTCATAATGATCTGTCTCAATTCAGCATCATTAGGAACGCACATTCTGCCCTGATGTAGCAATAAACCATCATCTCTCATAGAGAATTCAGGTTTCTTGCCCTGCCGACTTCTTTCGGTAACTTCGATATTTTTCATCACTCGAGCAGCCATTACGATCCGATCAATCAACACCGGTTGTACATGCCATGCAACTACCGTCATTCCCTCATCATCAATCTCTAAACCGCATGTCAGTGCTTTCAATTCATATACCATGGACAAAGGAGAAACTCTGAGACTTGCCATAGTCTTGTGACTTAAGGCGTCAGCCACCACATTTGCTTTCCCTGGCTGATAGTCTATTAAGCAATCATAATCTTTGATGAGTTCTAACCATCTCCTCTGCCTCAAATTTAATTCCTTCTGGGTGCCTAAGTACTTCAAGCTCTTGTGATCCGTGTAAATGTAGCATTGCTCCCCATATAAATAGTGTCTCCAGATCTTCAGAGCAAAAACAATAGCTGCTAGCTCCAGATCATGTGTTGGGTAGTTCCTCTCATGCGGTTTCAGCTGGCGTGATGCATAAGCAATGACATTCCGATCTTGCATTAGTACACCGCCTAACCCATTGGGAGAAGCATCACTATAAACTGTGTATTCTTTACTCGGAGTAGGTCAAGTGAAGACTGGAGCTTCAGTTAAACACCTCTTCAACTCATCAAAACTTTGCTGGCATTTATCAGTCCACTAAAATTTTACATCTTTCCGAAGCAGTTTGGTCAATGGAGAAGATAACATAGAAAACCCTTTCACAAACCGACGGTAATATCCAGCTAAACCCAGAAAACTGTGAATTTCTGTGATGTTCCTGGGTGGCTTCTAATTAAGGATAGCTTCTACCTTGCTGGAATCTACCTTGATCCCTTCAGCTGACACAACATGTCCCAAAAAGGAGATTTCTTTCAGCCAAAATTCACACTTCGACAATTTGGCATATAGTTGTTTCTCCCTTAAAGTCTGCAGTACAATTCGCAGATGTCTGTCATGCTCCTCTGCATTCCTTGAATATATCAAAATTTCATCAATAAACACCACCACAAATTGATCAAGATATGGTCTGAAGATAGTGTTCATCAGATCCATAAAAGCAGCTGGAGCATTTGTTAACCCGAATGGCATTACTAGAAACTCATAGTGGCCATACCGAGTTCTGAAAGCAGTTTTTGGAACACTCTGCTCTTGCACCTTTAACTGATAATAACCAGATCGCAAATCAATTTTGGAGAATACAGCTGCACCCTTCAACTGATCAAACAGATCATCAATGCGAGGCAATGGATATCTGTTCTTTATTGTCACCTTATTCAACTGTCGGTAGTCAATGCATAAGCGGAGAGTACCATCCTTCTTCTTAACAAACAACACTGGTGCTCCCCAAGGTGACACACTAGGGCGGATGAAGCCCTTTTCAAGTAATTCTTGCAGTTGTATCTTCAACTCTTTCAATTCTGCTGGTGCCATTCTATATGGCATTATGGAGATTGGATCCACACCAGGCATAACATTAATTTCAAACTGCACTTCTCTTTCCGGAGGTAATCCTGGCAATTCATCAGGAAACACATCTGGAAAGTCATATACTGTAGGGATGTCCTTCAATGCTGGACTCCCCACTTGGGTGTCTACCACATGTGCCAAGTAGGCTTCACACCCTTTCTCGATCATTTTTCCGCTAGTGCAAATGAAATGATGTTTGATGGCAATAAATACCTTTCCCATGTATTACCACATCATCAGATCGAGGAAGGCCAAAAGTGACTGTCTTCAGCCTATAATCAATCATGGCATGATGCCTAGCTAACCAATCCATGCCCAAGATGATATCATAATCTCTGAAGGGCATTTCAATGAGATCAGAAAGAAAAGTGTGTCCTTGGATCACCAAAGGACAATCTCTATACATCTATTAACCCTGACTTCCTGTCCTAGTGGACTTGTTACTAGCACCTCAAAGTTCATTTTTGTACATGGAACAGCAATGCAATCAATGATGCTAGCACTCACATAAGAATGGGTAGAACCCGGGTCAAATAACACAAACACATTCTGATTAAAAGTTGAGAAGGTACCAGCCACAACATCAGATGTCTCGGCCTCTTCCCTCTGTCTCATTGCATACATTCTGACTGGAGCACTGTCTTGCTCTGATTGTTTCACTGTGCCTTGGCTGCCTGCTGGGATACCTCTACTCCTGCCTCTACCTCTGCTGGGTGGTTGTGAACTTCTGGTGACAAGGCTCTGAATTGACCCTTCTGCAGTAGTAGGATGTGGTCCAACTCTGCGACTACTGGTGCAGTCCTTGGCAAAGTGTCTTGTGCCTCCACAGTTATAACAGGCTCCAATAGCCTTGTAGCAGATCCCACCATGATTTCTTCCACATGTTTCACATTGGCGGGGAGGGTAAGAACCTCTGCATCACCGACTGATAGGGAGGCTTCATCACGAATATCTTCCCTACCGCATTTCTTACCACCTCTACCATGTCCCCATAGTTCTTCCTCTTCCAGAGGGACCACCGGAACTTTGTTCTCTGATTTTCCCTCTTTCTCTGTCTTCTCTCGATTTCTTTCTCTCAGAGCGACTTGGACTCAATTCTTTCTAACTCTAGAGCTTGAGAAATAAGTTCGAGAGAAGTTAGTGTGTTTGAATCCGACTACTTGTAACTGACATCGGGCTTCAAGCCGGTTTCAAACCTCTTGCATCTCTCCCTGCTGGTAGCAAGTAAACTTACTGCATAATGGCTCAGGCGGGAAAATTCTCTTTCATACTCAGCCACTGATCTGTTCCCCTGTTTCAAACTTAGGAGTTCTTGTAACTTCTGGTCTACATAAGCATCAGGGACATATTTCTGTCTGAATTCCTTGAGAAAGTCATTCCATGTTAGCACTGCAGGTTCTACCAGACTGTGGGGAATGGTTTTCCACCAGTCATAAGCATCCCCCTGTAGCAAAGATACTGAGTATTCAAATCTGAGCTCCTCTGTGCAATGCAATTTCTTGAATACCCTATCCATCCTCTCTAACCATTGTTCAGCTTCTAGAGGATCTACTGTCCCCTTAAACTCTGTAGCCCCATACTTCATCAATTTGTCATACTGCCTAGTAGGAGATTGTGGTTGTACCACTATTGTCTGTATTGGGACTTGAGTAGGCACATTACCAACCATTTGTTGGAACATTGCAGCATTCTTTGCCGAGCGAATCGAGCAGAAATCTGCGATCATAGGCTAGTGCAAACAACCACTGACATTTTGTAGGCCTGGGGCATCCCCTTGCACCTCAGCCTCAATAGATTGATCGACTGAACGATCACCCTCTTCCATAGTCAATGCGAGGATTTTAGATCTCCTGAACAAATAAAACAAGGAGATTTCCTCCCGTTAGTGCATATTTATAATGTAATGTACTGTATGTATCAAACAATGATATTAAGCAGTTGTACTATGAAGAAAGAATATTCAAATAATAGGTGAAAACAGAATTTAAAAACTAGCTCTGATACCCACTAAAACATGTCACACCCTACCCCTCTGTAAGGCATAATATGATCCCGTAGTATACCTAATGAATTACCAACTTCGCCTACTGATAACCCATTAAATACACTACAAGGGATTTTCAAAACTTTTCTTACTTCTTTTACAGTGGTGAGCACTATTTACAGGTGTTAAAAACCTTTTTGAACTGAAGTGATAGAACTAACACATTTGAATTATTTGGAATTTCTGTAAGAATTTTGGCAGAGTGCCATCTGTATTTTGGATAAAACAGTTCTTCAGAAAACCTGTAAAAAGCACTTCAATATTTTTCCAAATCTCAACTCCAACATGTTCTCAACACAACATGTTTCTCAACTCAAATCCACAGTGATTTTTCAAAGACTGAGATAAAAGAAATATAATACAATTTTTACAAGCCAAAATAACTCCTCAAACTTGAAAATTTTCTTCACAAATCAAACACCCATAACATGTATACAAAGTTTAACAAAGCAATATTCAAAAATACAAACTTACCTATGGTTGGGACTTGCTAAACCTTCACTAAACTTCTTGATTTTGGTATCAAACTCTTCCTTATGATGTGGAGATAAAACTTAATGAAGCTACTTAGGTGATTGGAGGTGAAATGAGGAGGTTAATGGAGCTTCATGCAAAACGGCAATGGAGGTTCTTCACCTTTCCATTTCGGCATGGATGAAGGACTTGGAGAAGAATGAAATTGCAGATTGTTTAATGAACTTACACCTGCCCATTTTGTTCTTAATTTATTCTATAGTGGTCCACTTACTCAAATTAAATCAGATAATAAGTTTAACTTTCATTTATCCCACATTAAACCCATAATTTTTGCTATTTACTTTAGGTACCACCAATTTAAATTTTCATTATATTTTCCAAGTGTAATATTATTTATTTTTAATGGACATTTAGGTCAAAAGGCAATTCGGGATGTCAAATGACCATAATGCCCCTGTTCGGGTTGCATTCCCGATTTTTCGGTAACACCGGGTTTTGTCTGTTTTTTGATTTCTCACTTTTCTTTGTACTAATTATTTAATTTTTCTTTGTTTTTCTTGTATTTTCTTTTCTTGTATTTCATTATTTTATGTCTCCTCACTCATAACGAAGTGTAGTTCTAGGCATCCTAGCTGTCCGGACAACACTGGTCACTGGAACAGTAGAACGCACTACCGAACTTAGGGGTGTTACAGGAATGGCCTAAAAAAAAAAAAAAAAAACTAGAGGTGAAAACCTGGAAGGGCGCTTCTAGTCAAATGGGTGAAAGGAAAGTGAAAACTCGCAAGGGCGCTTTTCGCAAAATAAGAAGAAAGTCGAGAACAGAAAAGGGGCATCCGAGGAAATGAGGTCGTAGGTCAAGTCTTGTAACTCGTCCTCCATTAATCATTGGCCTTCGGGATCCTGTTAAGTACACTTTGTCGTGGAGGAACTTCTCGTGTCGAGATTAGACTTGCTTTGTAAGTTGATTTTAATTTTTCTGCATTTTAAATTTCCTGTTAATCAACCTCTGGTTCCTTGATCTAAGTTGATTTTAATTTTCCTACATTTTAAATTTCCTGTTAATCAACCTCTGGTTCCTTGATCTAAGTTGATTTTAATTTTCCTGCATTTCAAATTTCCTGTTAATCAACCTCTAGTTCCTTGATCTAAGTTGATTTTAATTTTCCTGCATTTCAAATTTCCTGTTAATCAACCTCTGTTTCCTTGATCTAAGTTGATTTTAATTTTCCTGCATTTTAAATTTCCTGTTAATCAACCTCTGGTTCCTTGATCTAAGTTGATTTTAATTTTCCTGCATTTAAATTTCCTGTTAATCAACCTCTGGTTCCTCGATCTAAGTTGATTTTAATTTTCCTGCATTTTAAATTTCTTGTTACCAACCTCAGGGTTGCCGACCCAAGTAGGTTTTAGTTTCCTGACTTTAATTTTGAATTTCAAATTTTAATCGTCCAAAATATGGGTCTGAATCTTTACATAATCCCTACACGGAAATTTTTCCAGTAGGAATTATGTAAAGAGGAGCAGCTGTCGACACCATATTTTGGCCGATCCCCGAAATCAATAAACTTTGAAACCGATCCCCTGCACTGAGTCTCCCTTTGCTAGTCAATTACATTTTCGATCTCTCCTCAAAAGGAATCAAATCAATACTAAGTCCCCATATCATTTAAAGCCTCACCGATCTCTCAAACCAATTGTCAAGTCTCCTGACTAGTCAATTACATTTCCGATCTCTCTTGTCAAACGAAATTGAACCAACACTAGACCTTCATGTCACCAGTCTTATTGCCGATCTCCCTTTTAAAAGTTTGGGGATAATCGTCTGATAAAGTTAAGGTTCCAATCCGTTTAATGATGATTCCGATCTTAAGTGTTCAAATCAAGTTCCCAATTTTAATCAAGTCCCGTTTAGCATTTGTTCTCAGCCGATCTCATGCTTACAATGTTTTCCGACCTCTTACACTTGGATTAATAATCACTTTTAGTAGTTGTAATATGTTCAGACAATCAAGTGCTTATGCAATTCAGATACTTTTCGATCCCATCCATTCATTGAACAAAAAGGGAATTTCATTTCATTTCAAATCGAAACATATACAAATAATTCGGCTGGAGACATTTTGTTCACCCCCGCTATCACCTTCGGCCTCCTCCTCGCTATCCTCTTTGTCCTAGGGAGCCAGATCCACCATCCAGGAGAAGTCCTCCTCGGGATACTGCTTCCTGAGCTCGGCCAAGAGATCCCCATGAGCGTTCACATAATCATCGGCCTCCCTTGTCACTGCCTCTTCTTCTTTTGTTTTGAGCTCCTCAGTGAGGTGAGCGACTTCAGCAGCTCGGAGTGCCCAAACCTCTTCAAGAACATGAGCCTGCTCGGCCAGCTTATCCTCGTAGAATTTCATCCGCCCCTCAATTTCAGATATGTAGTTTTGGGCGGACGAAAGTTGAGATCGGAGGGAAGCAGCTTCCTGACCCACCTTCTCGACATCCTGCCTCAAGCAGTGAGTCTTCTCCCAGATAATATGTTGGTTCACCAGACTCTCCACGCTCAGGCTCATAGTTTGTGTTAGGATATCATCGAGGCTATTCGGGGTTAGCCTATCCCGATCCTCCCAAAGGCAGATGGAGGACCTTAAGACCTTAGCAAAACCCGGGTTCTCTCAAACCGTGCGGTTCTTTCAAACCGTGCGGTTCTTCTCCAGCGAGTGGATCACAGGATTTGGGCGCCGCGAGAAAGGGTTCTCACAGGTGGTTGGGAAGGACCCCCTTCCGCACTCGAAGCAACTGGAGAGGGTCCCGAGGGTTGAGACGAGCCTCCTTGCATTTCCCCAGGATCATGCCTGGGCATCTGAAGGGCCTCGGCCCGCTTCATCTCCCGCACTTTCCGGGAGACCTCTCTCTTCCGCTTCTGGCTCTCCTTAGAAGCCTCACCGCTTGCCATACCTGCATAGAGAAAAGGTCAGTGAGATCACTAAGGCCCAAAGATCAGAGATATAGAAAGTACTGAAGCCGAGGTCAGAGAGCTGAAGCCCGCGTTCTTGGCCGGTGACCAGCTGCATAGTCCAATGATGCAGTTTGGCTGTCACTGCATCTAAACAAGAGAATTTCTGTCTGGCCACCTGATCTTTCAGTTCCATCACCATTAGGCCCTCTTCCCTATTCAGGGTGACGGGCTTCGGAAGTAAGGGGCCCTGGTGTAGCTAGCTACGTGGGAAACCCTCAAAGCCGCTCGAAATTTTGCTCCTCAGAATAAAGAAGCAATTCTTCCAATTCTTCAGGGAGGAGGGCAGATCGGTAAAGAGCCCGCAATGTGGCTTCACCTAGAAGAACCAATACTCATCGTCCTTTCGACGAGTTAGCCTATGTAGTTCGGCGAACACTTTAGCTGTAGGACTGAGTCCTTTGGCTCGGCAAAGGCCTCTGAAGGCTACTAGGATCCGCCATGAGTTCTGGTGAACTTGGGCTATGCACACTTGGTGAAATTTTAAAACTTCCTTGAAGAAGTCATCAAGAGGGAACCGCAACCGGGCTTTTAATTGCTCTTCGTATACCATGATCATGTCATTCTCTTCGAAGAAGTGATCGGCTCGAAGATCTTTGACACTTAATGAGTTCGTATGAATCGGGCTGAATGTTATACTCGTGGCTGAACGACTGCAGGTCGGTTTCTTGAAGGATTGACGACAGCTCGTCCATGGGAAGGTTTTCTCTCCCTGAAGAATGTGCTTGCCTTGAGGATGCTGCTTGACCGCGGGCTAGAATGGAGGTCCTAGGGGGTTCAGATCGTCCGCTTGTTCCGACTACCTCTACCTCTTTTGACGACCATGAGACCTGAACGGAAGGGGGGCTTGCCGCTCTTTGACCCTCGGCGTGGCTCATTTTCAAAGAAAAGAGGAAATTTAAACTAGAAAAAAGATCAAAACCCTTACTGGAGTGTGATCGGTGTCGGAAGAACTTGAAAAAACGAGAGGATTTTGGAATCGCTCGCGAGAGGCTGAAAATGACATAAGGAAGCAACTGGCTGACCTGTCCCCTATTTATACCCGTTTGAGCATTTAATGCTCACGGTGTCCCAAGAGGCGCATCGGTTAGCGGGATTCGCCAGCCTTTTCTGACACATCTCACGAATATTTCGGAGATTCCATAAGGAGATCGGCTAGTTAGAGATTAGCAGATTGAGATAGATATTTTGAATCATAGATCGGTTAAGGGTCATTCAAATTAAGAGTCAGATCGGATAAATACTTCAGAGATCGAAAAATAACCAATACAATAATAATAAAATGATAATTGACAAAATAAAAATTTTATTTCCAAAAGGTCGGATTACATCATTTGGGCGATCTCTAGAGATCGGATTACATTAAAGGTCATATTACATCATTTGGGCGATCTCTAGAGATCGGTAGTACACCCTATCTAGTGAAGGCCTATGTCAAAGCCTAGTCTCGTAGCTGAATCAAAAGATGTGTCTGATCAGGAGACCAGCCATCGACATCAGATAGATGTACAGCTCAGATGGGGTGACCATGACTCTCATGAGGATGAGGGAGATCGTCATCAATGTTATCGCTCGGAACTGAGCCGCTGTCGGAACACCCAGTGTGATGAGAAGCCAAAAGAGCTTCGAGGGGCGGTCACCAGTGATAAGAGGGAAATTAGCAGTCTTCTCGCCCGAAATCGTTTCGCCGATTACATCAGTCAACCGATTCAAGGTTAACACAATCGACATTCTCGATCTTGGTCGGTAAATTAGTCCAGTTCTCTCACTGTCATCAGAGGTAGCCATAGTGATCTTCCGATCACCGGGATCGAAAATTTTCAGTCGGTGAACAAATCGAACAGCCTGAAAAAAATCAAAAGCCGCCATCATGGCCGAAATTATTGCCTGAATGGAAAAGTGAGAGAGAAAAAAGAAAAATGAAATGCGAAAGGATTTCCCATTGGGGGTATATATAGAGAAGGTCTGATGCATTTATTGCTAGCAGAAAACGAAGCGGATGCCTCGGAAATCGAAGGAATAAATGCTTTGACTGAATCGGACCGGATAAAGGAGAAGACCGGAGTAGGAGAGGTCGGAAGAGGGGAGCCCAGCATGAGAGATCGGAAAAGGATCGTGTTAGAAAGATCGGAAGGGAGGGGAGGTCGGAAAACAAAGAGAATAAGACAACTTCCGCTAACTGTCGTCATAATCAGAGCCGAGGTAGTTAAAGCGTTGCAGACGAAATCTCCACCGCACGCCTCAGAATCGCCCACATTACTGACAGGTGCCAGAGTATGTCATGACAGTGCTGTACATCCCAATTTTCACCATTGATCCTACTCGTAAGGACAAGTCTAGAGCCCTTGGATCAAAGAACAAGATGACAAGACCGGCGCTCTTTATTCTCAGCCTTCAGATCGCCCTTAACAAGAAAATTCTGAGCCGTCAGATTAGAAAGGAGAAAGGACAAATATGCAGAAAAGGATCTCGGTCGTTCGTTTTGATTCTCTTTAATTCCCAACCATCAGATCGTGTCCTTTAAAATTCAAACCTTCCATTTCCCTCAAAGGGAATCCTGACCCTTCATTAGGGACATCCGTACCCTATAAATACCTGCATGAAAACTATTGAGGGAAAACGAAGAAAAGGGTGGTAATAATAGTGGAAAGGCTCTAAAAATTAATTCAGTTTTGCTACTCTGCTATTTTTAAGCTAGAAAGACTTTAGAAACCAGTTTTCTCAAGTATTTTCCTTGAAGAAGTGTTGGACACTGGAACTCCTGATTTTCAGTTTGTTCATTGCTCTGTGATACCCTTTCTTAAGTTTCAGTTCTATTTTCACCACCTTTATATCCACTTTTATTTTCTGAGTTCAATCTCATTCATTATCATTTCGGTTCGATTATATGCTAACTAGGCATTCGTCATTTCAAGGCAAGCATTAGTCCCCAGACTATTAGCCCGAAACTCTGCAACATTCGTGGCTCCATAGTTAGTTCAATAGGTTCAACTTCCTGCATGTGAGTGTTTGAACCGTTGCCTTATCCAGTGTTCGTCTTTATTTTCTTTTTATTTATGCTTGTAATTTTCGCTAAAGTTTGTCTTATGTCAGAAGGTCCCACGTAGGTGGTTATTCTCATGAGTTTATCTTTTGATTCAACAGTTCATGTTATTTATTTATTCTTGGTCTTTATTTATCTCCCAACGCGGGTGTTCGGGTTACGGGTAACATATAGGTAGCTTGATAAAGTGTTGGTAGCAGTATCTTAACCTAAGAGTTTTTTTTTTTAAATAAACGTTGGGATAATAAATCAGAGAATCATGAAGTCGAACCACTAGACTAGCTCCAGAGGATGACTGGGTAAGGTGGAGAGTCAAAGTAAAATTGAATTTCAGACTAGCAAATAAAAGAGAGCGGATGCTGCTTGTCTAAGGGTACTGGTAGGCCGATCACATAAGAGATCAGCAAAAATCCAGTCTGGTATTCCCTATCTAATCACAAGGCACCGATGAGTTTTAAAAAAAAGGCCTAATCCGGGTCCCCAATGTCCTCGGGTGCCAAAACCCTTAGCTTAAGGTAGGGTCCTTGCGCGATATGATCGTAATTAAATTTCAAGAGGTCCGGGGAAAGTTCTTATCCGATTCTCAATCCAAAATTTTAATAAATATTTAAAAGAGATCGGAGGAGAGTTCTTATCCGATTCTCAATCCAAAATTTTAATAAATATTTAAAAGAGATCGGAGGAGAGTTCTTATCTGATTCTCAACCAAAAATTTTAATAAATATTTAAAAGAGATCGGAGGAGAGTTCTTATCCGATTCTCAACCCAAAAATTTTTAATAAATATCTACAAGAGATCGGAGGAGAGTTCTTATCCTATTCTCAATCCAAAAATTCTAATAAATATTTAAAAGAGATCGGAGGAGAGTTCTTATCCAATTCTCAATAAAAAATTCTCATAAATATCTAAAAGAGATCGGAGGAGAGTTCTTATTCGATCTCCAATTGAAATTTTAATCTAAAAGAGATTGGAGGAGAGTTCTTATCCGATTCTCAAATCGAATTCTAACAAATATGCAAAATAACCCCTTAAACAAAATTGATACGCAACAGCAACTCACTAAGGGTCGTCTCATTTATTTATGTATCTGGGTAACCCGAATTAGTGAAAAATCAAATATTCCCTTTTATCAAAAGGATCAACATCTCCATTCCAACCCCCTAACTACCGATTTTAATTCATAAAGAGCTTAAAGTTAAATCTGCTTACCCTCATTGAGGGACGAGGTGGGGTGCCTAACACCTTCCCCACCCGTTTACAGACCCCGGACTTAGAATCTCTGTTTTTGAAGTGGTTACATTTTAATTTATTTTCACAAATGGTTTTCTTTAATTTCCCTCAAAATTAAAGTGGCGACTCCTCACTCTTTCCCACTTCGGTGAGTGTTCGTCCAGGTGACCGCAAAACCTCTTGCGACAGTTACTTATTCAGGAGATACCCTAACTTCAGGTTGAGATGGAAGAAAGGGATCGCTCAGTTGAGAAGTCTATTGAAGCTAAGGCACAAGGGGAAGCCCCAGCTTTACTGAATGTCAGTGGGTCAGTATCAACAGCCCCGCAAATGCCACAGTTTCCTGCACAGTTTGCACAGTAGATGGCGGTAATGTTTCAACAAAAGGCTGGGGGTATGCCTGTTCAAGCTCCACCCCAACCACCTGTGGCACAACCGCTGCCTCCAGCCAGACAGTATGATAAGTTATTAAAGTATGGATCTGTAGAATTTAAGGGTACAGTGGACCCTTTGGAGGTAGAGCAATGGCTTGAAAGAATGGACAGTGTATTTAAGAAGCTGCACTACCAAGATGAACTAAAGTTTGAATATTCTGTGTCACTACTGCACGGGGATGCGTATGATTGGTGGAAGACAATCCCCCACAGCTTGACTGAACCACAAATGCTGACCTGGGATGACTTCATCAGAGAGTTTAGACAGAAATACATTTCAGATGCATATGTTGATCAGAAGTTACAAGAGTTTCTGAGTTTAAAACAAGGGAACCGATCAGTGGCGGAGTATGAGAGGGAGTTCTCCCGCTTAAGTCATTATGCTGGGAGTCTCCTTACTACCAGCAAGGCAAGGTGCAAGAGATTTGAAACGGGTTTGAAGCCCAGCATAAGGATGCAAGTTGCGGGATTTCGACACAGCAACTTCTCAGAGCTTATGTCTCAAGCACTTGAACTGGAGAGAATTGAATCAGAAGTAACCCCAGTGAAAGAAAAATAAAAAAAAGCTGAGAAATCAGAAAAAGACAAGGGGGAAAAATTAGTTGAACAGAGTTCTGGTGCTACCTCTGGAAAGAAAAAGAAGTTTAGTGGACTCAGTAGGGGTCGAGGTGGAAGATTTAGTAGAGACAGATTTTCTGGACAGAGACCCCCTAAGTCTGGTCAGCAGTCGAGCAGGGGTTCACATTCTGCCCGCCCCTATGAGACTTGTGGCAAGATTCATGGGGGGGAATGCTATTGGGCCACTGGAGCCTGCTTTAACTGTGGAGGCAAGGGTCATTTAGCAAGAAACTGCACTAGTGCTCCGTCTTCGAGATATGGTCCAACTCCTATTACTGCCGAGGGATCTATTCAGAGTCCTGCTCCCAGAGGTTCACAGTCAGTTGGCAGAGGAAGAGGCAGAGGTAGAGGCACTGCTCAGCAACAGAGCACGATTGGTCAATCGGCAAGGAAGTGCTTCAGCCAGAGTTTACACAATGAGACAACGAGAAGAGGCTGAGACTTCCGATGTGGTAGCTAGTACATTCTCTATCTTTGATCAAGAAGTATTTGTGTTGTTTGATCTAGGTTCAACCCATTCATATGTTAGTGGTAGCATAGTCAGTTCACTTGCTGTTCCATGTGTGCAAATGGGTTTTGAAGTGCTAGTAACTAGTCCGTTAGGAAAAGAAGTTCGGGTCAACAGAATTTATAGAGACTGTCCTTTGGTGATCCAAGGACATGTTTTCCTATCATATTTGATTGAAATGCCCTTCAGAGAGTATGATATCATCTTGGGTATGGATTGGTTAGCCAGGCATCACGCCATGATTGACTGTAGACTGAAGACAGTCACTTTTGGTCTCCCTTTGTACGGTGATGTGGTAATACATGGGGAGAGGCATTTACTGCCATCAAACATTATTTCGGCTGCACTAGCCAGAAGGATGATCAGAAAGGGGTGTGAAGCATACTTGGCACATGTGATAGACACCCAAGTGGGGAGTCCAACACTAAGAGACATCCCTACTGTATGTGATTTTCCGGATGTGTTTCCTAATGAATTACCAGGATTACCTCCAGAAAGAGAGTTGCAGTTTGAAATTGATGTTATGCCTGGTGTGGACCCAATCTCCGTAACACCATATCGAATGGCACCAGCAGAATTGAAAGAGTTGAAAGTGTAATTGCAAGAATTGCTTGACAAGGGCTTTATCCACCCTAGTGTGTCACCTTGGGGAGCGCCAGTGTTGTTTGTTAAGAAGAAGGATGGCACTCTCCGCTTGTGTATTGATTATCGACAGTTGAATAAGGTGACAATAAAGAATAGATATCCATTGCCCCGCATTGATGACTTGTTTGATCAATTGAGGGGTGCAGCTGTGTTCTCCAAAATTGACCTGAGATCAGGTTATTATCAGCTGAAAGTACAAGAGCAGAGTATTCCTAAAACTGCCTTTAGAACCTGCTATGGCCTTTATGAGTTCCTAGTCATGCCATTCGGGTTAACTAATGCTCTGACTGCTTTTATGGATCTGATGAACACTATCTTCAGACCATACCTCGACCAGTTTGTTGTGGTATTCATAGATGATATATTGTTCTATTCGAGGAATACAGAAGAGCATGATAGATATCTGCGGATTGTACTACAGACTTTGAGAGAAAAACAGCTATATGCCAAATTATCGAAGTGTGAATTTTGGCTGAAGGAGATATCCTTTTTGGGGCATGTAGTATCAGAAGAGGGCATTAAGGTAGATCTAAGTAAGATTGAAGCTGTCCTTAATTGGAGGCCACCCAGAAATGTCAAAGAGATTCGCAGTTTTTTGGGTTTAGCTGGATACTACCGTCGATTTGTGAAGGAATTCTCCATGTTGGCATCTTCATTGACCAAGCTGCTTAGAAAAGATGGGAAATTTCAGTGGACGGATAAATGCCAACAGAGTTTTGATGAATTCAAGAAATATTTGACTGAACACCGGGTAAAGAATACACCGTTTACAGTGATGCTTCTCACAATGGGTTAGGCTGTGTATTGATGCAAGATCGCAATGTCATTGCTTATGCATCACGCCAGCTAAAATCGCATGAGAGGAATTATCCAACATATGACTTGGAGCTTACAGCCATTGTGTTTGCTTTTAAGATCTGGAGACATTATTTGTATGAAGAGAAGTGTTACATCTACACAGATCATAAGAGTTTGAAGTATTTGGGCACTCGGAAGGAGTTGAATTTGAAAAAGAGGAGATGGTTAGAGTTGATAAAAGACTATGATTGTCTGATAGACTATCAACTAGGGAAAGCTAATGTTATGGCTGATGCCTTAAGTCACAAGACTATGGCAAGTTTACGGGTTGCTCCTTTATCTTTGGTACATGAGTTAAGATCATTGCATGCCAGCTTAGAGATTAATGATGATGGGCAGACAGCAGTTGCATGGCATGTACAGCCAGTGTTGATTGATCAGATTAGAATGGCTGCTCAGAATGATCAGAGGTATCAGAAGCTATTGGAAGAAGTTAGGCAGGGCAATAAACCTAAGTTCTCAGTTAGAGATGATGGCCTACTGCTACACTAGGGCAGAATGTATGTTCCTAATGATGTTGAATTGAGAAAGATCATTTTGAAGGAGGCACATGAGTCTCCTTTTGCCATGTACCCTGGTGGCACAAAAATGTATAGAGGGCTAAAGGAGCATTACTGGTGGATGGGTATGAAAAGAGATGTGGCAGAGTTTGTTTCCAAATGCCTAACTTGTCAGCAAGTGAAGGCAGAGCATCAAGTACCCGCCAGGTTGTTACATCCACTACCAATACCAGAATGGAAATGGGAGAGAATAACAATGGATTTTGTGATGGGACTTCCAAGGACACAGAAGAGTCATGATGCTGTATGGGTCATTATTGACAGGCTAACCAAGTCTGCTCATTTTCTGCCAGTTCGGATGGACTACAGTTTAGAAAGATTGGCTAAGCTGTACATTGATGAGATTGTGAGACTGCATGGAGTGCCAGTATCCATCGTATCAGACAGAGATCCTAGGTTCACTTCTAGATTCTGGGGTAGTCTTCAGAGAGCCCAAGAAACTAGATTAAACTTCAGTATTGCATTCCACCCACAGACAGATGGCCAGTCTGAGAGGGTAATTCAGATCTTGGAGGACATGCTACAGGCTTGTGTGGTTGAATTTGAGGGCAGTTGGGATACATACTTGCCTTTGATTGAGTTTGCTTACAACAACAGCTACCAATCAAGCATTGGAATGCCTCCATATGAAGCTTTGTATGGCAGAAAGTGCAGAACCCCATTGTGTTGGGATGACGTGGGTGAAAGAAAAATGATTGGACCTGAAATTGTTCAACAAACTGAAGAGAAAATCAGGGTGATTCGAGATCGACTTAAGACTGCATCAGACCCTCAGAAGTCCTACATTGATCTGAAGAGAAGGGATATTGAGTATGCAGAGGGTGAGAAAGTTTTCCTCAAGTTTTCTCCTTGGAAGAGAATTATGAGATTTGGCAGAAAGGGGAAACTGAGTCCTTGTTTCATTGGGCCATATGAGGTTCTGGAAAGAGTGGGTCCTTTGGCTTATCGGTTGACACTACCTCCAGAGTTGGAGAAGATACATAATGTCTTCCATATGTCTATGTTGAGGAGGTATCGATCAGACCCATCTCATGTACTATCAGTAGAGGAAATTGAAGTGAATCCAGACCTCACATATGAAGAAGAACCCATAGAGATTCTAGCTTATGAGGTGAAGCAGCTACGGAACAAGCAAATACCATTGGTAAAAGTGCTGTGGAACCATCATTCAGGCCAAGAGGCTACTTGGGAACGAGAGGAGGACATGAGGAGACAGCACCCACAGCTGTTCAGAGATTAATACCTGGTAAAATTTCGAGACGAAATTTATTTAAGGGGGGGGTGGGGTGGAGAATTGTAAAACCCCTATTTGTATAGTCTGGTATATTTCACTGTTCCGGTGACCGGAGTCGGTCCGGACAATTAAGGGGATTAGAACCATACTTAAGACAACTAGATCAACCATAAACACAAATAATTAGTAATGTCCAATTAGTTAAGTATAAATAAGAAAAACAGAACATAAGAAGTTAAACGAGCCGAGAGTCACAGCAATGGGTGACCTTCTCGGGAACGACTGCCAAGTCATTTAAAACTCAAATTTTGAACCGTAAAATGTGACGCCGCGATCCTTAGGACCCTTATGAACACAGTGGAAAAGAGAAAATCATGAAAAAGAACTGTTAAGCCAGTTAAATAATTAGGTCAGGGAGCCAAAAGAAATATTAAATTATTTACAAACCGGGATGAACCGGAGAGGGGCAATTTGGTCAATTGACCCCGAGAGCTGACTCCTGACCTAACTGTCAAATAAAATCGGAGAAAAGAAAATTTTGGAATCGAGAATTAAATTAAAGAACTAATAGAAAAAAAAAAGAAGAGAATGGAAAAGTTAAAAGGTGATGACATCATGCATGACCTCATGCATGATGCCATAAAGAATATAATTAATTAATTAATTTATTTAGATTTTTGGTCTTCCTAAAGAGATAAAAGACAAAAGAAAAGAAAAGAAAAAAAAAAGTAAAAAGCCTCATCTTCCTCACCATTTACGTTTCTCTCTCCCTCACCATTGTAAACCTCCATTAAAGCTTGCTTCAAGCTTTGAAACCACCATTAAACCCCAAATCCTCCCATACTTGCTTCACAAAAACTTGATTTAATCACTTGAGAAGAAGATTGGTCATCAAAGAATTGAAGAAAATTGAGAGGAAGTGAAAGTTCAAAGACACCTAACAAGGTAAGTAATGCAAACTTTAAGTTTTTAGTTTAATTAGTGTATGTATAGCATCAAGAGCATTGAAATAAACTTAAAAAAAAAAAATTTGTGAGGGACTAAATTGAAATTCGTCCAGCAGGGAGGGGAGAATGATTTGCATGAGTTTGATTGAGTTAAACAAGTTAAGATGTTTGAATGAGTTTGAATATTCTGTGTCGCTACTGTAAGGGGATGCGTATGATTGGTGGAAGACCATCCCCCACAGCTTGGCTGAACCACCAGTGCTGACCTAGGATGACTTCATCAGAGAGTTTAGACAGAAATACATCCCAAATGCATATGTTGATCAGAAGTTACAAGAGTTTCTGAGTTTAAAACAAGGGAACCGATTAGTGGTGGAGTATGAGAGGGAGTTTTCCCGCTTAAGTCATTATGCTGGGAGTCTCCTTACTACCAGCAAGGCAAGGTGCAAGAGATTTGAAACGGGTTTGAAGCCCAGCATAAGGATGCAAGTTGTGGGATTTCGACACAGTAACTTCTCAGAGCTTATATCTCAAGCACTTGAACTGGAGAGAATTGAATCAGAAGCAACCCCAGTGAAAGAAAAATCAGAAAAAGCTGAGAAATCATAAGAAGACAAGGGGGGAAAAATCAGTTGAACAGAGTTCTGGTGCTACCTCTGGAAAGAAAAAGAAGTTTAGTGGACCCAGTAGGGGTCGAGGTGGAAGATTTGGTAGAGGTAGATTTTCTAGACAGAGACCCCCTAAGTCTGGTCAGTAATCGAGCAAGGGTTCACATTCTGCCCGCCCCTATGAGACTTCTGGCAAGATTCATGGGGGGGAATGCTATTGGGCCACTGGAGCCTACTTTAACTGTGGAGGCAAGGGTCATTTAGCAAGAGACTGCACTAGTGCTCCATCTTCTAGATATGGTCCAGCTCCTATTACTGCTGAGAGATCTATTCAGAGTCCTGCTCCCAGAGGTTCACAGTCAGTTGGCAGAGGAAGAGGCAGAGGTAGAGGCACCGCCGAGCGATCGAGAACGCGATTGGTCAATCAGCACAAGGAAGTGCTTCAGCCAGAGTTTACACGATGAGACAGCGAGAAGAGGCTGAGACTTCCGATGTGGTAGCTGGTACATTCTCTATCTCTGATCAAGAAGTATTTGTGTTGTTTGATCCGGGTTCAACCCATTCATATGTTAGTGCTAGCATAGTCAGTTCACTTGCTGTTCCATGTGTGCAAATGGGTTTTGAAGTGCTAGTAACTAGTCCGTTAGGACAAGAAGTCCGGGTCAACAGAATTTATAGAGATTGTCCTTTGGTGATCCAAGGACATGTTTTCCTGTCAGATTTGATTGAAATGCCCTTCAGAGAGTATGATATCATCTTGGGCATGGATTGGTTAGCCAGGCATCACGCCATGATTGACTGTAGACTGAAGACAGTCACTTTTGGTCTCCCTTTGTACGGTGATGTGGTAATACATGGGGAGAGGCATTTACTGCCATCAAACATCATTTCGGCTGCACTAGCCAGAAGGATGATCAGAAAGGGGTGTGAAGCATACTTGGCACATGTGATAGACACCCAAGTAGGGAGTCCAACACTAAGAGACATCCCTACTATATGTGATTTTCTGGATGTATTTCCTGATGAATTACCAGGATTACCTCCAGAAAGAGAGGTGCAGTTTGAAATTGATGTTATGCCTGGTGTGGACCCAATCTCCATAACACCATATAGAATGGCACCAGTAGAATTGAAAGAGTTGAAAGTGCAATTGCAAGAATTGCTTGACAAGGGCTTTATCTGCCCTAGTGTGTCACCTTGGGGAGCGCCAGTGTTGTTTGTTAAGAAGAAGGATGGCACTCTCCGCTTGTGTATTGATTATCAGCAGTTGAATAAGGTGACAATAAAGAATAGATATCCATTGCCCCGTATTGATGACTTGTTTGATCAGTTGAAGGGTGCAGCTGTGTTCTCCAAAATTGACCTGAGATCAGGTTATTATCAGCTGAAAGTACAAGAGCAGAGTATTCCTAAAACTGCCTTTAGAACCTACTATGGCCATTATGAGTTCCTAGTCATGCCATTCGGGTTAACTAATGCTCCGACTACTTTTATGGATCTGATGAACACTATCTTCAGACCATACCTCGACCAATTTGTTGTGGTATTCATAGAAGATATATTGGTCTATTCGAGGAATGTAGAAGAGCATGATATACATCTGCGGATTGTACTGCAGACTTTGAGAGAGAAACAGCTATATGTCAAATTATCGAAGTGTGAATTTTGGCTGAAGGAGATATCCTTTTTGGGGCATGTAGTATTAGAAGAGGGCATTAAGGTAGATCCAAGTAAGATTGAAGCTGTCCTTAATTGGAGGCCACCCAGAAATGTCATAGAGATTCGCAGTTTTCTGGGTTTAGCTGGATACTATCATCGATTTGTGAAGGGATTCTCCATGTTGGCATCTCCATTGACCAAGCTGCTTAGAAAAGATGTGAAATTTCAGTGGACGGATAAATGCCAACAGAGTTTTGATGAATTGAAGAAATGTTTGATTGAAGCTCCAGTCCTGACTTTACCTACACTGGGTAAAGAATACACCGTTTACAGTGATGCTTCTCACAATGGGTTAGGCTGTGTATTGATGCAAGATCGAAATGTCATTGCTTATGCATCACGCCAGCTAAAACCGCATGAGAGGAATTATCCAACACATGACTTGGAGATTGCAGCCATTGTGTTTGCTCTTAAGATCTGGAGACATTATTTGTATGGAGAGAAGTGTTACATCTACACAGATCATAAGAGTTTGAAGTATTTGGGCACTCAGAAGGAGTTGAATTTGAGACAGAGAAGATGGTTAGAGTTAATAAAAGACTATGATTGTCTGATAGACTATCAGCCAGGGAAAGCTAATGTTGTGGCTGATGCCTTAAGTCGCAAGACTATGGCAAGTCTATGGGTTACTCCTTTGTCTTTGGTACATGAGTTAAGATCATTGCATGCCAGCTTAGAGAGTAATGATGATGGGCAGACAGTAGTTGCATGGCATGTACAGCCAGTGTTGATTGATCAGATTAGAATGGCTGCTCAGAATGATCAGAGGTATCAGAAGCTATTGGAAGAAGTTAGGCAGGGCAATAAACCTGAGTTCTCAGTTAGAGATGATGGCTACTGCTACACCAGGGCAGAATGTGTATTCTTAATGATGTTGAATTGAGGAAGATCATTTTGAAGGAAGCACATGAGTATCCTTTTAAGATGCACCCTGGTGGCACAAAAATGTATAGAGGGCTAAAGGAGCATTACTGGTGGATGGGTATGAAAAGAGATGTGGCAGAGTTTGTTTCCAAATGCCTAACTTGTCAGCAAGTGAAGGCAGAGCATCAAGTACCCACCGGGTTGTTACATCCACTACCAATACCAGAATGGAAATGGGAGAGAATAACAATGGATTTTGTAATGGGACTTCCAAGGACATAGAAGAGTCATGATGCAGTATGGGTCATTGTTGACAGACTAACTAAGTCTGCTCATTGTCTGCCAGTTCGGATGGACTACAGTTTAGAAAGATTGGCCAAGTTGTACATTGATGAGATTGTGAGACTGCATGGAGTGCCAGCATCCATCGTATCAGACAGAGATCTTAGGTTCACTTCTAGATTCTTGGGTAGTCTTCAGAGAGCCCTAGGAACTAGATTGAACTTCAGTAGTGCATTCCACCCACAGACAGATGGCCAGTCTGAGAGGGTAATTCAGATCTTGGAGGACATGCTACGGGCTTGTGTGGTTAAATTTGAGGGCAGTTGGGATACATACTTGCCTTTGATTGAGTTTGCTTACAACAACAGCTACCAATCAAGCATTGGAATGCCTCTATATGAAGCTTTGTATGGCAGAAAATATAGAATCCTGTTGTGTTGGGATGACGTGGGTGAAAGAAAGATGATTGGACCCGAAATTGTTCAACAAACTGAAGAGAAAATCAGGGTGATTTAAGATCGACTTAACACTGCATCAGACCGTCAGAAGTCCTACATTGATCTGAAGAGAAGGGATATTGAGTATGCAGTGGGTGAGAAAGTTTTCCTCAAGTTTGCTCCTTGGAAGAGAATTATGAGATTTGGCAGAAAGGGGAAACTGAGTCCTTGTTTCATTGGGCCATATGAGGTTCTGGAAAGAGTGGGTCCTTTGGCTTATCGGTTGGCACTACCTCCAGAGTTGGAGAAGATACATAATGTCTTCCATGTGTCTATGTTGAGGAGGTATCGATCAGACCCATCTCATGTACTACCAGTAGAGGAAATTGAAGTGAATCTAGACCTCACAAATGAAGAAGAACCCATAGAGATTCTAGCTTATGAGGTGAAGCAGCTACGGAACAAGCAAATACCATTGGTAAAAGTGCTGTGGAACCATCATTTAGGCCAAAAGGCTACTTATGAACGAGAGGAGGACATGAGGAGACAGCACCCACAGCTGTTCAGAGATTAATACCAGGTAAAATTTCGAGACGAAATTTATTTAAGGGGAGGAGAATTGTAACACCCCTATTTGTATAGTCTGGTATATTTCACTGTTCCGGTGATCGGAGTCGGTCCGGACAATTAAGGGGATTAGAACCATACTTAAGACAACTAGATCAACCATAAACACAAATAATTAGTAATGTCCAATTAGTTAAGTATAAATAAGAAAAACAGAACATAAGAAGTTAAACGAGCAGAGAGTCACAGCGATGGGTGACCTTATCGGGAACGACTGCCAAGTCATTTAAAACTCAAATTTCGAACCGTAAAATGTGACGCCGCGGTCCTTAGGACCCTTATGAACACAGTAGAAAAGAGAAAATCATGAAAAAGAACTGTTAAGCCAGTCAAATAATTAGGTCAGGGAGCTGAAAGAAATATTAAATTATTTGCAAACCGGGATGAACCGACGAGGGGCAATTTGGTCAATTGACCCCGAGAGTTGACTCCTGACCTAACTGTCAAATAAAATCGGAGAAAAGAAAATTCGGAATCGAGAATTAAATTAAAGAACTAATAGAAAAAAAAAAGAAGAGAATGGAAAAGTTAAAAGGTGATGACATCATGCATGACCTCATGCATGATGCCATAAAGAATATAATTAATTAATTAATTTATTTAGATTTTTGGTCTTCCTAAAGAGATAAAAGACAAAAGAAAAGAAAAGAAAAAAAAAAGTAAAAAGCCTCATCTTCCTTGTGACACCCCTTACCCGACTACAGTGTAGCCGAGCAAGTTATGCCACTCAGTGTGCCGAGCACTCTATTTTATCTTAATTCATTTTTATTCTTCCTTTTGAATATAACTTGTGAAATATAATTTATTTAAGCCATTTATCGAAATTATAATTTATTTAAGGTTCCGAAAATTTTAAAGAAAATCCGGCGAAGTACCGGCTAAAAATGGAGAAAACAGTTCTTCGGAACCTGTGAAAAACACTTCCAATATTCATATATTCGTATTCAATTACTCTCAAACTCCAATAATCATCATCTCAACATTTGTCAACCATTCATTTCTCAATTTCAATTTTCAATCATTCATCTCATTTGATAGTCATGTAACAATCACAGATCAATATTCACTTTTCCATTTACAAACACAAATTTGCATTATTTACATGAAAATCAAAATGTAACACCCCAAAGTTCGGTAGTGCGTTCTACTGCTCCGGTGACCAGTGTTGTCCGGACAGCTAGGATGCCTAGAACTACACTTTGACATGAGGGAGGAGACATAAAATAATGAAATACAAGAAAAGAAAATACAAGAAAAACAAATGAAAAATAATAGCAAAGAAATGTGATCAAGTTAAGCGTAGGAAACCTAGCGATGGGTGGCCCTTAGGAAGTCACGGCGTGGACCGTTGACTAGCACTGGATCATGGAACCACGGAAAACATTTTTAGGACTTAAATAGACCCTTGTTGAAGAATAAATATCATTAGAAAGATCAAAGAAAAATTAAATAATTAGTACAAAGAAAAGTGAGAAATCGAAAAAGCAGACAAAACCGGTATCTGAAAAATCGAGAACGTAACGAGCAGGGTATTATGGTCATTTGACACCCCGAAGTGTCTTTTGACCTAAATTTCCATTAAAAATAAATAATATTACACTTAGAAAATAAAATGAAAAATTAATTTGGTGGTACCTAAAGTAAATAGCTAAAATCAGGGGTTTAATGTGGGATTAAATGAAAGTTTAGCTTAAAATATGATTAAAATTGTGAGTGGACCACTAATGCATAAAATAAACATATAATAGGGCAGCTGTAACTCCACTAAATCAGCTGAACTTCATCTTCCTCAAAGTTATCTCAACATTGCCGTGAATGAAGGTGAGAGGAAACACCATGGCCATTTTTCATGCAAGCTCTCTTAACTCTCCATTTTCAACTCCAATCTCTTAGGTTCCTTCATGAAACTTTGTCTACTCATCACAAGGAAGAGTTTGATACTAAATTTGAGAAGTTTAAGCAAGGTTTAACAAGCTCCAAGCATAAGGTAAGTTCATAATTTTGAAGATAGCTTTGTTAAGTTTTGTGTGCACGTTATGGGTGTTGGTTTTGTGAAGGAAAATTTTGAGTTTGAAGAGTTATTGTTGTTTTCATTTTGGACAGCCATGGAGTCACGTTTTTGATGAGATATTTATGCATATAATTGATGAGAAATAATGTTGATCATGGTGATTTAATATCCTAGAGGATTATTTCACATATATATGGTGATTTATGCACTTGGATGGGAATTGGTGAATTGTAGGGCACTTTGATGTTGAAGAACAATTTTCGGCAGCTTGGGAACCCTTGAATAATTGTATGTATTGATGGAAGTGTTGGCAGAATGTTGACATAGAAGAATTGATGAATGTATATGTAAATTAGTAGTGGAGATTATATGTAATGATTAGGTGTATTTATGTACATATATTGCTAAATTTGGACTTGGTGGTTTAGGGTTGTAATTGATGTATTGAGAATGTTTGTATTCTGTCCAAATTGACCATAGTAAGAAGTGATAAATGAATATAGAATGGTATAACATCAGAATTGGGTATGGGGATTTAAGGTAGAGCAAGTTAAATGTGTGTTTGAATTGGGGTTTGAAAGACACATAGAGGACAGTGTGCAAATAGACCTATAACTTTAAATGTGTAACCTCAATTGGTATGAGACCAATTGGAGGTGAAACTAGGCACAAAATGTGCCAACTTTCATTGAGAGAACATACCAAAATTCTGCTTGCAAGGTGATGGGAAAAATGACCAATTCGGATTAGGTACACTTGAGACCTAAAAACTGACCATTTGGGCAGCAGTGAGTATTTAGGCCATAACTCACTCAAAACAGGTCCAATTGTCCTGAAATTTTAACCATGAATAGTTAAGACCCATACCTACAAGTCTTATGAAGACACCAAAGCCCAGAAATGACCATAAGCAAGTCAAAAAGCTTGCACAAGTTCGGGTCCAAAAACTGGCCGAACCAGAGTTGACCAAATTGACCAAAAATTGACCTAAATTGATACCATTTGAGCTGCATTAGTGTAATGAACTTATCTTGGTCTTCTTTACTCGGATTGACATAAAATTTTTGCACGCGTGTAATAAGACATAGATCTACAAGTTTTTAGTTTTGACCAAGCCGAAAACCGAGGAACTAGGCCGTCCGGCTAGGTCAAACCAGTATCCGGAATCGACAAGTTGCATTAAAATGCACTAAACAAGGAAACAAGTTTGGCAAAATGTACCAAACCTAAAACCCTATCGAATGTGACATATTAACGACACTAAAACCTAATTTACCTAAAACGCAATGAGGGTCGGTATATTAGGTGATTAAGTGAATAATTGAGTTCAGTGCATTATTTACCAAACACCATCGATAGAGACAATTTAATTTGGTACTGAAACACTTCGAATTGTGTTTCTCAGTTAACAAGGACTCAGCAAAAGGGATAGAAATACTGAGTCAGGACCAGGAGACAAATATCAGAGGTTTGTGAACAACAACTATTTCTTTTGAATTATTTTTAATTGAAATAAATATTGACTATTTGTATATTATTGTTTTAAATTGTGGAAATGTGTTTGATGGACAGTTATTGATTGAAAAACATTGTGAATGGTTTGAAACTGTGAAAAATTGTTTGAATGATATTGATGGATACTTATTGATTGAAAAGCACTGTAAATGGTTTCTGTGGAAATTGAAGTGAATTATGAATTGTATTGCCAATTTGTGAATGAAATTATAATTTTGGAAATTTATTGGATTCTTACGGATCATTTGAATAAAATGTTTGGAATTGTTTTGACTCACAATTGGCATGACACTGATACTATGTTCCTCCTCCATTAATGGGGTGAGTGTGATTATTCCTCCCTCTTTAACTTATCGATGCAGGGTGAGTATGATTATGTTCCTCCTCTTGACTTCCATCGAGGTGAGTGTGGATGAGTACTCATTAGATAGCTAGCTTCCTCCCTCATTGATTTCGATTATTGGGGTGAGTATGTCTTGTCGTGGTGTACAACACGGCATATATGGAAAAATGTGTGTCATGACCTAAATTGTGTTATTGATTGGCAACATTGTATTCTTCAATTATTTGATCGAATTGTGTTATTGATTTGCAAAACGATATTATTCAATTATTTGATCGAATTGTGTTATTGATTTGCAAAACGATATTATTCAATTATTTGATCGAATTGTTTTATTGATTTGCAAAACGATATTATTCAGTTATTTGATCAATTGTGTTATTGATTTGCAAAAAGGTATTATTCAGTTATTTGATCAAATTGTGCATGAATTGGCAATACGGTATTCAAACTATTTGACTAAATTGTGTTATTATGAATTTTGATTATTTGTGAATTGGAGTTTAAATTCCTTATGACATTCATTGTCTTGAATTTAACTATGGTTTTAAGTATCCACTATTGATATGATTTATGAATTGTGATTTAAAATTTGTATTTGGTTAATGTTGTGCACCATCGAGACATTGTCTCAAATGATAGCTTTATTCTTTGTCGCAGTAGACAGACAGATAGAGCGGCGAACTAAATTCGCTAGTACACAATGAGATTTTTGGGTATAGTGAGTATACCGCATTTTGTATTTTGTAATGTAATGTATATTCACTGTATGTATATTTTGTTTTTGGTTTTGAGCAGTTGCAAATTCAAATTGTACCTTGAAGTTGTAAATTAATTATGAGCTATTTGACTTGTAAAAACTGTATTATATTTCCTTATCTCAGACTTTGTAAAATTTCTACGGATTTGACTTGAGAAATGTGTTGTGTTGATACAAATGTTGGAGTTGATATTTGAAAATATATTGAAGTGCTTTTTACAGGTTTTACAAGAAGCTGCTTTGTCCAAAATACAAATGGCACCTTGCCAAAATTTTCAGATACTCCAAATAAATCAAATGAGTTAGTTGTTTCACTTGATTCACCAAAGTCTTTCACACTGTAAATAGTGCTCACCACTTTGTAAAAGAAGTAAGAAAAGTTTTTAAAATCCCTTGTAGTGTATTTAATAGATTATCGATGAAGCGGAGTTGGTAATTCATTAGGTATACTACGGGATCATGTTATGCCTTCGTAAAGGTGGGGTGTGACATGTTTTAGTGGTATCGAGCAAAGTTTTTAAATTCTTTTCACATGTTATTTGAATATTCTTTCTTCACAAAGACAACCGCTCAATATCATTGTTTGATACATACAGTACATTACATTATAAAAATGCACTAACGGGAGAAATCTCCTTGTATCATTATACAGAGGTTTAAAATCCTCAAATTGATTATGGAAGAGGTGATCGTTGATCGATCAATCGATAGAGGCTGAGGTGCAAGGATGCCCCATGCCTACATAATGTCGATGGTTGAGAGCACCACCTGCGATCTGCGATTCTACGCTCGATTCGCTCGTGAGCCAGACGCAATGTTCCAACAAATGGATGTTAATGTGCCTAATAAAGCACCAATACAGACTCCACAGTTACAACCACAGACTTCTGCTAGACAATATGACAAATTGAAGAAGTATGGGGATACAGAGTTTGAGGGCGATAGATCCTCTAGAAGCTGAACAATGGTTAGAGAGGATGGATAGGGTATTCAAGAAACTGCATTGCACAGAGGAGCTCAGAGTTGAGTACTCAGTATCTTTGCTACAGGGGGATGCTTATGAGTGGTGGAAAACCATTCACCACATGCAGTAGAACCTACGATTGCTAACATGGAATGACTTCCTCAGGTAATTCAGGCAAAAATATGTCCATGATGCTTATGTAGAACAGAAGCTGAAAGAATTCCTAAGTCTGAAACAGGGGGTCAGATCTGTGGCTGAGTATGAAAGGGAATTTTCCCGCCTAAGCCATTATGCAGTAAGTCTACTTTCTACCAGTAGGGAGAGATGTAAGAGGTTTGAAACCGGCTTGAAGCCTAGTATCAGATTACAAGTGGTCGGATTCAAACATAACAACTTCTCTGAACTTATTTCTTAAGCACTAGAATTAGAAAGAATTGAATCAAGTGGCCCCGAGAAAAGAAATCGGAGAAGGCAGAAAAGAGAGGAAAGTCGGTGAAACAGAGTTCTAGTGGTCCTCTTGGAAAGAGGAAAAACTTTGGGGATCTGACGGAGATAGTAAGAAGTCCGGTAGAAATAGATTTTTTGGACAGAAACCACCTCGATCCGATCAGCAAACTCAACACAAACCCAGAAATGCGCTGTCAGATCGACTTTGTGAAACTTGTGGTAAACCATATAGTGGGCTATGTTATAAAGCCGTAGGAGCATGCTTTAACTGTGGAGAGACTGGTCATTTTGCTAGGGATTGTGTAAATCCAGGTCGTTCTAGATCATTTACTACACCAAAGGGATCAACCCAAGTTTCTACCCCAAATAGTTCACCATCAGTTAGTAGAGGCAAAGGTAGAGGTAGGGGTAGTACACCTAGAAATCAGACTACTGTGAATCAGCCAAAACAGGGTGATGCTTCAACTAGAGTATACGCTATCTGACGAGAAAGAGTGAGACTTTTGACATCATTGCTGGTACTTTCTCAATTAGCAACTAAGATATATATATGCATTGTTTGACCTGGAATTTGCATATTTTTACGTTAGTGTTAGAACTATATGTTCTGTTGTTATTCCTTTACAGGGAAATAAATTTTGACGCATTAGTGATTAGCCCTTAAGATAAGGATTGTGATAATAAGTGAAATTAGTTTTGAAAGAGTTTATCGGCGAAAAGTATTTTCTAACACACCATAAATTATAAAGCTAATTGGCGAGCCTACTTAATGTAAGGCAAGAGGACGTAAAAGTAAGATGCAGTAATGGAATTGCTCTATATGAGGGTAAGGAGGTTACTGTTAGAAATTGCTAATTGATATTGTAATCAGAATAAGATTCGAATATCAGTGAATTCGAAAAGAATAAAAGATAACAAAGTTTGATCTATTGGGATGTATCGTAGTAACTATGCAATGTTCTTGATGTTTATCTTTGTAAGCTGCATTCTGATCGACTTGAGATTATTGTGTAGAGCTACGTACTACCCGATAGTACACCTAGATAAGAATAGTTGCCAATGGCATCTGTTTTGGTATAGTTATGCCATGACAGAATTTAATTGTTAAAAATAAGTTTGAAAATCCTACTTAGGGATCTAAAACTCAAAAGTTAAAATATCGAAAGGTTATAGTTCGATACAAAGGAAGTAAGTTATAGAATATTGTGAGATAAAAAGAGTTATGAAAGTAAAGAATTGAACAGTTGATTCATGTGTAACAAAGAAATATTACAAATGTGAGGAAGACTATGGACTAGAATGGTCAGAGGACCAATGACTGATGAATGATTCTAACATGACCTCAAGGGTCATTCAAAAGGAACGTGAACCAAATATTAGACAACACAATAGTAAGAGGAGATTAGTATTATACAAACAAATTAAACGTGGTATTAGATTGTTAAAAGTCTTGTACAAATTTGAGGAAAAGAAGATTATACGATCATATAGACAGGAGAAAATAAACGTATGACTATTGTAAGATAGCTATTGGGTAAAATTTCGTGGGACGAAATTTATTTAAGGGGGAGAATTGTAACACCCCAAAGTTCGGTAGTGCGTTCTCTTGCTCGGTGACCGGTGTTGTCCTGGACACTAGGATGCCTAGAACTACACTTTGACATGAGGAGGAGACATAAAAAAATGAAATACAAGATAATAAAAAACAAGAAAAACAAATGAAAAATAATAGCAAATAAATGTGATCAAGTTAAGCGTAGGAAACCTAGCGATGGGTGGCCTTAGGAAGTCACGGCGTGGACCGTTGACTAGCTACAATTTGCGGGAACCACGGAAAACATTTTAGGACTTAAATAGACCCTTGTTGAAGAATAAATATCATTAGAAAGATCAAAGAAAAATTAAATAATTAGTACAAAGAAAAGTGAGAAATCGAAAAGCAGACAAAACCGGTAATAGAAAAATCGAACGTAACCCGAGCAGGTATTATGGTCATTTGACATCCGAAGTGTCTTTTGACCTAAATTTCCATTAAAAATAAATAATATTACACTTAGAAAATAAAATGAAAAATTAATTTGGTGGTACCTAAAGTAAATAGCTAAAATCAAGGGTTTAATGTGGGATTAAATGAAAGTTTAGCTTAAAATATGATTAAAATTGTGAGTGGACCACTAATGCATAAAATAAACATATAATAGGGCAGCTGTAACTCCACTAAATCAGCTGAACTTCATCTTCCTCAAAGTTATCTCAACATTGCCGTGAATGAAGGTGAGAGGAAACACCATGGCCATTTTTCATGCAAGCTCTCTTAACTCTCCATTTTCAACTCCAATCTCTTAGGTTCCTTCATGAAACTTTGTCTACTCATCACAAGGAAGAGTTTGATACTAAATTTGAGAAGTTTAAGCAAGGTTTAACAAGCTCCAAGCATAAGGTAAGTTCATAATTTTGAAGATAGCTTTGTTAAGTTTTGTGTGCATGTTATGGGTGTTGGTTTTGTGAAGGAAAATTTTGAGTTTGAAGAGTTATTGTTGTTTTCATTTTGGACAGCCATGGAGTCACGTTTTTGATGAGATATTTATGCATATAATTGATGAGAAATAATGTTGATCATGGTGATTTAATATCCTAGAGGATTATTTCACATATATATGGTGATTTATGCACTTGGATGGGAATTGGTAAATTGTAGGGCACTTTGATGTTGAAGAACAATTTTCGCAGCTTGGGAACCCTTGAATAATTGTATGTATTGATGGAAGTGTTGGCAGAATGTTGACATAGAAGAATTGATGAATGTATATGTAAATTAGTAGTGGAGATTATATGTAATGATTAGGTGTATTTATGTACATATATTGCTAAATTTGGACTTGGTGGTTTAGGGTTGTAATTGATGTATTGAGAATGTTTGTATTCTGTCCAAATTGACCATAGTAAGAAGTGATAAATGAATATAGAATGGTATAACATCAGAATTGGGTATGGGGATTTAAGGTAGAGCAAGTTAAATGTGTGTTTGAATTGGGGTTTGAAAGACACATAGAGGACAGTGTGCAAATAGACCTATAACTTTAAATGTGTAACCTCAATTGGTATGAGACCAATTGGAGGTGAAACTAGGCACAAAATGTGCCAACTTTCATTGAGAGAACATACCAAAATTCTGCTTGCAAGGTGATGGGAAAAATGACCAATTCGGATTAGGTACACTTGAGACCTAAAAACTGACCATTTGGGCAGCAGTGAGTATTTAGGCCATAACTCACTCAAAACAGGTCCAATTGTCCTGAAATTTTAACCATGAATAGTTAAGACCCATACCTACAAGTCTTATGAAGACACCAAAGCCCAGAAATGACCATAAGCAAGTCAAAAAGCTTGCACAAGTTCGGGTCCAAAAACTGGCCGAACCAGAGTTGACCAAATTGACCAAAAATTGACCTAAATTGATACCATTTGACCAGCAATAGTGTAATGAACATAACTTGGTCTACTTAACTCGGATTGACCTAAAATTTTGCCCCGCGTGCAATAAGACATAGATCTACAAGTTTTTAGTTTTGACCGAAGCCCGAAAACCGAGGGAACTAGGCCGTCCGGCTAGGTCAAACCAGTATCCCGGAATCCAGCAAGTTGCATTAAAATGCACTAAACAAGGAAACAAGTTTGGCAAAATGTACCAAACCTAAAACCCTATCGAATGTGACATATTAGCGACACTAAAACCTAATTTACCTAAAACGCAACGAGGGTCGGTATATTAGGTGATTAAGTGAATAATTGAGTTCAGTGCATTATTTACCAAACACCATCGATAGAGACAATTTAATTTGGTACTGAAACACTTCGAATTGTGTTTCTCAGTTAACAAGGACTCAGCAAAAGGGATAGAAATACTGAGTCAGGACCAGGAGACAAATATCAGAGGTTTGTGAACAACAACTATTTCTTTTGAATTATTTTTAATTGAAATAAATATTGACTATTTGTATATTATTGTTTTAAATTGTGGAAATGTGTTTGATGGACAGTTATTGATTGAAAAACATTGTGAATGGTTTGAAACTGTGAAAAATTGTTTGAATGATATTGATGGATACTTATTGATTGAAAAGCACTGTAAATGGTTTCTGTGGAAATTGAAGTGAATTATGAATTGTATTGCCAATTTGTGAATGAAATTATAATTTTGGAAATTTATTGGATTCTTACGGATCATTTGAATAAAATGTTTGGAATTGTTTTGACTCACAATTGGCATGACACTGATACTATGTTCCTCCTCCATTAATGGGGTGAGTGTGATTATTCCTCCCTCTTTGACTTATCAGTCTGGGGTGAGTATGATTATGTTCCTCCCTCTTGACTTCCCAGTCTGAGGTGAGTGTGGATGAGTACTCATTAGATAGCTAGCTTCCTCCCTCATTGATTTCGATTATTGGGGTGAGTATGTCTTGTCGTGGTGTACAACACGGCATATATGGAAAAATGTGTGTCATGACCTAAATTGTGTTATTGATTGGCAACATTGTATTCTTCAATTATTTGATCGAATTGTGTTATTGATTTGCAAAACGATATTATTCAATTATTTGATCGAATTGTGTTATTGATTTGCAAAACGATATTATTCAATTATTTGATCGAATTGTGTTATTGATTTGCAAAACGATATTATTCAATTATTTGATCGAATTGTTTTATTGATTTGCAAAACGATATTATTCAGTTATTTGATCAATTGTGTTATTGATTTGCAAAAAGGTATTATTCAGTTATTTGATCAAATTGTGCATGAATTGGCAATACGGTATTCAAACTATTTGACTAAATTGTGTTATTATGAATTTTGATTATTTGTGAATTGGAGTTTAAATTCCTTATGACATTCATTGTCTTGAATTTAACTATGGTTTTAAGTATCCACTATTGATATGATTTATGAATTGTGATTTAAAATTTGTATTTGGTTAATGTTGTGCACCATCGAGACATTGTCTCAAATGATAGCTTTATTCTTTGTCGCAGTGACAGATAGGCGCAGCAGACTAGGTCGCTAGTACCGCCAAATGAGATTTTTGGGTATAGTGAGTATACCGCATTTTGTATTTTGTAATGTAATGTATATTCACTGTATGTATATTTTGTTTTTGGTTTTGAGCAGTTGCAAATTCAAATTGTACCTTGAAGTTGTAAATTAATTATGAGCTATTTGACTTGTAAAAACTGTATTATATTTCCTTATCTCAGACTTTGAAAAATTTCTACGGATTTGACTTGAGAAATGTGTTGTGTTGATAAAAATGTTGGAGTTGATATTTGAAAATATATTGAAGTGCTTTTTACAGGTTTTCTGAAGAACTGTTTTGTCCAAAATACAAATGGCACCTTGCCAAAATTTTTACAGATACTCCAAATAAATCAAATGAGTTAGTTGTTTCACTTCAGTTCACCAAAGTCTTTCACACCTGTAAATAGTGCTCACCACTGTAAAAGAAGTAAGAAAAGTTTTTAAAATCCCTTGTAGTGTATTTAATAGATTATCAGTAGACGGAGTTGGTAATTCATTAGGTATACTACGGGATCATGTTATGCCTTACAGAGAGGTGGGGTGTGACACAAAATACATTACATAAGTTTCATTAAATATGAGAAAATCAAAATTTATTACAGAATGCCAAAATGACACCTAGTGTCCTACCAATGCACTGCAGAAGTTGAGGTGACACGGACACTATGCAGAACTGTGAACGGCCTTACCCAATCTGTGGTCTCACGGGCCCTCTGTCCAAATCTTGATTACCTACAGCGTTGCAAAAGCGACGCGCTAAGCATAAAGCTTAGTGGTGCCAATAATACAAGAAAATACAATATGCAAATAAAAATAATAATTTCCTTGCTATTGTGTTCATAAGAAATGAATAATTACTAACTTATTGTGTAGTCGAGGCTAATCATGTTTCATGATATTAACTTCTTCATGCATTTCGTTAATTATTTTCTTCATGATATTGAGCTTCTTTGTATTTTTGTAATCATTCCTGATACTTAATTTTTGTATTTTCTTTAATAATCAATTCAATCACAGTTATACTTTTCCATGCCCAAGTAACCTATACTGGACGACTGGACTGGATAACGGGTCGTTGGCACTGGACACCGCGGTGCCTCGGGCCGTCATACCATGGGACGCAGAACGTCAACCACGTATGCAGTCAGTATGGCTAAAAAGCCATGATATCACATAATCGGGCATAAAAGCCATGAATACGGGCATAAAGCCGTGAATACAGGCATAAAGCCTTTTGCAGTACTGCTAAAACAATACCCTATTGGCATGCCAAACTATCCAAACCAATCACATTAGGCCTACTAGGGCATTTTGCATTTTTAAGTTTCACATTTTTGAATTTCAAGTTTTGGTGTCACTATTCATTTCATTAGTCAACTAAAATGTTGACTTTTGCATAAACAATAGGTACATTGGTTTTAGTACTCCCAACATACCACATTTTGTATTCAAAACTTGTTGGTTTTAGTCACTTTCTCAAAACTTAGGTCATTTTGGCAAAATTGCCAATTTTTGGTTTGGTGTCACTATTCACCTCATTGGTCAACAAAAATATTGACTTTTGGATAGAAAATAGGTGTATTGGTTTTAACACCCCAAACATACCACATTTTGTATTTAAAACTTGTTGGAAGTGATTACCATTACCATTTCTAGGCTTAAACCAAGGGAAACAAAATTTTTGGTTTTTGAAGCTTAACTTTACTATTCCATTAAGCACTGTTACAGTGGGAATTTGAAGAAATGGTAAACATAAAAGTTGTTCCTTATTTTGTCTAGTTGAATTTCTTTTTTTGAATCACTCCATTTGGAGTTTTATAGCTCAAGTTATGGCCAAAATAAGTTTCTTTGTTCACAGTGCATTCTGCTGAAATTTTGGGTTTTAGCAGATTTTGGTCCAACTTTGGTCAGTAATTTGACCAAGTTAAGTTCATAATTTAGTCTAACTTTCTTCATATGAAATGTTCTACCATGCCTTAGGTTTCCATCAGTTCAAGAATCGCCTAAATCTGAGTTTTCTAGAGAGAGTTATAGCCATCCAAACATTACTGTTCAAATGTAAATCTGCAGAGTTGCAGGTTTGATAACTCAACTTTGTTCAATAATTTGAATGGGTTAATGGCATAATTTGGGGTAGGTTTCTTCATGAAAGTTGTTTTTCTATATCCTATCTTGTTGCTGTAAAAATTTCAGGTCAATTTGACCACTCTACAGTGAGTTATGGCCAAATGAACAGTTACTGTTCATTTGGTCATTTCTGCAGGGGCTGTTTGCAGGGTATCCGGATTGGGGCCAAGTTTTGGTCCTCTTGCTTTGGTCTTTTGGGTATGGTTTCTTCAGAAAAAATGTGCCATTATAAGCCTAGTTTCATTTCCAATTGGCAAAACATCAATTGGACCTACACAGCCAAAGTTATGGCAGTGCAAGTGGACTGAATTTTCAGTCCCTCTGCTGCTGTCCTAAGGCAGCCTACAACTTCACTTTGCAATCCTATTTTTCAGTCCATAATATGGTCAACTTACCTAAAATGGTCACTAATTGACCATTAAAATGTGCTCTAACAATTTCATAAGCCAAATCAATTTTTCACTTCTCAAAACCCTAATGTCCAATTCAATTTGCCCATAAACCTCAATTAGCACACTAGTTCAACATCCACGCATATTCATACCTTAAACATCATTTCTATCCACTCTAAATTCATTAAAACAATCAAACTCATCCTTCCTTAGGGCTGCCAAAAATTCAAGGGATGCATACACTTAACTTTTATTCATTTAATTTACAATTTCTCACTTATTTCAAGCTTCTAACATGGAATCAAAGAAGTATATATATAAGTAGGCACTAACCTCACTTTAACCTCTTGTAGGGCAGATCTCTCCAAGTTAAATCTTCATTTTCTTGTACTCTCTTGGCTGCCAAACACTTCCTCTAGGTCCAAGGATTCATTTTAGTGTTGGGGTCTTGAGGAAATATGGTGAGGAAGCATGAGAAATGAAGCTTTTGTTTGAAAATCAATGGAGGGAGAAGAGGGAGAGATTCACGTTTTGGCTGAAGAAGAAGAAGGAAACAGCAGAATTTTGAGTCCATTTGTCTCTTTTAATTGTTTAAAAAAAGACTTATTGAATGGTGATTGGTGGAGGGTATGTAAATGACATCATGTGATGTCATTATCCCTAATTTCCTTCATTTTTCTTTTCTTTTCTTTTCTACCACATTTCAATTTAATTTTTAGCAATATTTCTTCATATTTTATGTCATATTAATTATTTACTTAACTAGACAAGTCGGCCAAAAATCACCTCTGAAGGCGAAATGACCAAAATGCCCTCCGTTTGGCTTAACGGGTCAAAATTGTCTGTACCGATTGAAAAATTTTTCTAAATATTTTCTTGGCATTATAATGCCATAGGAACCTCAATGACCCTTCTCTGGAGTCCCAAAAATTATTTTATAATTTTTCCCCCGGGTCTAGGGCTCCTCGTTGCGAGAACGGCAACTTACCTCTGGTTACCCATCGCTTGGGCACCGGCTCTTTTGACTTAACTGTATTTTATTTCTAAAATTTTTACTAAATTTTTCTCATTAATATTTGAGTTAATTTTGGTTTCTCACTTAAGTTTAAATATTTTTCCGAACGTTCTAGCTGTCCGAACCGACACCGGTCACCGGAACAGTAGAATGTACGGAGTTGCTACCGGGAGGGTGTTACATTCCTCACCATTTACGTTTCTCTCTCCCTCACCATTGTAAACCTCCATTAAAGCTTGCTTCAAGCTTTGAAACTACCATTAAACCCCAAATCCTCCCATACTTGCTTCACAAAAACTTGATTTAATCACTTGAGAGGAAGATTGGTCATCAAAGAATTGAAGAAAATTGAGAGGAAGTGAAAGTTCAAAGACACCTAACAAGGTAAGTAATGCAAACTTCAAGTTTTTAGTTTAATTAGTGTATGTATAGCATCAAGAGCATAGAAATAAACTTAAAATAAAAAAAAAATATGTGTGAGAGACTAAACTGAAATTCGTCCAGCAGGGAGGGGAGAGTGATTTGCATGAGTTTGATTGAGTTAAACATGTTAAGATGCTTGAATGAATTGAAAGATTGTGTTTATATGCTTTGAATTAGTTAATTGCAATGGATTAGAGTGGTTAGGGTTTGAGACCTAGGGTTTTGAGGCAAAAATTTGGAGAAATTTGTAAATGGTGTCTTTGACCTAATGTGAAGTGAAAAATGGTCATTTGTGACCAAATGAGGTGTGTTAGAAGTGTTGGAATTAAAAGCCAATTCGGATTGGATAAGGTCATGTGCTGGCAGCATGACCAAAATTCCCTTTGAGGGACCAAAAATGAAATTTTACAAGTCCAATGGATATGGGACCAATTGGGGATGAAAATAGGCACTAAATAACACAATTTTCATTTGGAAGCATGCCGAAAAAGTAACCAAAACCTAGTGAACAAATTGATCAAAGTTAAAAAATTGCAGGCTGCCTCTGCACAACCTGACCAAATGAACAGTGTTTGTTCATTTCGTCATAAATTGAGCTAGGCAGGTCAGAATGACCTGAAATTTTACCAGTGGTTAGATGAGATATAGATCTAAAACTTTCATGAAGAACACAAACCCAAATTATGCCATTAACCAAATCAAATTACTGAGCAAATTTGGGTCACTGAATCTGCAGACTGCAGATTTTCCATTTGAATAGTAAATTTTCAATGGCTATAACTCTCTCTAGAAAACTCCGATATAGGTGATTCTTGAACCGATGGAAACCTAAGACATAGTAGAACATTTCATATGAAGAAAATTAGATCAAATTATGGACTTAACTTGATCATATTGTTGAACAAAGTTGAAGCAACAAATCTGCAGAACCAAATTCTGCAGCATGAACAGTAAACGTAATTTGCTTATAACTTGAGCTACAAAACTCCAATTGGGGTGATTCAAAAAGGATAATAAACTTAAGACAATAGGGAACATTTTCTATGAAGAAAGTATTGCCAAATTCCAACGTTAAACTGACCAATGAAATAGTAAAATTAGGGACACCAAAACTGAAAATTTGGCCATTTTGCCTAAAAGACCTAAGTTTTGAGAAAATGACCAAAACCAACAAGTTTGGTGACCAAAATGTGGTATGTGGGTAAAGTTAAAATTCCCATACCTATTAAGCCTTAAAAAGTCAATAATTTGACTTAAATAGTATAGTGAATAGTAACTCGAAACACAAAATTTCAAGAACGTCGAGTTTAGCACGTTAGAGCTAGGTAAAAGTGAAGTTAAATTTATTTTTGGATTTATGCTAAGTTATGGTACTGAAACACTGTGAAATTGTGTGTTTCAGTTGAAAAGAACACCGGGAAAGAACTCGAGGAACCGAGTCAAGGCCAAGAGGCAACTCGCTTGAGGTTTGTGCACAACGTATACTTTTTATAATCATCTTTTGCATACTGTTTTGAATAATGTGAAATATTGGATTATGGCATTCTTATGATGTTTGATCTAAATTGTTGAAAGTTATTATGTATATTTGAAATGACAATGTTTAGCAAATTGTTAAGATAAGTTTTGAAACCACAGTGTCATGACCATATATTTGAACACCTCACTAGCATGACTAGTGGAGGTAATCAGTTTCGAATTTTGATTCCTTCTCTGGAGAAGTGTTAAGGTGTGCCAGTAGAAGAGGATGTGAATGGATATCCATATATTTGAGCTAGCTAGCCTTGTGATGTGATTTCTCTTTAGCCTCTGGCTATTGAGATTCTATTTGTTTCGAATGGCATGATCTAACTGTGGGTTTTATGAAATGTGTTTGATACTTTGAAATGAACTTGGTTTGCATTAAAATCTCATAATTCATGTTTTGTGTTTAATGCTCATGTTTAGTCAAAATTTTGAATAAATGTAATTTAAGTTTTGCATAAAGATTATTTTAGTATGTTGTGCACCACTGAGTCCTAGTACTCAGCAATAGCTTCTATTGGCGTCGCAGATACAGAGACTAGAGGATTAGCAGACTGAGCTGTTGAGGTGTGAGGAGCTATCAGCTTAAAGTCATCGGGTATAATTTATATCCTAATTGTAAATATTTCTTTTGATGTATGTATTGCATATAAAAGTATGGACATGTAAATGGGTCTTGAGCAGCTTGTACAAAGTTTGTATGAAGTTTGTAATAAAAAAATTTAGTTTGAATTTCCGTTGATGTAAATTTTGTAATGATATATATATATAAATTGTTTAGTCTCTAATGAAATATGAGTGAAACTATTTTATTTAATTTGAATGAAATTTATTGTTAGTATTTTGAAGATTATTGAATTTTGAACTTGATAAATTGATTGAAATGATTGTGGAGTTGTTGAAATGGATTGAGTTTGATTGTGAAATTGAAGTGGTTGTTGAGAAAACATTTTCAGAAGTTCTTTTTACAGGTATTTGAAGAAATGGTTTCTCAAAATATAGACAGAACTCTATCAAAATTTTTATAAAATTTGGGAAAAACTAAAATGGACCAAAAATATTAACTAGTTTTAAATTTTAACTAAATGTTTAAATACTTATTAGAAAATGCTCACCACTTATCAAAAATAAGAAAATTGTTTTAAAATCCCTTGTAGGGTACTTAATGAGTTATTAGTAGGTGAAGTTCGGTAGTTCATTAGGTATTCTACGGGATCATGTTATACCTTACAGAGGGGTAAGTGTGACAAATGAGGATAAAATCTTCATTTTCTCCAACTTTGCAATCCTATCTTCTGCAACATGACTTAATCTTAAGTGCCAAATATATTTTGAACTTGAGTTGATTTTCATCATGGCATTACATTTATTTAGATTTCTTGCATTAGATTTGTATTTAACATTATTATCTAAATAATAAAGTCTATCATGCATATAACCCAAGCCAACATATTTATTTCCAAAATAAATATTACAAACATTATTTGTGAACTGAAATTCATAGCCATTTCTGGTCAAACTAGATATAGAAATGACGTTCTTAAAAGAATCAGGTACATGCAAAATATTATTTAAATACAAAACATGTCCATTCATGTATAAAGATTTAGATCCTATGGCTAAAGCTTCAACAGTTGAGCCATTACCAACCCGGAGTCTTATATCTCATGATTGCAACCTGCTACTACTTACTAGTTCCTGCATATCAAAAGTAATGTGAGAACTAGCACCAGTATCTAAAACCCAAGTTGTAGATGAACTATGAGTATCATCAGAATCTAAATAACAAGACATAGACATACCTTCTGAAAGTCTATCCTTCTTGTCCTTTAGAGAAGCAAGATACTCTGGGCAGTTCCTTTTCCAGTGTCCATCCTTCTGGCAGTGGAAACACTTTCCCTTGCCCTTGTTAACTTCGGTCTTGCCCTTCTGTTTGGCTATCTTATTGGAAGGTCCAGAAATTTGAGGTTTCTTATTTTTATTGCCCTTCTTCTTTTTGGACTTTCCAGTAGAAGAAGAAGATACAATCAAAGCCACCTCTTTTCCTTTATTGCACAGCATATTTTTTTGGGCAATAACTAGCATGTTAAGCAACCCAGCCAAAGTACACTCTTGCTTTGTCATATAGAAATTTGTCATAAAATTCCCAAATGACTCAGGCAGGGATTGAAGGATCAGATCTGTCTATAGTTGGAAATCCATATGAAAATCAAGATGTTCCAGCTGCTCAATACACCAAATTATCTTGTGGACATGATCTCCTACATTCTGTCCCTCAGACATCCTCATGCGGAATAGCTATCTAGATATCTCATATCTAGCATTCTTGCTGTGCTCACCATACAACTCTTGCAGGTGAAGGAGGATCTCACTTGCATTCGGCATATTTTCATGCTGCTTTTGTAACTCATTAGTCATAGAAGCAAGCATGTAACATTTGGCTCTCATATCATGCTCGTTCCACTTGTCCAAAGTGTCTAGTTCCTCTTGAGTGGCCTCTGGAGGTAAGGGACCAAGAACCTTTGAGTCTAAAACATATCCAATACGTTCTAGGCTCAGGACAAGTTTTAAATTTCTGAGCCAATAAAAAAGATTAGGTCCCGTCAACCTATTGTGATCAAGTATGCTCGCAAGGATATTGGATGGTGGTGGTTGTTGTGTGCTCGTTATTATCAGAAAAATTAACTGCAACAAATAACTAGATTAATTAGTAAATGTATCAAATAACTAACCAAAATGATTATGGTCTTTTAATCAAATTGGTCCTTCCACTAACTTGGTGAATCCTACACTTCCAAAGTAGGAAACGGAAATCCTAGTTGGATGGATTTCTAGAGGGTGATTGAATTCTTATAGTCTTATTGATCATCTTTAGGCACATCCATTATTGGAATTACAATAAACTATAAGTGAGCAACTCCTTGCCCATCACATCTCATGTGAAACTCAATCATTTATTTAGCCCCTAATGCTCAAAATCTTAGGCACATCCATTATTGATTTATCTTGCATTAGTTAAGTTGACCCCATTAAGCCAATAAACATATAAAGAATTTTAATGTCCTCAGGCACATCCATTATTGGCCACCAACTATTTACATATTTACAACATCTTATGCTTAACAATTATTCTTAAGAAAATCTCTTAAATAAATGTATCACATGCAAGCATTTAAAATTTTTTAAAATAATTGCCTCAATGGAGGGCCATGATATAATTACTTTAATTATACCATTTCCAACTTAATCATTTGTTTGGAAGATTTTGTGGTTGACTTAATTACTATTATGGTCTCACTTTGCACATTACCCAATTGGCATGCATATATCATATACTTGCATACATTTATACACATCTCATGCATACATGGATAAACAAATAATATGGTATGATCATGAACTTTCTAAGAGATTTAATTTTGAGCCACCAAGAATTGAATCAGGGCATTCCTTGGTATATTTCATTCATTCATTTTACAAGAGTTGCTGAAGGAGTACATAATCAACCCTTGATCTTGATTTCCTCTCACTGGTCCCACCAATGCTCTTAACCTCCTTATTCTTCTTGCAATCCAATTACATTGTAATCCTTGGCATACCAAGGGGAGTTTTCAAGAATATGGACTTTAAAGTCCTCAAATAAATGAAATTACAACCTAAATAATTACAATATTTATAATACAAGCCACTAAAATAAAATTAATTATTTTACATCCCAAAGAAAAATAAAAGAAATAAATCCAATCACATTGATCTTTTATTGTCTATGTTCATCCATCATGCATATTAAAATTTAACAATTAAATAAAATATACATACTAAAAATTAAATTGAATATCACACATTCAACCAAAATTAAATTTGAATCTCATTCAAATAATTTTAAATTTAGAAACTTTTTTCAAATTTAATACATTGAAAACAATTTTCAAAAATTAATTGTGTGATTAAAATTCCTAATTAAACAATTTAATTAGGTATGGGCTTAATTATGTGCCTTAAGATATACAACAATTGCATAATGGGCCCAAAAACTAAGCCCAAAAATCCAACACACCCTTGGGGTGTGTATCTCGCCCAAACCGCCTATGGTGAGCACCCAAACCAGCTTCAAATCAATCCAAATTTGATCCAATCACATAATTAAATCTCGTAAACAATCTTAACGGCAAATATAGTGGCTCTGATACCAATTGAAGGAGTGAAAGCGTGAATAAAGGGTATTAGAATCTTGAATTTCAAAAATTATTTCTAAGGTTACATGCACCATACCAAGTGTCTTATGATCCTAATCAATTTTCAATGCCCAGTTGCATACCAAAACACATTTTAGCATGCATTAAAATTTTATTTGCCATTAAAAATTGTGAATTAACATTTAATTCAATTAAACCCTAACTAAAAGAGGGATTTTTAGGTACTAACCTCTTGATGCACAATTAAAGCCTCTTAGGATGTTCTTAAGACCCCAAATGTTGTTCCTATAGTTTGTCCACCACAAGCACACACCAAAGATGCAATGACAGCCCCTAGATTGGCTTCTCAAGCCTTGTCAACCAATTTTGAGATGGGGCTTATGCTTTGTGAAGGTTGTATGAATGTATTGGGTCTTAGAAACACTTTCTAATAATTTTAATTCAAGAGCAAATCACAGTTTTTTCCTTGAATCAATTGAGAAATTGAAGAGGAGAGGGAGAGACAAAGTTGCCATCCAACTTGAGAGAAAAGAGAGAGGAGTGTGTTTTTTCTTTATAACTTTTCTTTATATACTTAGGTTAAACTCTAACTTACTCCCTTATCACATGTCATCACAAGATCCCATCATGTTATTATTTGATTTAATCCTATGAAGCCAAGTGTCAAGCTCCATTTAAATTATGACAAGTGGTCTTCCATCATAGGAAGACAAGTGGCAAGATCATATGGTGCCATGTGTCACCATCTCATAGTGCCACATGTCACCATGTGAAAAGACCAATTTGCCCTTACTTTTTAATTTGAGTTCTCAATCCAAAATTATAATTTCTCCTCTTTAAATCAATTTATATCAAACATAAAGTAATTAATTAATTAATCTCAATTAATTAATTTCTCATAATTAAATTCATATTTAATCAAATTAAATATAAATTTAATTTATACTATACATCCAATAACCTAGATTTGGTTTCAAGTCATTCTAGAGACTTTGCAATCTTATTGCAAATCAAACCTCTTTAATTAATTAATTAATCTCTTTAATTAATCAATTAAATCACATTTTAAATGGTGATTAGCTTGTGTAGATGTGTGACTTACTAGGCCCATTACTTATTGGCAATGAGAAATGATATTAACTCTTAATATCATTAGAACTCTTTCTTACCATAAATAATTTCTCTAAATCATTTCAGACAACATAGACCATGGTTGACACCTAGCATAGTATGTCATGGCCACCTAATCAGTAATAAGGAATACCTTAAATGAACCTTTAATCATATATTACCATGCACTAGAATCTCTCCGTTACAAAATCCTAATTCGAGCTGGAGTCATGGTTAATGTCAAACCCCATTTGCTATGAATATTATGTTCTTTTTTAATTCCAGTTCTTGATTAATTAGATTTTCTTGTCAGAAACTCATTTATGACTAAATCTGTCTATCCTGGCTAGGAACTTGAAACATCAAGAACAATTAAATGAACATAGGATTTTATCCCTATTTATTTAGGGTAACGGATTCCATCTTGATCAACACCTATCTCCACATATAACTAATAGGAGCCAACACATGCCCATATACCCATACACAGTATAAGTATGAAAGCAAAATGAAACTCAAACCACCTATATACAAGATAACTGTGTTATCTCAGGTCTAAAGATTATATGCACTAATATGATATATAACAATGCATTGACAAGAGTAAACTCCATGTGCTTGTCATAAGCGTCACTGGTTCAGCCTACTTATCATGTATAAGTGCTAATCATCTTTGTTATGTGGCATGAGACTCATCACTTTATCTTATTTATATCTCATATAAATACCTTAGGAACAAACATAATTCCAATCTTTCTGGATAAGTCATGTCCTTTATGAAGTATCCTCGATTATAAACCAATTTATGATACTTTGTGCTAGAAATACTATCACTCATATTCTTAATAACTTAAGAATACAATGTCTAACAAAACATCAATGGACCTTTTCTATTACATGTAAATATATTATGTAAACAGAAAAGTGAAATTGCCTTTTATTAATAAGATATGTACAAGATACATAGAAAATGATATGCTCTAGGGCATACTACTAACAGTAAGTGCTACTCTGATTTTGGATTGTTGTGCAAAATCTCGCAAGTGCACGGATCGTTAACAAGTAATAAAGTGATGAGTAGAGTTTCGTTTCGATGAGGATCGTATTGAGTATCAAACTATAATGATTTTAATTATCTAGATGATCGAATTTTAGCCAAGATTAAATTTAAAAGCATTTATTAAAACCTAATTTATCAAATAATAATAATTAAAGAATCTAACAACTAATAGATAAAAGATTCTAGGAATAGAGTTTCACTGAATCAACTCACTATGATCCAAGACTTCACTCACTCAATCATGGATGGCATTGCTTTGAAGGTGAATTATTCTAAAATATCTAATGTCCTCTCTCAAGGCACAAATAATGTGTTAGAATTAAAATTATACCTATTTTCTTGGTATCAAGTTAATTGAAACTCATTAGGCTCGTTGATATTCAGTTTACCCTTGAAGGATTTAAGCTTATCTGTAAATCGTAAGTTCCTACGTTCATATTCTAGAGATCTAATATCAAACTTCATCTTTTGATCCTTCGTTCAATATCTAAAATCATGCAATTATGGGATCCAAACATAATGCAAGCATTAGGCACACTAGAATTGAATTAAAAGCAAATATCAATCCATTGATTAAATAAAATTAAATTAAAACCATAATTGAAGTTAAAGAGTTACATCCTTAACCCTATAATAAAGAAAAATATTTATTCATGGTTGAAATTAACAACCAAATTCATCAAATAAAATAAACAAGACATGAGAAGAAATAGAATTAAAGAACCCAGAGGAGATTTGCAATCATGATCTTGTGGGACTTCAACTTGAATCTCCCCTTGTGCACAAAAAGTGAATATTTTCAAGCTTTATCTCTCATGTGAATCTCATGAAAGCTAAGATTAGGTCCCTCTAGTAAAACTCTAAGTTCTTGTATTTATATTTGAAGAAAAACATATGTTTCAGAGTCTTAATAGTCTGAGAAAACCTCTAGGAAAGGTTGGGAATCAAGAAAAGTTGGATATGAAATTTTGTCTTCGATACATGGATCATGTAATTTCTTTAGATTACATGGGTTTGTCCCATGTAACTTTTTGTCCTTTTAATTTTTGAAAATTCTTCAGCACTAAAGATTACACGGCCCATGTAACCTTATGTCTCCAATTACACAGGCTGTGTAATTCTAAATGGCCCTAAAATTGCATTTTAATGCTCTAACTTTTTCCCAATTCCATCCATGGCTTCTTGGATCATCGAAACATACTTGATAAAGGCAAAAAATAATGGGACCAAACCAAATTAAAATAGAATTTAAAAGATAACTAAAAATGCTAGAAAATAAACATGAAAGTAACTAAATACTAAAAAAATGCAATAAATATCATTCCTAAATACCTATATAATGTGACTACATCATGGATCACAAGTGAGCTTAAACGTAGACATCTCTTGCCTAAAAGGTGTGCTGCCTTCCTGCTAACTCCTAGGTCTTCCTTAAAAGCTCTTTAGCTGATGAAGTCTCCATTTCCAAAATCCAAAGTAAAACACACTCACTTTCTCTTTCTCTTTCTATATATACCTGATGATAGGTTTTGAAGATGAAACTTATGGGGAGGGACACAGAGAAGAGCAATGGAGAGTATGCTGACCACAATTTTGTTCAGTCTCAATCCAAGTCAAACCTAGGACTAGACTGGGTCAATGGCTTTGATCTTTGAACTAGATCACGATTTGTTGGGGGGGGGGGGGTTTACTGTTCACCCCTTTGAACCAAAACTGGAACTGTCTGTGTCACACCCTACTCCCCTGTAAGATGCAACATGATCCCGTAGTACACCTAATGAATTACCGTACTTCGCCTACCGATAACCCATTAGATATACTACAAGGGATTTTAAAACAATTTTCATGAAATTTAAATCATCGGTTAAAATCTGGTGTTATAAATTTTTTTTTTTTTTCAGAATTTCGGCAAAGTGCCGGCTGTATTTTGAGAAAACAGTTCTTCAATCCTGCAAAAGAAAATGCTCCCAATATGTTTTCTCAAATACAACTTCAATAACTTCATTTAAATTCACAATTCAATTCTCAATAAACAATCAATTCATTTTCAAACTACTCTCATCATAAAGAAATATTTCATTGATTACAAGACTCAAAATTTATAATACAAAACTATTCAAGTAAATGAAATCTCAACTTTATATTTACAATAATTTACATTTAATTACATACCAAAATATTTTACAAGAGTTTTTATACAACTGCTCAAATAATTTACATACATATTATTACATGCACACATCAAAACCTATGTACATGGGTATACCTATAATATACCTGGAGCTGATCTGAAAGTGTCTTCAAAGAAATTTACTCATTGCTCTATGCTCTTCTTACCTGCGACAGCATACAAAGCTATCGCCGAGTGGTGAACTCAGTGGTGCACAACTATAATTTAAAACATAGTCCAATATACATTGACAAAATTTTTTAGAAATTTGAATACTCATCAAATTCCAAAACTCAAAATATTCATTGACAATAATGTAAATCATTTGTATAAATGACTTTGATCACAAAATTCAATTTATCAAATCATGACTAACCATTTAAGTAATTCCAACAAAATCAATTATACATAAACCATAATTGAAATCACAATTCTTTACCATTCAAAAGCCATTCTGTATCTCAAAAATCATTATGTATCTCAAAAATCAATCTTTATCTTACTAACTATGCAAGACTAATCCGAAAGGGCCATATTCGATGTGATTCTAACTCCCTATGGTCGGGGAGGTTGAATCAGATACTAACTCCCTATGGTCGAGGAGGTCGAACCATCGTGCACAGTACCATCATAATAATGAATCTTCCGCAAGGGCCATAACAATAAAATAAACTTAGATCTAACCTCAAATCAGAGGAAAATCTAAGCCTGTGCACGTACCATGGTAATCAAAACACAACTAACTCCATTGTCTTCTCAACAAATGAGAGAGACGGGTAATAACCTAGTCAAGCATCTATAGTGAGATATAAAACAATATCACAATCCTTTTAGTGAGCATAAATCACAATATAATTCAATTCAAAGTCAATTCCAATATCCAATAATTTTTATGCTCATCACAATTCAAATCATAAATTTGCATATAAATTTGCATTTTTCTATGAAAATTACCATCACAATTCAAAACATGTTCTATCACAATTTTCCAAAACATAATTTATTCAATCCATAACAATGCTTAATACTTGTGGAAATACCATTTCACAAAGTTAAATTCATACATACTATAACAATTTCAATAATCATTGAATTAAATCCAATGCTTATTAAACTTAATACATAAGAAAAGTATGTCATTTAATCATATGAAATATTCAAACAAAAACAGTTAAAAACTAGTTGTGCACAAACCTCTGATAACTGTCTCTTGGTCTTGACTCAGTGTTTCCTTCCCTCTCCCTGAGTCTTTGCTAACTGAGAAACACAATTTGAAGTGTTTCAGTACTTAATTAAACTGTCTCTAACGATAATGTTTGATAAATAATTCATTGAATGCTATTATTTGCTTAATCAACTTAATATATCGACCCTCGATGCGTTTTAGGTAATTTAGGTTTTAACGTTACTAATATGTCACATTCGATAGTCTTTTAGGGTTGGTACATGTTACCAAGTTCATTTCCGTGTATATTGCATTTTCTTACAATTTGCTGGATTCCAGGATACTAGTTTGAGCTAGCCGGACGACCTAGTTCCCTCGGTTTTCGAGTTTCGGTCAAAACTAAAAACTTGTAGATCTATATCTTATTGCACGCGGAGCAAAATTTCAGGTCATTCTGAGTTATGTAGACCAAGTTATGGTCATTTTACTATTGCTGGTCAAATTGCACCAAAATTGGTCATTTTAGGTCACTTTAAGTCATTTTAGGTTCGGCTAGTTTTTGGACCTGAACTTGTGCAAGATTTTTGACTTGCTTATGGTCATTTCTGGGCTTTGGTGTCTTCATAAGACTTGTAGATATGGGTCTTAACTATTCATGGTTAAACTTTCAAGTCAATTGGACCTGTTTTCAGTGAGTTATGGCCTAAACACTAACTGCTGCCCAAATGGTCAATTTTCAAGCCTCATTTGCACTTAATCCGGATTTGGTCATTTTTCAAGCTATCTTGCAAGCAGAATTTTGGCAAGCTTCCTTCATGAAAGT